>NW_027556402.1:13622512-14077512 GCF_003287225.1 Phascolarctos cinereus
AAAATGCCCCAAACTGGGGATACATTTTCCTTTAGCACACAAGGATCTTGAGAAGAGTAGGTCCAAACTAACAGTAGTTGGTTCAAAACATTACCCCTAGCTCAGGACTATGTTCTCCCTGAACATATAAGATCCTTGCGGAGAGAGGACTAAAACTTAAAGGACACAGGTAGGTAGTGAGGCATGCATGTTGTTGTTCATCCTTCGTTCTTGAAGAGAACCATAACATCAGGAAGGTGATGCCATGACTTGCAAATGAATTGGATTGAAGTGAGGCAGGGCTATGCAAAGTCACCAGCCTCGCTTTCTCCTCCAGCCATCTGGTTCCAGTGGCAAGACATAGATCAGGGCAATGGGAGATGGCCCCAGATGCAGTGGGAGACCTTGGCCTTTTTAAGCTAAGATCTTTCCTGGGTCTCAGTTTGTCTGAGGCAATGTCCATTCAGTGATTAAAGGCTAAGTAAGAAACAAGACAAAAAATGGCCTAGTTTGCCTTCACATACATGTAGTAAGCATATGAGGCAGAGTAGAGCCTCAGGATTCATGGCCCTAGGTATCTTATTTTCTCACTGTGGAGTTCCCACCATGTTCCTTTCTGAGAATGGCATCAGGGTGACTTCATTAGCTAGGTTCCTCTCAGGATTCAGCTTCCACCAAATATCTTCCTTCCAGTAGCAAGCCTAGTCCATTTGGCCTCAAAGGCCACCTCTTCCATGGCAGATGCTGCTGTGCCTACTGCCACTCTCATGGACTCCTCAACTAGCTCTTAGTTTTAATGTCTAATGTAACTTCTGATGGACCTCTCTCATAGTCACTAAGTGCTTGGGTACTTTCATCTTATGATACTCATTTACCTAAGAACAGGAAAGAATAAAGACAAAAGGAATAAAGGCATCAAGTGCTCAAGGACACATGGCAGCTGGGGTGAGTAGCTCAGTCCCTGAAGCTTACAGTCTAGAAATCGTCCTGGATTCCTCTCTACCCTCCATATCCAAGCTGGTGCTAAGGCATCTATGTCGCCTTTGTAACATCTCTGATATACGCTCCCTTCTCTCCTCTGACATGGCTGCCACTCTGTTATAGGCCCTCAACACCTGACAGCTGGACTATTACAATAGCCTGCTGGTGGGTCTGCCTGCCTCCAAGTCTCTCCCCACTCCAGTCCATCCTCCATTCAGCCTCCAAAGTGGTCTTGCTAAAACAGGTCCAATCATGTCACTTCCCTACGCTATAAACTCTAGTAGCTCCCTATGTCTCTGGGACCAAATAGAAAATGCTCTACTTGGGATTCAAAGCCCTTTATGACCTAACCCCCTTCTACTGGTCTAGTCTCCTCATATCTTACTCCCCAACACATACTCTGATCCAGTGACACTGGTCTCCTGAATGTTTCACACAAAAAAAGACTCTCCATCTCTCTGCTCAGGGAATTTTCTCTGGCTGCCCATCATGCCTAGAATGCTCTCCTTTCTTCTCTCCAACTACTGACCTCTCTGGCTTCCTTTAAGTCCTAACTAAAATCCCCCCTCCTCCAGAAAGTCTTTCTTAACCCCTCTTAATGACAATGACTTCCCTCTGCTAATTACTTCCTATGTCTCCTGCATAGGGCTTGTTTGTCTATATTTGTTTGCATCTTGTCTCCCCCAATCACATTGTAAGCTCTTTGAGGGTAGGGACTGTCTTTTGCCTCTTTATTGTATCCCTAGCACTTTGCACAGAGCCTGATTTATAGAAGGTGATTAAGAAATGTTTATTGATTGCATGAAGTTGTAGATGAAATATATACCTTCTATTCACATCACACCTGCATCTTTTCATTGTCAAAAGTGACCTGCTATTTTGACCCCTCAGAGATTCCTAACCATCTGGCATCACCTAGGATGTTTACCTAAATCACCTAAGGAATGTGGATAGCACTTAACCATTATTACCAGAAAATGGGAATGGAAATAAGCATTTATGAAATGCCTGCTATGTGCTAAGCACTGTGCTTAGCATTTATCCTCATTTTACAGTTGAGGAAACCGAGGCGGACAACGGATAAGTGACTTTATCGGGGTGCCACAGCTAGTAAGTATCTCAGGGTAGATTTGAACTCAGCTCTTCCTGACTGTTGGTCCAGTGTTCTGTCCACTGTGCCACTAAGCTACCTCTAAAAAAAGAATAGGGGTGCATGTGCATGTGTGTGTGTGTGTGTGTGTGTGTGTGTGTGTGTGTGAGTGTGTATGTCCTAGCACATGCTAGAGTTACTGATAGTAACTCTATAGGAAGAACTCTATGGAGCAAGGGCAGTTAGGTGGCACAATAGATGGACCACTAGGCTTGGAATTAGCAAGACATCATTATGAGTTCAGATCCAGGCTCAGACACTTACTAGCTGTGTGATCCTTCACAAGTCACTTAACCTGTATATCTCAGTTTCCTCATCTGTAAAATGAACTGGAGAAGGAAGTGGCAAACCAGTCCACTATCTTTGACAAGAAAACCCACAGATGGGGTCATGAAGAGGCAAACATGACTGAAAAATGACTGAGTGACAATGGAACTATTTGTGAAGATGTGCAAGGTGAGTGCTCTAGATAACATGTGGGGATTCTGGAATCGCCTCCATTATCTTGCCACATGGTTGGGAGCAGCGTTTTCTTCTATTGGCTGCATCACTGGAACTGTCGGTGTCTTCTAAAGGCCAGTCAGCTTTGTCTACCTCTTTCGTTCTTTGTCTTCAGCTATGCTGTGGTGGTGTGACAGTATCCAGTGAGAGACCATGTTTTTGGAGGAAGAGCCATTGATCCTGCCCACCTTGAGGGCATGTGGCCCTGGAGAAATTAGTCCCCTTGGCCTTTTTCATTGATTCCTTTCCATTCCAGGTACATGAATTGGAGTTTCCAACACTGAGAGTGAGCCACAGCAACCCAAGAATCAGAATCAAGGCCTGGTTTAGAAGCCAGCCCAGCATTGATGCCCCCAAGACATCAGTGCCCTTAGAGACAGTGAGGTGGTGCAGTGGAGTGAGAGCTGGGCTGGGAGTCAGGAAGATGAGTTCAAATCTGGCCTCAGACCCTTATGATCTGTGGGACCATGGGCAAGTCACTTCTGTCTGCCTCACCTCAACTGTAAAATAGACGTAATAAACAGCACCTACCCAACAGAATTGCTATGAGGATAAAATGAAATGATAATATTTGTAAAGTACTTAGAAGAGCATCTGGTACATATTATGTGCTTTATTCTCTTCCCTTCCTTCTCAAAGAACAAGGAAAAATCTTCATCCGTGATCTTTGAAATACTAGTCCAGGGGAAGGATTTCTCTAGCAGTGATATCGCCTTTAGATATGAATGTATTAGGATCAGTGCTATGTAGGAATGAAGCTGAATAATGAGTCTGATTCTCACACCCTCCACGAGCCCTGACTGAGGTGAGGTAAGGAGCATTAAGCTGCCAGGTGTGTCGGGGAAATGCCCAAACATGTGCTCTTGCTATATCTTGGAAGTAAACATCCCTTCATGAAAGTTATACAATGTTAAGTAGTTAAATGGACCTGAGATTCTAGTTACAGCTCCCTCCTAAAATAGGGAGAATAGAGTTGGAGGGGGCTGAAGCCAATGGCACAGAAAGAGGCACCCCTCAGACTCATTCCTTGTACCCTGAAAACCTGAAGAGAGATATGGACCACCTGGCTCTGAGAGAGTGGGACCAGAGAGTCCACATTGCACACGCACACACACACACATCATATATAAAAGCATGTATACATATAGATGTATGTATACACATAGAGATAAACATTTCTCTCAAAGATATGTATGTATATAATATGCATACATTTTATTTCTTTTTCCAGGGGGAAGAGGGGTATTTTGACATGTGATTTCTTTGCTATAGGAAATTTCCAGTAGACAGAATCCCTCCACCACTGCAGATCAACAATTTGTCTATATGTCATAGTTTCCAATGGTCACACAGTATGTATCAGAGGCAGATCTTCTTAATCCCAACTAGTCACTATGCCACATTATCTCCCAGGTAATAAAGAAAAAAAACTAGAAAATCCCAATGGATTTATTATCTGATTGATGTGGGTATTACTTCCACCTAGGTAGCACAGTAGAGAGCGGGGCCTTGGAGTCAGGATGACTTCTTTTCCTGAGTTCAAATCCAGTCTCAGACACTTAGTAGTGTGTGACCCTAGGTAAGTCACTTAACCACTTAAGTTTGCCTCAGTTTCCTCATCTGCCAAATGAGCTAGAGAAGAAAATGCCAAATCACTCCAGTATCTTTGCCCCCAAAAAAAAACCCAAAAGGGGTCACGAAGAGTTGGACATGAGTGAACAACAACAAAATGTTACTTCCAAGCCTACAGATAACGTCTGTCTATGGCTGCCCATCCTGTACAATTTCCATTCATTTTCTTTCTTCTTTCTCCCTTTTTTGTCCTGGACCTGTGATTTCACTGATTAAGGGAATTCATCATGAGGAAACTCTCTCTACCAGTTCACACTGACATCTACGCTCTTAAAGAAGCGCCCAAGGTACTGAAAGGTTAAGTAATTTGCCCACAAATCCGGTCGGTGTAGGAGGCATCCCTTGAGCCCAGATCAAAGGGGCACAGAATCACATGTACAGGGTGAGAAGGGATCTCAGAAGACATCTAGTCCAAGTTTCTCATTTTACACTTGAGGAAATTGAGGCACAGAAGATCATACAAGTAGTAAATGGCAGAGTCAGCATTGGAACCAAGATTGTCTCACTCCAGATCCAGCAATCTTTCTACTCTGCCATGCTGGCAAAGCACATCTTCCTATCTTGAAGGCCATGCTGCCTCTTACAGAGAAATTTAATATGCGGAAGATGTTCTTGCTAATATGTACTAGCTAAATCTGAATATTCTTTCATTTCATCAGTGGCTGCTTTTAAATCCAAACAATCCATGCTCCTCTGCCTTTCTTCCTTCCTCGTTGCCTCTTCCCCATCCCTCCCCCACCCTCCAATTAAAAGCCACTTTGGCTTAGCTCTGCAGCTTAGGGCAAGCCAAGAACCCATGCTCAAGTATTGCTTGGGAAAAAGGGTCATTTCACATGCATAGAAGCTGTATTGTCACCATGGTACATAGCATGGTATTCTTCACATTTAATTGGTTGAGTAATAAATGTCTCCCTCCTGGGGAATAAGGCTCATGCATGCCAGACCAGAGGGCCTTCTCTGCCCACCCCCCCCCCATTCTTTTAAAGTAGGAATCTGGCAAGCTTGGTTTCTCCAGATGTGAGCATCAACCGTACATAATTTGGGGCTCTGATGACAACAGGGTTTTTTTTTTAATACTTCCCCGACAGTACAGACCCTTCCCAGGGGCTTCATGTGTGTTGTGACTTGTAGACGGTTGATTTCAGGCACTGTTTTAACTCTTTCCATCAAGATAGCAGTTGTAGCAGTTTGCATCCAGGGCAGACTACTGTTTTACTGGAAACATGATCTGTCCATTGCTTCTTGTTTGTTTTTTTTTCAAGTGGGGGGAGAAAGAAGAGAGAAAGAGAGAGAGAGAGACAGAGAGAGAGAGAAAGAATAGGAGGGAGAGAAAGAGAGAGAGAGAGAGAGAGAGAGAGAGAGAGAGAGAGAGAGAGAGAGAGAGGGAGAGAGACAGAGACAGAGAGAGAGAATAGGAGGGAGAGAAAGAGAGTGGGGGGAGACAGAGAGAGAGAGAGAGAGAGAGAGAGAGAGAGAGAGAGAGAGAGAGAGAGGAGTGGTGTTTATTTTCCATTTAGAGATAGACTACACTAGACTTTGGAGACCTTCAATATTTTGCCAACTCCTAGAAACATTTTAATTTTTATTAATTTTCTGTTTTTTCCTCTAAGAAGTGCTAGATTCTAATGTCACTTAATTGAACTGAGACAGGCCTGGCTTTTTTCTACTTGAAAACTTAGAGTTTAGAGAACTCACAAGCAGCAACGTGGAGACTTTGCCTCAGACAGAAGAATGACCACTACGATTCCTCATCAAATATTCATCAGGTCCTTGAGGAGAAAGGGAAAGTTGAGTAACTAGGGATGTGTGAAAGGAACACTCACATTAAAGAGGGGTGGCATAAGGTTTGTAGAGGAAATTATCTTTACTGCTTCAAAAATTAGGTGAATTCTTTCTTGGTCAGTTTTTGAACATGGTGGGGAAAAGCACCAAATCTGGAGTTAAAGGACCTGAATTCAAAATCTGCTTCTCCTACCTGTGAGGCATTGAGGAAGTAACTTAACATCTCTAGATCTCAGTTTCTTTATAATACAACTGACAAACAAGTAAAGCATTAATATTAATATTAACAGTCATGTAGCACTTTAAGGGCAAAGTACTTTACAAATATTATATCATTTTATTCTCACTACATCCCTGGGAGGTAGATACTATTGTTATGCACTTTTTATAGATAAGGACACTGAGGAAAACAGAAAGGAAGTGATTTACCTGGGGACCCACAGCTACTAAGTTTCTGGGGCTGGATTTGAACTCAGGCTCCCCATTCAGGATTCCATGATTATGTTAAGCATTATGACAAGAGTTTGAAGACAAATTAGCCCATTTCCCTAGAAAAGCCTGGCATTGAGAGAAGAGATTGAGATGAATTGTTAAGCACAGATATGCACACAAAATGCACATTAAGTTTGAGTAAGTACAGGCAATAATGTTCCACAGGATACTTTTTGTTAGGACTTTAGGATTTTCAGCATCCTTGACACCAAAGTGAAGAATTAATGGCATGCCCTTTGCTTACAGATCATTTTATAATCAACTGTTGCGTAAGTTGTCTTTTAAAGAAGTCAAATATTTCAAACAATTTTCCCTAAGTAATCTTTAGAATTTGTCTAATAGAAATTGCTGCTTCTTATATTTGACTCGTCTTTGTTTCAAGATGCTGGAATCTCGAAACTTGACTACTCTTGTTCCAAAGATACAATGCTCCCTTGCATGCCCAAGGTTCCTGGGAGAGAAATGACATCCTTCTGCTGATGAAACATTTGATTATGATGCTATCTGTAAGCAGTAAAATGTAAGGTCGTGGAGAAGAGGCCAGAGGCTATTTCCCATATACTATTTGTCTTGGTATCTTAGTAACCTGTACATAGCACAATGTCTTTCCCACATTCAATTCAATGAGCATTTCTTAGGTACGTAGCATATGCCAGGCATTGTGCTAAGTGCTTTATATCTTAAACACCTAGTTTAGTGCCCTCTAGGAACTTATATTTTGCTGGCAGAAAACAACACAAGTAAATTCAGATTACATGTAAAGAAAACATTAAAAGTCAGAGGTGTCGTGTTAATACTTCTTAGAATCCCGAGCTTCATTGTGGGACCAGCTCAGATGCTACCTTCTACAAAAGCTTTTCCTGATCCCCACAATTGTCAAGCATTTCTGTTATTTGACACATCTGGTCCTTACAGGGAGAACCACATGTTTCGTTTCTTTGGTTGTTTGAAAAGCCTTTAGAATGCTGAGGAACACCGATAACAAAGATATGGGAAAAGTCAAGAACTACGAACCAGAAATACCTAAATCTTTCTGAATTTCAAGTGTCTAGAAAAGATGTTAGTGTCAGTTGATGTACATGGTCCTCCTCCTGTTAACTCCTCTGCAGACGATATTACTTCTAATCAATTGTTTTTCCTAGATCCTCTCTTCTCTACAGGCCTCTATGACATGACCCTCCTCTTACCTGTCTGATGGCTCTCTGCCTTTCCTTTGCTGGTCTTTGCCCCACAAGCGTGCCAAAAGTAGTGCTGGTCAAGGAATCCAGAAAGAAATAGAAGCTCCAGAAAATCAAGGCTAGGATCAAACAGGTCCCAATGACACCACCCAGTGCATCAAAAGCAGGTAGAATTCTGCCTTGGCACAAAGTATCTAACAAAGAACTGAGGGTAGAAATACCAGTAAAGAAGGAAACATCAAACAAAACCAATACTATGGATCAAAAGACACCCAAGGCAATAGGTAGAAAAATTGCATATTCTCGTTCGTAATGTTGTGCTTGAAAAAAATTGAGCATCTGCTTGGGCATAAAAACATCATTCACAAATGCAGACAAGCAGAAATATTAAGCACATGCTTTATGCATTGTAGTAAAATAAGAATTACAATCAACTAAGGGTCTTTGGATAGATGATCCCAACTTGAATGGGAAATTAAGTCATTTAATTGTAAGGAAGTCAGAGGTGAAAGTACAACTCATAGAAACAGTAGGTAATTTCAACAAAGAAAGCAATAACAATGAGATAATATAACCAAAATGTTAGGATCCAGCCAAAGCAGTCCTTACGGGAAAATTAATACCTCTAAATATTTTCATCAATAGAAAAAACATAACAATGAATTGGCTGTGTAACAGAAAGAAAAGGAAGGAAGGAAGGAAGGAAGGAAGGGAAGAAGGAAGGAAGGAAGGAAGGAAGGAAAGAAAGAGAAAGAAAGAAAGAAAGAAAGAAAGAAAGAAAGAAAGAAAGAAAGAAAGAAAGAAGGAAGGAAGGAAGGAAGGAAGGAAGGAAGGAAGGAAGGAAGGAAGGAAGGAAGGAGAAGGAAGGAAGGAAGGAAGGAAGGAAGGAAGAAGAAACCCAAACAAAAAAAAATTCTGGCAAAGAGATGGGGAAAAAACTGGAAAAATATTGAACTGCTAAAACTAAGAGTAGTTTAAAAAAAATAAGCCGATAAATCATTGTCCAATAGAATTTAAAAAAAAAAAAAAAGAAGAGGCAGCAAGGTGGAGCAATGGATAGAGCACCAGCCCTGGAGTCAGGAGGACCTGAATTCAAATCTGGCCTCAGACACATAACACTCACTAGCTGTGTGACTCTGGGCAAGTCACTTAACCCTAATTGCCTCACCAAAAAAAAAAAAAAGATAGAGGGAAACCAAATTGTCAACATTAAAATTTTTTAAATGAGAATTCACAAGAAATAAAGACCATTATTCAAAATATTTTCCCAATTAAATGCCAATGCATTATATAACTAAAATGAAACAAATGAATTTTGAAAAATATGTAAAATGTTCATGTTAACAGAATAAGAAACAGAGAATTTAAATGTCCCAATTTCAGGGAGAAAGTTGTTTTTTGTTTTGTTTTGTTTTTTTACAAAAAACAAAGGAACTCTCAATGGGGGTAGAGGTGGCAGGGAGAACAGGACTAGATGTACTTACTGGTAAATTTTATCAAATACTTAAAAAGCAATTGCTCTTTGGTTTAACATAATTTACAAAAATGGGGAAAATGTCATCTAAACTCCTTTGAGACAAATATGGCCCTGACACCTAAAAGAGAGAGATGTCAGAGAAAGAAATCTGTGCGTAGACAAATAGCACTAATGAATTTCCAATGCTAAAACATTTAATAAAATTTAACAAAGAGACTTCCACAATATATTAAAAAAAAAAAAGATTATGTCCTGTGAGCAGATTAGATTTATGCCAGGGTTTGTTCAATATCAGGAGAACTTTAAATAAGCCATATCAATCACAAAAATAATAAAAATCACATGCTTGTGTCAGTAGATGAAGAAAAAGATTTTGACAAAAGGCTGTCCTCCATTTCTGTTCTAAAAATTAAAAATGTAAGAATAAATGGACAATTGCCTAACGTGGTCAAAAAATTTTCATCTAAAATTAAGAGCTAGTATTATCTGTAATAAATACTAGAGTCTTTCCACTTGCATGGAGAGTAGAATAGAATGTTGATTATTAATACTATTATTTTATGTAGCTCTAGAAATACTAGCAATAAGCTGTAAGGCAAGAAAATGTCATTGCAGGAATAGGAATAAGTATTAGCAAAAAGGAAATAAAATTATTGCTTTTTGCAGATGATGTGATGGTTTACTTACCATCAGACGCAAATAAAATGTAATTAAGTAATTAATTGACTTAATAAAATAGCAGGATATAAAGTAAGCCCGCAAAATCATTAGCCTTCTATATTATCCTCAAAATCCAACAGAGATAGAAAAATAAATCCCATTCAAAATAACTACAGTATATATAAAATGTCTGGGAGGCCAGCTACCAACTTACATGCACAGAAATTATATAAATGCAAATACAAAAATAAAAAGTGTAAAGATAATAATTGTGAGTATTTATATATGACACTATTATTATTTGTCCTTTGTTTTCATAGAGAGCCAATGACATCGTGGGATGATATCTTGACTTGCATGTGAATTGGATTGAAGTGAGGCAGCATTTCACAGGCGGCCTCACTCTCTCTCTTCCAGAATCATCAAAGTCCAGTGGCAAGATAAAAGTCAAGTCAGCTGGCAATGCAGGGGATGACCTCAATGTCTTTGACGTCTGATCAAGCTCTAAGTGAACCACACTGCCTGCTTCTGCTGCCTTCATGACCACTGGGACACGTTATTCTCATCCGCCCATTCTGCTAGGGGAAGTTTTCACATGTTCAGAGTAGACATCCCCTTAACTCACCAACAGTGAGTTATTTATTATGACAGTATAATGAAATTGACAATATTGACAATATTATCTGAATGAATTTATAGACTCAATGTCATATCAATCAAACTAAATAAGGTATATTCGTAGAAGTAGGAGAAGAAAAATCACAAAATTCACCTGGAAGGGAAAAAAAGGCCAAAGATCTCAAGCAAATTAACGAAAAAATGGAAAATCCATTTCTGCTCATAACCTAGGTATCATCCTCAACACCTGTCATTTAACCCCTATATCTCACTTCCAGATCCATTCAGTAGTCAAGCTTTGTTGTTTCTACCTTCCCCATATCCCTCATATATACCTCCTCTTCTCCTTTGACACTGCTACTATTCTAATAAATAAATAAAATGAACATTTTTTAATAAAATAAATGTAGTTTAATCCAGAATTCGACTTAGTTTACCTACGAAGTCTGCCTAACTAGGTTTGTTTATGCATGAAATTATGTCTCTTCTTAAATTTGTTCAACTTTTTTTTTACATTGAAGGAAGCATGAATCTGTTTTTTCTTTAACTTTTATGGCCTAAGAGGAACAAAATTATAACATGAAAAGAACTATTTTTTTGGTCACTCTGGCCTTATTGGAAACTTGATGAATATTGAGATTTACTGTTTTCTCTGAGGTCTGACTCTGTGCTTGAGCATAATAATAAAACCTAGGTTTTTTTACCTCTGATTTCTACACTGTGGTAAATATATTCCATCAGCAATAACTACCACAGGAACTCAGAGAAGAGATGTTTCTCCTATAACCGTCCCCAGTGTCTGGAATATGCTTGGCCTGGACCCCTCTCTTGCCTCATTTCTGCCCCCTAGATCCCCTGGCTTCTTTCAAGTTTCAGCTCCAGTTTTACCCTAAGAAGACTTTCCTAGTCTTCCTAATGTATTATCTTCCATCCAAGAATATCCCAAATTTATCCTGTACATATTTAATTGGTACACTGTTGTTTCCATGTTGTGTCCACCATTAGACTGCGAGCTCCTTGAGGGCAGGAGCTGGGTTTTTTGTGTGTCTTCCTGTTGTTTGTTGTTGTTCGTCCTTCCTTCTCAAAGAGGACCAATGACATCAGGAAGGTAATACTGTGACTTGCAAGTGAATCGGATTTAAGTGAGGCAAGGTTGTGCACAGTCACCAGCCTCACTCTCGCCTCTGCATCAGTCTGGGTCCAGTGGCAAGAAATAGATCAGGATGACTGGAGAAGGCCCCAGATTCATGGGTGACCTTGGCCTTTTTAAACTAAGATCTTTCCCAGGTCTTGGTGTCTAACAAATGTTAGTTGACTAATTTACTGATGGAAATAAGAGGGCCTGGCAGTGCAAGGTCTAAAATGATTTTGTAAAGTACTAATCATCAAAACTATTTTGTACTGGTTGAAAAATAGGCAAGTTGATCAGTAGAAAAGAGTAGATACACAAGACCCACAGGAAATCAGTCATAGTAACATGGTGTTCAATAAACACAAGGACTCCAATTGCTAGGATAAGAACTGACTTTTCAACAAAAACTCCTAGGAAATCTGGAAAGTAGGCTACTAGAAATCAGATTGACAGCAACAGCTCACACCATATCCAATATGTTCTAAAAGGAAATAGGGCCTAAATACGAAAGATCATATCATAAGAAGCGAGGAAGGAGATACCTTTCACTACTATGCATAGATAGTTCTTGCTCAAAAAAAGGATAAACAGGATTATAGGATTTAAAATGGAACATTTTGATTATGTAAAGTGGAAAAACTTTTGGACAACAAAAAATCAATATACTTAAAACAGAAATGGTTCGCTAAGGAAAAAAATCCTTCCAGCAAATTTCTCTGGTAAAGGTTCTTTTTCTTCTGAACTCAAAAAGCCAACAAGAACATTTCCAAATACAAAGCAGAAAACAAAGATACTGTGCTGTCTACAATATTTGGGGTCTCCATTGCATTTCACCAACATTGAAAGCCAGTCCATAATAATTGCACATTACATTCAAAACTCTGCCACCTGTCTGTGCAGTCTTCTGTCCTTTTGCTCCCTCTTGTGTATTTTTAAGAATGTTTCAATAGTCCTCTTTTTTTGGTGTCATTATTGCTAGCCCCTCTCACTCTCCTTCAGTCCTCTCCCCAATTAATAATCAAGCGAAAAAAAATAAAAACTAGTAGCAAATAATCACAGTCAAGCCAAAGGAATACCACAGTGGCTATGCATGTCTTAACAGAAGTGAAGTGACTTGTCCAGGGTCACACAGCTAGTAAGTGTTTGAGGCTGGATTTAGACTCAGGTCCTCCAGACTCCAGGTCCAGTACTCTAACACCCTCCACCACCTAGATCCTGAAGAGACTTTTTTTCCCCTTTTTTACTTATTAAAAAGTTAGTATTACATCATCATATAACCCTTTCCAAGTGCTCAGACAAAAAGTAACTTTGTAGTAGTCACTTGACTCATGTTTTTACCTCAAAATTCCTACTCAGTTTTGATCTTTTCCTTTAAAAAATGCTAGAAAGTCTTCTATTCAATTAGAGGTCTATTTTTCATAAAGGACCACACTCATCTCTGCAAAGCAACTTATTCTTGCTTGACATCTGTATCTCTTACTTTTTGGAATATTATATTCCAAGTTCTCCTGTCATTTTTAATAGAAGCCTGAGATCTTATGTCATCCTTACCATGTTCCCTAGTATTTGAGCTGCTTCTTTCTGGAAGCCTACATTATTTTTTTCTTTGGTATGCATTTGGATTATGACATTCCTGGGACTTTTCCATTTGACGAGGTTTTGTACAGGAGGTGATTCACAGAGTCTTCCTCTCTTCATTTTGCCCTTTGTTTCTAGTAGATCTGGGCAGTTTTCATTTAGGATTTCTTGAAATATCATATCCAGGCCTTTTTGTTTTAATCATGTTTTTCAGGGAGTTGAATGATTTTTCAATTATCTTTTCTATATCTTTTTGTGTAGGTCAGGTTTTTTTATATCAGGTATTTTATATTTTCTTCACTTTTTAAATTTTTTTTCCTTCAATTCATTATTTTGTAGCCCAGTAGAATGTAAACTCCTTTAGGACAGCAGCTGGGTTTTGTTTGGTTTAGAATTGTCTAACACAGTACCTTGCACACAGCAGGTGCTTAGTAAATGTTGTTGAAGTGGATTAGATCAAGACCCAGTTCCAAAAAAAAGAAGTAACTGTTGGAATTGAAACTCATTGCATTTAATTATAATTATTTTCTTTTTCCATAAAATCTACTCTTTTTCCCACTTACTAGTATATTTTTCTGATTATATGTAAAGATAATTTTCAACATAATCTACCCTTGACGTAGTTTAACCAAATGGGCAATGGCCAAATGTGTCATAGTCATTGACTTAAATCCACAGAAGTGCCCATAGTACTTCAAGTGTCTGTAATTTCCATTCCATTCCATTTCCTTTAACAGTAATAGTTAACATCTTTATAGCTCTTTAAGGTTTGCAAAGTGCTTTATAAATATTATCTTATTTGATCTTCACAACCACCCTGGGAAGTAGGTGCTATAATTATTAAGTGAACAGGAATTTATTAAGTGCCTACAATGTTCCAGGCACTATGCTAGGCAACAGAAATACAAAGACAAAACTGAAGTAGTCCCAGCCTTCAAGGAGTTCATATTCTGTTAAGGGGTGTATGTATATAGAAAGGGGTGGGGTGGTAGAGAAAATAGGCACATAGAAAATTAAATACAAAACATATACCAAGTCATGTCCAAGGGAAAGTACTAACAACTGGCAACTGGATGGAGGTCAAGATAAGTCTGTTCTTAGAATTGTGACTTGACCTAAAATTTGAAGGAAGCTAGGGTTTCTTTGAGGCAGAGGAGATGAAAGAGTATAAATATATTCCAGGTCTGGAGGACTAACTATGGGAGAGAATAAAAATGGGAAATAGAATGTCATTCATTAGTTTAGGAAGTTGTTCCACCAAACAGCCCATCTTTACCTTAGTAAATGAACAACTTGCCAGGGCCACACAGGTAGTAAATGTGAGAGGAGAAATATGAACTTAGATCTTGGTAAAGCTAGCTCCAACACCATGTACATCCACTTTCTCATGCTGAAATGAAGCCAGTATAAAATCACCTTTCAGATCTTTGGTGTTTTCCACATTCATATCTTGGCTGTTTACCATGAACATCACACACAATCATTTTACTGTATTTTTATTTCTGTTCTATCTTTTTTCTTGAGAATTTAAGCCTCTTTGTTGCCATATGTTCTTTTCCTAACTTTCCATGAAAATATTATCTGCTTTTCATGCTGCCCACTATCAATCTTGCTTTCAGCATTATTACTGCCTTTGTTGATTTTTTTTTTTTTGGCATTATCATGAACTCTTTCATTGTTATTCTGAATTGTAGCTTGCAATTCAGCCCAGTAGGAGCTGGAAGGAAAGATGTTTTGAGGTAACTGCCTTTGAAACTAAGACTGAATTCTTCTCTCTCTCTCAAGACAATCTAAGTTGTACAAGAAACAGCTTAACTTGGACCCTATCCTGAGTCTTCTCTGTTCTCTCTAGTTTCTCTCACTCAGTAATCTCACCAACTCCCTGGCACATAGTAGGTACTTAATAAATGTTTATTACCTTTTACCCCCTTCCTTTTCATCTTCATACCATTTGCTGTCTCCTGGGTCTAAGAATGCTCTCCTTCTGAACTCTGCCTATAGGAACCTTTGATCTCCTTCAAGAGTCATCTCAAGTATCATCTTTTGCAGGACAACTCTTCATAAAATTAATGTCAGATGTCAGCGGAGGGATTTGAACTAGTGGATGCTGATTTGAACGATGGAGCTAGTGTTTTTTCCACTGTATAAAAGTGCCTCCCATGATAAAAAAAAAAAAGTCTTACACGAGAACTTGTACATAATATTCATGTGTAATCATCTTTTTATTATGTTATGAACACATTTGTTTTATTCCTTAAATTAAAAATAAATAAAAATTTTTAAAATGCCTCCCAAATATAACATGAGGAGTAGTAGTAGAAGTTGTTGTAGTTGTAGTAGTAGCAGCAACAACAACAGCAGTAGAAACGCCAATAGTAGTACTATCACTACTACTAATAATAATAATTACAATCACTTTGGTTTAGGTTCTAATTACCTGTCACCTAGGTTCTAGTATAAAAGCCTTAAAAACAATTTTTGTCCTGCTGCTGTGCTATTTCTTCTCAGATCTATCTTTTAAACTGTCCAAATAATCTCCTGAATGGACTACTCTGGACATGCCATTCCTCTGTCCAGAACTCTTGTGTCCCTTCATAGCTTAGCAAATGAGCTACAAACCCTGATCCTGGCATTCCAGGTGGCCATAAACTGGATCCAACTTCTCTTTCCAGCCTAACCTCATAGGGCTTCTCTTCACATTCTTTACGTTCTAGGGCTAGGCAAATAAGTTTGCTCTCTTTCCCATGTTTTCATCCTGTCTTCCTCTTTCTCCAAAGCTACTCTGTGCCTGGAATAGGCCTCTTGCTTCCTTGTCTCCATCTACTGAAATCCCTCCCCTGACCTTCAAATTTCAAGTAAGGTACAACTCCCTTCATACAGCCATGTTATGACAACTTCCCCTCCCCCTGCTTCCTCACCCTCCCAGGAGTAGTGGTATCAGTCACTTCACTTTTCTCATCTCACTTTTCTTGGATCCCTCTTTTGCCTTTACCGATGTCTCTTTCTGTCATACCTATTTGGATGTATCTTTCCCTTTTCTTAATATGGGCTAGCCAGGTATTATTCTCAGTCTGAAAATTCCTTGAGAACAGGACATGGGTCATATTGGTCTTTTTATCTCTAGTGCCTAGGATAATAGGAGCTTAATAACTGCCTTTTGAAATTACAGTACTAGGTCTCAATTAGTGGGAATAATGAATCTCCTCAAGTGGTCACCTTATTCAGATTCACATTGCATTTTTCCACTGGGCTGGAACCAATGACCATATGTTTTCATAATGATAACTTGAAATAGTGCATATTTGGACACATGTGACCACTACTGGGGAATTGTTGTTCACACAAATCAGACCCTTACTGTAATTTTGACATTATAGGACAAAAGTAATTTCATTGTAGAGGACATGTGTCAGACATCATAGGATTCAGAAGTGACCTGACACGTCAATCTGAGAAAGGCGTAGACAGCATGGTACAGTGGAAATAGTGCCAGATTTGGAGTGTGTGGAACTCATTTCAAACGAGCTCAGCTAATTTATTTACTACTTAAGAAACATTGGGCAGGTCACTCTATCTCCTTAGGTTTCAGTCCCTCAACTCTAAAATGTGAGAATTGCACTAAGTGGTCCATAGGGTCCCTTCTGGCTCTGAATTTTTAATATAGTCCAACACCCTCAATTTACAGATGAAGAAATTGAAATCTACAGAAGCTAGGGACTTGCCCCAGGTTACAGCGCCAGCTCCCTTCTCTCCTCTGGAAGGGCCTCCACCCTCATGCATGGTGCACCTGTTACAGTGGCCATCTGATTGCTCTCCCTACCTCAAGTTTCTCCCCACTCCAGGCCATCCTGCGCTCAGCTGTCAAAGTGATCTGCCTAACATGCAGAACTAACTATGTTGCTGTCCTATATCAAAGCAGATGGTGGCACAACTAGGCCCAAAACCAAAAGACCCGAGTCAAATTTAGCCTCAGACACTTACTAGCTGGAGAAGTCTTTTAACCTCTATTTGTCTTAGGTTCCTCAACTGTAAAATAGGAATAATAATAGCATAATAACACTTAACACTCAGGATTGTCACAAGGATTGAAAGAGAAAATATTCATTTTTTACCCCAAAAAAGCAACAAAACAAAGCGCACTGTGCCTGGCACATAGTAAGTTCTATGCAAAGACTTATTTCCTTCTGGTTTTGTCCCCTCTCACCTTCAAGATCAAATGTAAAATGCTGTTTGCCATACAAAGCTCTTCATGACCTATTCCTCTCCTACCACTCCAGACTTCTTTGCCCTTACAGACACACATTCCTGAAGTCCCCTACAATCCATTGACACTGGCCCCCTTGCCTTTCCTTAAACAACACTCTCCATCTCTAGACTCTGGGCATTTTCTCTGGCTGTCTCTCATGCCTAGAATCTCTGCCTCCCCATCCCTACCTCCTGGCTTCCCTGGCTTCCTTCAAGTCCCAGATAAAACTTCACCTTCTACAAGAAGACTCCCAACTCCTCTTTATGCTAGTATCTTCTCTCTGTTGATTATTTCCAATTGACCCTGTATAGATCCTGCCTGTACATAGCTGTTTACAAGTTGGCTCCTCCATTAAACTGACAGCTCCCTGAGAGCAGAGACTATCTTTCCCCTTCTCTACGCCTCCAGCTCTTAAGACAGTGCCTAGTACTTTGTAGTCTTTCAATATGTGTTTATTGATTGATTGACTGACTGAACCCAGTTCCTCTGATGGATACCATTTCTTTTTCCATGAGATGGAATGACATAAGAAACCTATGTATCTGTAAGAACACTGCCTGTATCTGTTCTTCCTCCTATCAGTTTAAAGGCCTTTTCGTACCATTTGGAATTTTGAAAACCTTAAGATGGAGACAGGCTCCTACCCTTGTTTATGGAGTAATGGGAAAATTACACCCATTGCTTTAGTGCATGTTTCTTTATGTAATCTCCTTCAGCTATCACGTGTTTCATCCTATGAAAACCGCAGCATCTGTAACCACTTACCATCCAGAGCACTTTGCCGAGTGAAGTTCAGTCCTGAGTACATTGAGTTACTTTGAAAGACAAATAAAACAACCCATGTAAGGAACCTCTGAATAGAAAACCTATGTCCATTGAAGTGTTTCAACAACTTAATAAGGTGCTACTTTCACATGAAACAATGCAAAGGAAGGAGGGGGGAATAGCCTTTAAATATGAAATATCAAAATCAGCAGATTTTCTTAAAAGCCTCAATGCAGGGTTTTATGAGATCCCCCAAAACCCTTTTCTGCCTTACTTTCAAAAGGACATGCCTTCTTACGAGTGCCAACAGTTCCTAAACATTGTATGCATTTAATTCAGAAGTTTAACTAACAGTCCTATTCCTACATCCAAAGTCTATCATTTGGAATCTATTTAAATTTCACTTTTAAATCCTGCTAAAGGATAATGGAAGCACACTCTAGGGACCAGGGCTAAACCATTTACCTCTCTGAGTTTCTGCTAAGTTGTAGATGGAGGAAAGGAAAGACAGGAAAATTTAGATCGATCCTTTTTTTTCTTTTGGTCACATGGTTCTCTAATACCTCCAACATAAAGTTCAAGATTCTTAGTTTGGCTTTCAATACCTTCTACAATTGGGCTCCAAACTGACTCTCCATCCTGATCTCTTGCAAATACCCTTCATATGTTTAGTACTCTAGAGAAATTGGTCTACAGATGTATGCCGAACTTTCCTGCATTTGCCCATACCATCTCCTATGCCTGAATGCCTTTTCCTCCTTATGAAATATCCAACTGGCAAATTTGTGTTGTATTTTAAAACGTAAAAGTGCTTTTCATTTGTTATCTCATTTGGCCTTTGTAACAACCTTATATAGCAGGAACAATAGCTACTATTCACTCTTGCTGAGTCATTTGAATCATGGTTGGCTCTTCCTGGCCCTATTTGGGGTTTTCTTGGCAAAGATACTAGAGTGGTTCGTCATTTCCTTCTCCAGCTCATTTTACAGATAAGCAAACTGAGGTAAATTGGATTAAGTGACTTGCCCAGGATCACATAGCTAGCGTCTGAGGCCAGATTTGAACTCAGGAAGGTGTCTTCCTGATTCCAAGCCCGCTGCTCTGTCCACTGTGCCACCTAGCCAGCCCTACTATTCATGCTCACTTATAAATTAAGAAATTAAGTGTTAGTGAGATTCCATTACTTGGCCATTATTACATGGTTAAGTGGTGCAATAAGAGTTAACACCTATTCAGAATCCCTTGACAAGTAGGCAGGACTAGTTTTTTTCTTAAAAGGCAGGAAAACTGTCCTGGAAACTTGATTGACTATGGTAGAGGTTCTCAAAATGTGAACCCTGAAACCCTTTCAAGCAGTCTACATTATTTTAATAATAATACTAAGACATTTTAATTTCTTACATGGTAAGTATCAATAAGTATACCCCTATAAAGACAAGCTCTAATATGATAAATATCACTAGATATAACCCACATAAACAAAACTCTTTGGGGTGTTCAATATTATTAAAGAGTATAAAGGGCTTCTGAGATCAAAGTTTGAGAATCTCTGGTCTAAGGGAATGAAGATTGAGCTATCAATATGGTTTTTTATTAAGTCTGGTGCATAAAAAGGCCAGCCCATGAAAAGTCAGTGACTTTCAGACTTGAGAGATGTCCCACTGTCTCACAAGTCAGCATGTCTTTCTAAATAAAAGGTTTTTGATAAGGAGATGAGGATGTTATCTGAACCACCACAGTATCTTTGCTGCTAAGACTAAGTAAATTACCTTTTGTTAATTGTTAGATGATCCACAAATATTTCATTTCATTCCTATCTCAAACATTCAGAAGTCAGGTGAACTGAGTCAGGCCTGGCCCACAACAAGTGATGTGGTGGGAACAAATTCTGGGTTTGAAGTCAAAGAAGACACACAAGTGACTTGGCAGAAGTCACAGTGACAGAACCAAAATTTGAACTCAGGTCTTCTGACACGCAAATCCAGCTCTCTTCCTATGCTACTATCCCGACAACATCTTCTTCAGAATTCTCACCATACTTTGTATGGACTTTTCATCCACTTATCTTGACTTTTAGCTTTGATTTCATCTGTAAAATGGGAGTAATAATAGCATTTACCTCCCAGGGTTGTTGTGAGGATCAAATGAACTAGACAGACAGACAGACAGATAGATGGATAGATAGATGGATAGATGGATGGATAGATAGATAGACGGATGGATGGATGGATGGATGGATGGATGGATGGATGGATGGATAGATAGATGGATGGATTGATGGATGGATGGATGGATGGATAGATGGATAGATAGATAGATGGATGGATGGATGGATGGATGGATGGATAGATGGATGGATGGATAGATGGATAGATGGATAGATAGATAGATAGATAGATAGATAGATAGATAGATAGAAGATAGAAATAAAGATAGATGATAGATATTGTAGGAAGATAGGTAGAAAGATACATACATACATATAGATAATATATAGATGTCAACATAGATAATAAAGACATAGAAATTTAGATCTCAATGATATAGATGTATGAAGTTGTTTGTAAACCTTTATAGCTATAGTATTATTAGCTATTATGAAGTCATTGTGTATGTTGTTTATAATTCCTCATACTAATTTTTACTACAAATTGATATTATTGTACCAAATTGTCAATCAATAAATAAACACTTATTAAGAACCAAACTATGTGCCTGGCATTCATCTAGAGTGGCTGAATCTTCCCCAGACATGACATAGTCAATAGAGAACCAGTTTCAGAACTATTAGGACTTGGAATTAAATCCTCCCTTCTGACAGTGTCTGGCTATGTGACCTTGAGCAAATTTCTTAATGAACAAATGCCCGAGGTAACTTTCTATAAACTACATAGAAGGTGCTCAATCTGCTTTGGTAGAGTGAAATTTCTTATCTGAAAATTTCCTAAACTCATGAAATTTCACAGGTCCAATCCCTATCATTCTTACACTATTAGATTAATTTTTTATCCATTCCCCAATCAATGGGCACTCACGTTTCCTCTTCTTTGTTACCAAAGAGAGTGCTGTTATAAATATTTTGAGGTATGTTGGCTCTTTGACTTCTTAGATGTGTATGCCCAATAGGGCAATTCCTGGGAGGGAAATTCTGAGTAGTTTAGTCATTCACCTTGTGGAATTCCATGTGGCCAGGAGAGTTGGGTCCTTTCCCACAATCCAAGTGCATTTGATTTCCCACAGCCCCTTCAACATGGATTCGTCCCATTTTCTGTCCTCTCTGCCAATTTGCATGGCATAGAAAGTAGCCTTGAGGCTATTTAATTTTCATCTCTTACATATTAAAATTTAAAGTATGCATTTATGTGGTAATTTATCATTTGAAATCTTTATTTGGTAACTATTTTTGTATCCATTTACCACTTAGCTAAGGCTCTCTTTTCTGCACATTATATTTAATTATAATTAGTGATATGTATATCTAAATATGTATTTAGAAAGAAAAGATTACAATTTACTCCAAATCTGAATCAAGTTGCAAGCACTATAGAAGTTGCCTTTTAAGATCCAAAGAAAGTATATTTTTAAAAGTAACCAAAAAATTCAAAATTTTACTCTCTAGTAAAATTATTATCAAATGGTAGCTTACTTTATTTTTTCTCTTTCCTCCCTCCCTGCCACACACACAAATACAACACTAGAAAATGGGGGTAGGGGTTCTTTAAACAAACAATCAAAATTAAATAGCTAATTAGTCCATCAAATTTTCAGGGACCCAAAGATGCAATGGCCCTTCATCTGCATATGTGCCAGATCCCAAATACTTAGAATCTTAGACTTTTATTAGAGATATTTTATGCAAATATTTTTCCATTCCACTACTTCTCTTCTAATTGAATCTTCATTGATTTCATTTGTGCAAAAGTGTTTCAAATTAATTTTGTGCAATAAAATCCCTTTTATATTGTATGAACTCTATTCATGCTTATTTAAGAATTCTTCCCTTAGCCTAGTTATTTAAAAAAAAAAAATCTCATTTTGTTCTGTATTTTCCATGATGTGAACTTTTTTTTTTCAGATGACATACTCATTTGAGTTTATTGAGGTAACGCCAGGTGTTGCAATCTGACCTTCAAATGCTCCCTAAGAATATTTTGTCCTTACCATCTTACCTGTACCTGAGCTCTTTGGACACTTAAGCTTTTCCAGCTGACCAATCTTGTATGTGTAGTCACCCCTCATTAGAATGTAAATTCTTTGAAAGCTAAAATCTCATTTTTCCACTTTTATCCCTGGAGCTTTGCACTAGAAGCATGGTACTTAAAAGGCTTTCTCATTCATTCATTAATCCATATGATATACAATGTTGGTCTAATCCAAAATGAGACACAGATAACTTCCTATGTACTCAGCATTCTTATCAAAAAAAGGTAGTCCTTCCCTCCAATAAATTTGTTTTTGCATTTATCAAAAAGTGTCCCATTCTTTTCAATTGTGTCTATTTTTTGCTTATCTCATCTTATTTACTTTTCTGTTTTTTAACCAGGACCAAAGAGTTTTGAAGGACAACTTCTTTATAACAGTTAATAGTCTCATAATGTTATATTCCTTTTATTGCTAATTTTTCTTATTTCCTTGTTCTTCCAAAAAAAATTATGCCATTTTATTGTGTTGCAAAGTATTACAATGTTAGTTTTCTTGGTATAGAACAAAACTGGTACATTCATCTGGGGAGTGTTGTCATATTTATTATAGTAGCATGGTTAATCACATACAATAAATATCTCTACAATCAATTTTCTCCTGATTTTTAGTGTATTCTGTGATTGTGTTTATTTAAATCTTACATTTGTTGTTGTAGGTTAAATCAAAAATGTTTGATGCATTTTATAGTCATTTTGAATGGAATTTCCTCTTTTTCTCAATTCTTCATGGTTTTTGCTAGTCATATAGAAATGCAATTAATATTCTGGGGATTTATTTCATATCTTCCTATCTCTTTGAAGTTAGCCAGTCAATTTCTTCAATGATTCCCTCATTTTTTTTAAGTATACTCTCATATTATCTGCAAATAGAAATAGTTTTGTTCCTTCATGGCCGATACTCCTACCCTTAATTTCGTTCATTTACCTTAGTTCCATAGGTAGAATTTCTAGAACTAGGTTAGACATAAGTTGAGAGAAGAGACATACTTGTATTACCCTTTGTTTGTAATAGGAAAGCCCCAAGTATTTATTCCTCCATTGTAAGCAATGCCAGGCTACTGATTTAAAATCAGGGGTTTTTCACCCTACTAAAGGAGAATCCTATCATGCTGATGCCTTTTAAAGTTTTTTAATACAAATGAAGGGTGCATTTCATCACAGGCTTTTTCTGAATCTATTGAAATATTCATATGGTTTTTTATAGCTTTTTTGTTTGCATAAGTAACTGTGCTGTTTTCCTAACTCTGAAACATTCTTCCATCTGTGGTATGAATTCCACTCCATCACTGTGAATTACTTTCTCTATATATTGCTACATTCACCTTGTTGTGTGAAAGTGAGCCTGACTTGTGAAAGGCTGTGCAACATGATCAGACTTACCAAGCTAGAAAGGCTCAGGGATGACTGAAGTAATGGACATGGTGTGTGTTTTCCAGGGATACAGTACCTAACTATAAGAGTTGGCGCCAGTAGAAAATGGATTGTTCAAACATTTCAACTCAAGAAAGGTGATGAGGTTTGTTAGATCCTAATTACAAAGATTTCTTCCCAATTTCTCCTTTCTAGTTACATTAATTTCATTTATTCAAAAGCATTTGACTTTCATGTAAATATTTGTTTTTTGTTTTTTTATTTGTAATTACCTATGTCCTTTGTCGGTAACTAAGTGATAGAGTGCCAGACCAGGAGTCAGGAAAACTTATCTCTCTGAGTTCAAATCCAGCCTAAGACACTTACCAGCTGTGTGACCCTAGGCAAGTCACTTACCCTACTTTGCCTCAGTTTCCTCATCTCTCAAATACGCTGGAGAAGGAAATGACAAAACATTACAGTATCTTTGCTAAGAAAACCCCAAATGGGGTCAGAAAGAATCAGACATTGCTGAAAAATGACTGAACAACAACAAAAAATGGCATTTGTTTGGTTAAGAATTTATCTCCTTCACACACATATGTGATCTTTTCTAATTTTACTGTTACATGATCTTTAATATTCAAATCATGCATCTATTTTATGTTCATTATAGTATAAGATATATATGGTACATGTTGTAAGATGTTGGTGTAAAGCATGTTTCTTCCAGACTGATATCCAAGTTGCCTTGGAATTCATATCATACTAGGAATCCTGTCTTAGATAGCAGACATTTTAAAATTTATCAATTATTAGATTAATGAGGTCAGTTATTTCTGATTCTTATTTATCTAGTCTGTTCCATCTATCTAGGTTTCTATTTTGTTTTAATCAATGTCAAATGGTTTTGATGATTATCGATCTTTAATATACTTCGTAGCATGAAAGTGCTACTCTCTATTTATATCTTTCCTTCATTTTTCCTTTGATAGTTTAGATTTTTTGTTACTCCAAATTAATTTGTAATTATTATTTTATTGAGTTCTATAAAATAACCCTCTGGTAGTTTGATTGGCATAACACTAAATCTGCAAATTAAAGTCAATAATATTGTCATTTTTATTACACTGATATATATCAACCACAAATGCTGAATATGCCTTCATTTCATTAAATGATTCCATATTTTGTTCAGCAGTGATTTGTAATTTCGTCTTTATAGATATTGGCTGTGTTTGGTAGATTGACTTCCAAATGTCTTAAAAATGAAGAGAATGCATGGGGCATTGGAACACAAGGCATACATGAAAAGAACAGAAGAAGAATAACTGGCATTAAGAGTCCTTGTCTCTCTCTGAGAAATCCTAAGTAAGTTCTCTTTGGGAGGTGAAGTGAACATTCAATAAGTCACTTCTTTATTCAACTGTGCTTGCTCCTTGCACCATGTGACAAATAACTGGGTAGTCCCATATCAAGGTACTCATTAACTAGCAAGACTGAGAGAGCTATCAAAGTCATCCGAAGTACCACTAGCAAATACAGTCAGTAGAAGCAGCACTGAGTAAGGAAGGTAGTGCCGCAGCTGAGCCACCTGTTTGACCAGACCAAAAGTGAAGTTGGAAAGAAGGGAGGGCTTGGTGGGGAAAATAGTGAGTTCTATTTTGAACATGTTAAGTTTAAGATGTTTATGGAATGGAGGCAGAGTCAAGATGGTGAAGGGTCAGGAAAAAGTATAGCCTAAGTACTCCTCCACCACACTTCTTCCACAAAGCTCTAGAAAAAAAAAAATGCAGCATACTTAATTCTGAACAGGATATCCAAGAAAGTCACTGTGAGTCATTTTTTCCAAACCAGTTAAACTTAGAGAGACAGAAGGGTCTATGGACCCCAAAGAAAAAGGTCTGGCCAAGAGTATATCACATGTGGGACATTCCAGCACCCAAGAACTGAAAGAAAGCCAAAACTGAGCACCAGGGCAGGAAGAACCAGGAAATGGAGAGGCTATTAGGGTTCCCTGAACTAGCACAGGATACAGGAACTGGTGTGATATGGCATCTCTATCACTTAGCACCAGTTCTAAGTCACAGATCCATGATGGACTGAGGAGGACACCTATACCTACATGTGGTGAGGAAAGTGCTCATGGTCATGAGCCCTAGTTATGTTCTGAACAAGGAATAATCTCATAAATAAAAAGTAGCTTGAGGCTCCGCTGTCCAGAGCAGATCAGGGACTCGGTTCTAGCCTATCTAGCTCAGGATAAAGCCTGCAGTGGAACAACAAAGGCAGGAATCTCAGATCAAATTTGAACCGGAAGTTTAGTCACTCTGAACTAGCAGACCCATCCAGCAGGCTAATAGTAGCTAAGTCCAGAATAACTACACTGAGATTTTATGAAGGAAAAAAATCAACAGACCCAAACTTGGGTCAAGAACTTGTAGAGATAAGGCAAGTGAGCAGAACTTGCCTGGATCATATCACTTTAGGATCACTGAAAACTATCATGTCACCTGAGCTGTTAAAGCAGCAGAAGGACACAAGAGGACAGATGCTCAGAGCACATCACCCCCAAATACATGCAGAGCACTGCCCTGACATAAATTCCAAAGTCAAACAATGAGCAAACAAACAAAAAAAGAATCCCAGAATAAAGAGTTATTTTTATGACATGGAAGCTCAAGACACAAACCCAGAAGATGAGAATGACTCAAAAATATCTACAAAAATATTTGTGGCAGTTCTTTTTGTAGTGGAAAAAAAATTAGAAATTGAGGGAATGCCCATCAATTGGGCAATAGCTGAAGAAGTTGTAGTATATGATTGTGATGGAACTATTGTGCTATGTCTTATATGTACTGATGAAAAGTGAAATAAGAAGAACCAGGGAACATTGTACACAGTAACCACAATATTGTATAATGATCAACTCTGAATGACCCAGCTACTCTTAGTAATACAATGATCTGAGATAATTCTGAAGGACTTATAAAGAAAAATGTTATCCACCTCCAGAGAAAGAACTGGTGGAGTCTGAATGCACATTGAAACATGCTTCCACAAAATGGAAGAAAATAACAGAATAAATTAGAAACCAAAATCTGACAATATGTTGTTCATAACAATGGTATCAAATTCAAATGGAAATGGGGGTCACTAATCCATGCATAAGTATCTCTATGAGCTGCATATTGACTTAGTAATATTTTCTCAGTTTGTTATATTTTTATTTATTTTGATAAGTTTTTTCCCAATTTTATTTGAATTTGATTCAAGTCACACTCAGGTGTGTTGTGAGCCACATTTGGCCCATGGGCTACATGTTTGATATGTCTGGTTTACAAGAAACACATTTGAAACAGAAATGTATGCAGGATTAACCTAAATAACCTAAATAAATAGACCTAATTTAAGCCATGAACAAGGAAAGTACACTTTGCTGAAAGCCACCATAAATAATTAATATCAAGTACACATGCCAAAAGTGCTATAACATCCAAATTCTTAAAGGAAAAGTTAAAGGAGTTACAGGGAAAAATAGAAAGTAAAACAGTAATAATGAAGGCCCTCAAACCACCACTCTCAAACTTGGATAAACCTCACCAAAAATAAATGAAAAAAAAAAGAAAATATAAAGGCACTGAAAAGAATTTTAGAAAACTTGCGTATAATAGACCTCTAAAGAGTATTGAATGAGAAGAGAAAGGAGCATACATATTTCTCAACTATGAACAGCACCTTCACAAATATTGACCATTTATTAAGGCATTAAAACTTCACAAACAAATGCAGGAAAATATAAATATTAAATGCATATTTTATTGACCACAATGTAACAGAAACTATATTCAATTAAGTGCCTTTTAAAACAAAGATTTAAAATTAATTGAAATTAAATAACAGTCCTAAAAAAATAAGTGGGTCAAAGAACATATCACAACAAGAATCAATAATTTCATAAACTTAATGACAATGAGATAATATTTGGGGGATGAAGCCAAAGCAGTACTTTAGGTGAAATCTTATATTTCTAAGTACTTTCATCAATAGAAGTGAGGAAGTACAGATCAGTAAATAAGGCTATTTTCTTAAAAAAAAAAAAAGAAAAGAAAAGAAAAAAAGAAAACCAACTAATTAAACCCCTCCCAATTAAAACCAAAATAGAAATCTTGAAAACCAAAGAATCAATTAACAAAATTTAAAGTAAAGTCAATGAATGAATGAAGAAAAGTAGGAGCTGATTGAAAAAAAAATAGATATCTACTATCTTTAAGTTTTTAAAAGAGGAAAATTAAATTGCCAGTATAAAAAATTGAAAACATGAATTCACAACCAAAGAAGCAGAAAGAAAGGAAACTATTAGGAGCTAATTCAACCAACTCTTTGACAATAAAACTGACAATACATCCACTACAGTTTTATAGATTCATTTATTCTTGACCTCTATCTAGCACATAAGTCCTGGGAAATGGAGGGGGGAAAGAAGGAATTAGTGATGAGTGGGGATATAGTCTAGGCTTCCATCTTGTTGATGACATTACATAAAAGTCATACGTATAAATCTTAAAGGGTGGGAGAAATGCCAGCTATTATTTAGCATGGAGAATTTGTCCTCTATTTAGATCTTGTTCAACTACCATAGTCATTATTATAATTTGTGCAGTAAAGAATCCAGGCAAAATACAGATAATTCAAATTCAAATCACTAATTCATCTTCATATGTAAATAATTCAACCGAAGGTATTTGCAGGCTATAATTTATTCAGATGTATCCCAGTATCTACTTAATTGGGTGCTGATGTACAAATTATGAACATTAGAGGAAAGAAAAGGAAACCAAGCAATCAATCAATTTCATTTATCAAATTCATGTCATGTGCCAGGTACTGTGTAGGTGTTACAAAGAAAAAATTTAAATAGTCCATGAAAGGGAAACAATATAAACACGTATAAATACATACCAAAACACCCCCCAAAATTAAGCAAGATAATTTTGTGGGTGAAGGCAGTAGAATCTGGGGAAAGCAGGAAAGGTTTCATGAGCAACGTAATGTTTGAGCTGAGCTAAACTTTGAAAGAAACTTGGAATTCTAAGAGATAAAGATAACGATGGATTGTATTCCACGCTTTGAAGATTGCCAATGAAAAGGCATAGAGAAAGAATGGTAGAGTATCATATGTGAGAATTAGCACAAAGGCCAGCTTGGCTGAACCATATAGTGCCTGAAGAAGAATTATGTATAATAAAGCTGGAGACATAAATTTGATCCAGATTGTGAAGAGCTTTAAAAGCCAAACAAAGCAGTTTATACTTAATTCTAGAGATAATAGGGAGCCACTGATATTTCTAAATCTGAGCAGGACAGTTAGGTGATCAGAACCCTACTTCAGGAAAATTATTTTGACAGGTTTGTGGAGGATGAATTGGAGAGTGAAGATAGTTGAGGAAAGAAGACCAATTATAAGACTATTTCAGTAACTCAGATAAGACATGATAAGGCTTGGAACCAAGGTGTTAACCACGTGAGGGCAAAGAAGGGTATAGATGCAAGAGATATTATGGAAGTAAAATCATTAAGACTTGATGATAAAATATATGTGAAGAGTAAGAGAGAGTACTGTGTTCAGAATGACTCCAAGGTTATGGATCTATGTAATTGTTGTCTGTCCTTCATTTTCCAAAGAGGACCAATAACTCCACATAGGTGATGTCTTGACTTGCATGAATTGGATTTAAGAGAGGCAGAGTTGGACAAAGTCATCAGACTCACTCTCTTTTCCTGAGTTATCAAAGTCCAGTAGTAGGACAAAAGTCAAGATGACTGGTGATGGCCCAGATGCAGTAGATGACTTTGGTGTCTTCAATGTCTGACCAAACTCTAAGTGCCCCACAACACCTGCTTTAGCCACCTTACTGACCTTTGGAATAAAATGTTTTCATGTGCCCATTCCTCCTTGGAGAATCTTCATATGCTTGGGGTAGACATTCCCTAACACACCGATAGGTTTGAGGACCATCAGTTACCCTCAACCTGATTTAGTCCATCTCCCAAGACCATTTACTGGTTTGTGGCTACTGCACATGCTATAGTTGCTTGGAGCCATGGTGAGAGTTGGGTGAAGGTTTACACCAAAAGTGGGTAAGCACCATTGAAAAGGGCTCAGTAAGCCCCCACATAATAGGGCTAGTCCTCCCTGAACACCCCATCCACCCCACTTCTGTGATAAAAGATTATGGTGATGCCTTTGACAGGAATAGACAAGTTCAGAAGAAGGATCCATTTGGGGAGGAGAGAAGATGATATAATCAATTCTGAACATATCAAAATTGAGATTATATATATAGGATATCCTGTTTAAAATCCATGCTAGGCATTGGGTGACTTTCTAGAGCTAAGGAGACAGTCTAGGGCTGGATACATAGATCAGGAAGTCATCCACATAAAGAAGGCAATTAAACCTATAAGAGTTGATGAGGTCACTAAAAGAGAAAGAATTTTGGTGACCTGGTAGTTCCATAATTCTTTGAGTGTTACAAATTTTAAGGTCTTTACATATCTCCATTGATGTATATTGAAACCTTCCAATGTGTACTTATATTGTATGAATTTTGTCCATATCCATGTCCATGTGCTAATAAAAAGGTTTCCCTGAATCCTCCACAAGAGGTTCTTCTAAGATGTTAGAGGCCTTCTTCTATATCTATTGTTGTCACATGGATACCAATGGAACACACAGGCTATCCATTGGTTATCCCTTGTTTTTGCCACATGACTAGCATAGACATAGAAAGAGACATCAACATCGACATAGACATAGACACATAGAGAGATATAGATAGATATGGATATACAATATATACACATATTTGTATATGTACACATGTATACATATGTAAACATCACATTGCTCTGATGACATCCTTTATGACACATCTTGTGAACAATTTAATAGCAATATGTTGTTATTAAAGCAAGTTGCATTTATTAATGCATTATGGTTACCTTGTGCCTCCCTGTTTCCCTTTAGATGATTCTTAATTCTTTAGAGACCATGGTAATCTCTGCTTCTTAAATATATCATATAACAAGAAGAATATTGAGGCTAAAAAGAAGAGTCTTTAAAAAAAATCGGTAATGAACACTGATTCATGCAACAGTCATTCATTAACTGCATGCCAGCCACTGTGTTATGCGGTGGATGTATATAGACAAAAATGAAACATTCCTTGCCTCAAGAAATTTATATTCTTTGAGGGAGGAGAGGAGAACAATATATCTACATATAAATAAATAAAGACAAATTACATACAAGTGCAAAAGGCACATAGATGAGAGATGGAATATTATTTACAGGAAACCAAAAACATAGCACATTATTCAAATATTACAAACAAATTAAATATAAAAATGCCCCAGAAGGGCAGTTAGATGGTACAGTAAATAGAGTATCAGCCCTGGAGTCAGGAGGACCTGAGTTCAAATCCAGCCTCAGACACTTATTAACTTTCCAGTCTCATGATCCTGTGTAGGTTACTTAAGCCCACCCCCCAAAAAAAATTAATTAAAATAATAAAATTTAAATATGGTCCCAGGAGTAGAATTGATTTACTCATCCTTTTAAAACATAGTACATTTTTTTTGTTTTCATAGTCAATAATGAACAGTATTTAAAAGGAGGAAAGAAAAAGGTGTTTCTTCAGTTAGATTATAATCTAGTGACACACTTGAGTGACTTATAAAGTCAATCTATTTAACAATTTTCAATTTCTGACCACAGTTTGGAAAATATAACAACTTTTCTGATGGTTATCATGACCATAGAAGTGGTATAAACATATAATTATACATACACATGCATTTCTGTATGCATCTATGTGACATAGCTTGTAAAAAACCACCCAACCACCATATGGTAAATTGAATGAGCTAACTAAGCGCAGAAGGGCTCTTGGACACGTTTCAATAGAGTAAAATCACCAAATGCTCTGAGTTATAACTAGTTTAAAACTAACTCACATTTTATTAGAAAGATCAAGTGCCAATCAACATTTAGAAGGGAATGGCCCCAACTCATCTGCAAACACTCAAGGTTTATTTCTCAAGAATTTTAGCAGTGTCAATGAATATCTCATTTAATTTTCTCATCTTGCTTTGACTGAATTCTGGTAGCACTTCTGTCCTTCTGCAAACCATGCAAATCAAATGTCTGTGTGCTAATAAAAAAGGTTTCTTCTCCCATTTCAGGTGCTTAAAGGGATGTGAAATCCATGTCCTTACTATCCGGACTTGTTGAAAAATAAAAAACCTCCACTGCACATGCCCTGAATGTGCCAAAGCTATAAAAGGGGTGTGTGTTTTCATTACAGACTTAAACATAGACTAAATGTGAAGTCAGCATTTCCCTCACTTTAAGGAGCAATGATCAGATGGGAAAGAAGACAAAGAACAAAATGAAAGTACCCATTTCTCAGTTACAGTCACATGGCCAACCCAACCACCTAAGGTCCATTTGGAGACCTGAACTGCCTGGTTTGACTGACTTTTTGATGCAATATATTACCTACAAAATCACCTTCTTTGGAGTGGACATGGACAGAAGTGTCCCCTAATGCCCAGCTTGCCACTCAGAAAGGCTATCGAAATCTCTACCTGTTATTTATTGGTCTATAAGCTGTTTTGCACAATTGATTATCTTACCTCTAGGAAAATCTAGGTGTTAGAGTCCAAATCCTGCCTCAGACACTTACTATCTCCATGGCCCCGAGCAAGTCAGGGCCTCTCAGCCTCATTTTCTCATTTTTTTTAATGGAAATAATAATATCCTGGCACATTGTGGATGCTTAATAAATGTTTACTGAATTGAGTTGAACTGAATTATTGTGAGGATCAAATGATAAATACATGTAAAATGCTTTGCAAATCTTAAAGCTCTATATAAATGGTAGATATTGGTAACATGATGAAGATGGAGGTGGTGGTGATAAAAATGGCGATGATGACAATGATGATGATGATGATGATAATGATGATGGTGATGGTGATGGTGGTGATGATGATGATGGGAATTGGACCTGTGATTTCACTTATGTAAGTGAGGTATTTCTTCTACCATTTCAGGCTGGCACTTCATTTCAACTTATAGTACTAAAGAGTTGCCTATAGCCTTGAGAAATGAAATTACTTGCCACATATCCAGGGTGTGTCAGAGGTATGTCCAAGTATACTATATAATTCAATACATTTATTGTCTATAAAATTGTTATTATGGCACCAAATAAGAGAACAAATAGTGGTGATAAGACTAATAGCTGTGTGCCATGATAATTAGACCTATTTTTTTATTTTTTTCCCCCTGTTTAACTGTGCCCAAGAGGTTCCACTAACTCTAGCAAATTCTTTTGGTTATTAAGCTTTCACTCAAAAAAAAAAAAAGTCAACAGAATGCCTTTGACTCTTGAGTCCACTCTTCCATGTTAAAAGCCTCCTGAGAATGTTAAAATGAGAGAGAAAAAAATGACTCAGGAGACCAAAGTAATAAAGAAGGTGAGTTAGAAGGGATTCATCATCACAGATTCAGCATGAAAATAATTGGGAAGGAGAAAAAGGAGTTCCATGGGGGAAAATACCATGAAATACTTCAAAAGGCAAGCCTCCCACAACCCCTTGATTCAGAGATAAATGAAAGAAAAGCCATCTAGGCTCACAGCTGTGTATTGATTAAGTGTAGAATCTTACATGTTCATTTGGGTCTCACAACTCCCTTAAATGTCACAGAGATAATGAAGATGGAGCCCCCATCCTAAAGCATTGGGCAAACCACCTCCATCATGCCCCCAGGAAGGGAACACCTACCTCCTAACTGGGTGGCCATACTCTGTAATAATGGCAACTCCAGCCAAGGTTGAATTTGTCAAACAAATAGCTCATCCTCCAACTGTGAATATGTTCTACAGTCAAAGATGAATAAGTTATTTCTATGCCAACATTTTTATTATGATTTTGACCCTTTTTTTGTTTTTCAGTTGCTACTAGCAACAATGTATAAATAAAATATGGTTCCCTAAAATTAAATAGTAATATGAGCTTTTCAAAGGAAACAAATGTGATGATAAAAGACTGTAACAGAGAACCAGATAGGATCAGTGGATCAAATAAATAATTTAGCTTAATGGTTGAGTCAAAATTCAAATTCAATCTGAACAAAATACTGTTATTTTAATAAAGTAAGGCCCTCTCACCTTAGTCATTGGGCATATCCTTTCTCCTGCACAGGCCCTTGGGCTGCTATTTTGGGCATTTTCTTTCTTTCAAGGCTACTACATGTATTTGAGAACATAACTAGCATGGAGCAATTGGGGGTTTTCCCTAACGTGCTGATGGGAGTAGGGGAAAAGCTTCTCCCCTGGCCCATTTCCCTGGCTTTCTAACTCAGACCTCGCCCATAACTTCTAGGGTGCAACTGCCCAGACACTCCTTTCTGTTCTCACCACTGCATCCCAACCATCCCCTGTCACTCTGCCCTCCATTTCCCACTGCAAATGGGATCATCATTGCACCAAAGGGACATAGTTGGGGGACAGACTGTAATTTTTCCTGGTGGAACCATACTAGAGGAAAACCATTTTACTCCCAATTGATTTTTCTTCAGGCTCAATAATTCTTGTGTTTGGGATTGGGGGCGGGGAGGGCAATGGAGCAGGGCAGATATTTTCAGGAAAAGTAAATCCTGGTTATGTTAGGTAAATTTACAAAGGTAAATCAGTTGGATACAAAATAATAACAACAATAGGCTAAAATGTGTACCCTTTCTTGTCTATTATCCTCCCAACAGAGCCTAGCAAAGAGGGAAAGCTTTGATTGGCACATTGTATATAAAGCTATTTAACTAGAAAGGTTCTAGAGTCATGCTTCTATTGGGCTAGGACTGTGTCAATGCTTTTAGGCTCAGTGATTTTTCTCCTTGTGTTGAAGCCCATTGCAACACCCTCAGAATCTTAGCATAGCATTCCATGGATTGCTATGGCCCCAAAATTCACATTTGAATATCATCTTCTGGTGGTAAATGTCTCTAACTTAGCCAGGTTGGTTCTTAGACAACAGTCATGGTGACCCTCACTTCATGGTACTTTAATCCTTGCTACAGGGGAGTACTGCCTCCAGTCAGAGAACCTAGGTCCGTAACTCTTCCCTCTTTCTCTTAATAGCTGTGTGGCCTTGGGAAATCACTTACCTCCTTAAGCCTCAATTTCCTCATCTAAAAGATGAGGTATTTAGGTGAAATACCCTCCAAGGTGCCTTCCAGTTGCAAATCTATCATCAGCTTGGTAGGACCTGCTTACTAGTTATATGACCCTGGGCAAGTCACTTAACCCTGTTTGCCTCAGTTTCCTCATGTGCAAAATAAGCCAAAGAAGGAAATGGCAAACTACTCCAATATATATGCCAAGAAAGCCCCAAATAGGGTCACAAAGAGTCAGACACTACTGAAACAATTCAACAACAACAACAAGGCCTGCTAGAGTTAGCCCTTCTTGGTATGATATGTGAGAACCTAGAGTCACCAGTCAAGAGGAAGTACCACAATAGGCTTTCAATGAATATATCATTAATAAATAGTATTGAATTATAGGGAGGAAGCATAATGTAGTAGGAAGAACATAGAGTTATATGGCCTATTTAAATTTGGTCCTGGCTTTGCCTGTTACTGATTTTATGATCTTGGGGACATCATTACATTATCTCACCCTCCCTTTCCTTATTTGCTAAATGGAGATGATAATGATAGACATTCCTAATTCAGTGTCTGGCCTGAGGATAAAAGGAGATAATGTAGATGAAAAACATTGTTGAACACACATATGCCTTTTCAAAGGAGTACAGTGTGGTTTCAAATACTAGTTTTTGCTCAGAGTACAATGTCATTTAAATGAGAGGGGTTGATATTATCATCATCACCATTGTCACCATTATAATCCTTTCAAAGCTGAAACAATCTCCTAGGTCTTACAGGGTATGTGCCATAGCAAAGTAAGGAAATGCTGGTCAAGTTGATGTACATCAAGGACTCTCTATGGTAGTTATAAAGGTCTGATAGGAACCCTGAAACATTGACCATTTGGGATCTAGTGCCCCAGCTAATGTGATATAGATGATTCTATAAATCTAAAAGACTGATGAGGCAGAATAAGATTGCAGGTTGACCTCATCTGGGACCATTATGATGATTAGATTGACACAGAGGACAATGGAGAGAATGGAGCTTCATGTTCTGGTACCAAAAGGCATGCCACATCATTACAAATTAGAAAAACCAACACTCTTCTTAATGGAAATATTCTAAGGCAAATGATGCTAACTAATATAGCAGTGTCAATCACAAATCACAACTGGCAAATTATAAATGTACATGAAATGGCCTGAAGATAGGAATAATTTTATTATGCATAATTATTTCCTCACAAATCTTACCAGTTATGGGTGAGGACTTCATATGGATTTTCATAAATGATATGCTCAGCTCTAACTCAGACAACAATGTACTTTCCTGACTTCAGAACTGGAGCTCTATCCACTGTATCACTTGGTTGCCCAACTACATAGGATATGAATTGAGATCTTCCTCATGCCAGGCCCAGCACTCTGTTGTGCCACCTAACTGTTTTTAAATTAAGAAGAAAAGTTGGCTGCAGCACAAAAGCAGAAGGAGAAACTAGTAAACCAAACCCTTTTCCATATCCTTCCTCAATTCCTTCATAAAAATTACTTAGTACCAGGTCACAGAACTAAAACTGGAAGGGATCTCACAGATCACTGAGTCTAACCCTTTATTTTACAGATGAATAAGGTAAAAGTTAAGTGACTTGACCCAGATCAATCAATCCACATTACCAAGTACTATGCTAAGCTCTGGAGATACAAAAAAAGGGTAAAAGACAGTCCATGCTCTCAAGGAGTTCCCTGTCTAGTAGGGGAGACAATGTGTGGGAAAACCACATACACACAAGATATATATGGGGTAGACTGAAGGTAATCAACAGAAGGAAGGAATGAGCATTAAGGGTAACCAGTAAAGGCTACTTGCAGAACGCAAAATAGACTTGAGGGAAGCCAAGGGAGGCAAGAGGTAGAAATGAGGTGGGAGAGAATTCTGGGCACAGAGAAAATGCTGGGAGTTGAGAGATGTCTTATGTGAGAGAACATGGGGAGAACAGGCTCACTGGATCACAGAGTACATGGAGAACAGGGCCTGGAGTTAGGAAGGCTCATCTTCATTAATTCAAATCTGGCTTCAGGCACATATTAGCTGTGTGATCCTGGGCAAGTCACTTAACTCTGTGTTAGAGTTAGACGAGCTTATGTTTCCACAGGTAGAATAGTGCAGAGAGTTATAAAAACAAATCAAGGAAGCAGTTACACTGCAAGTGGGCCTTGGCTAACCCCAAAGCTGATGGTTCCAAGAAGACTCCAAAATCAAAATGAGAGTGAACCTCAGGCATAGTAACTTCTCCACCCAGGGTAGGGGTGGGGGACAATAGCACAATTGTCAGCACAATAGGGCAGGAACAGGGGGCATTCCAGAACAAATGTAACCTGGAAGGAAAGGACCAATACAGGCCTGGGAGGTTTCATGCCGAATGTAACTGCATAAAAGCACATTTGCCATTGCACTTGGGGCCCATCCCCCCGGAAGAGAAGTGGAGCCCGCTTCTGGTCAGAAACATCTAAATCCTCTGGACTTTCTCTGTAATAAACTTTCTTGATACTAAATTTTTGGTGTCAAGCATATCTCTAACATCTGTAAAGCTTACCTTTCTGTGTAAAATAATGTGGAGAAGGAAATGGCAAATCACTCCAGTATCTTTGCAAAGAAATCTCAAATGCCAAGAAAAAAGAAAAGTCAGACACGACTGAAAAATGGCTGAACAGCAACAAATGGTAAGAAGATTGGAGAAGCAGGAAGCGGTCAGGTTCTGAAGGGCTTTTAAAGGCACAACGAGGATTTTATATTTGATCCTGAAGATAATAGAAAGACACTGGAGTTTACTGAATAAAAGGGTGATGAGCTTAGACTTGTACTCTAGGAAAGTTGATTTGATAGGTGAGTGAAGGATAGACTGGAGTAGAGAAAGACTTGAGACAGTGACACCAACTATGACATCATTGCAATAGTCCAGGTTTGGGGTCACACAGATAGCAAGTGTATGAGGCTGCATTTGAACAAAGGTCTTCTGCCTCCAAATCCAAGATTGTAACCACTGCATCATGCTGGATTATACTGGAGGATCCCCTGGAAATCTATTAATATGTGGTAGATACCAGTAGATTACTCACTCTAGCCATTTATTCATTATTTATTATATTTATTACATTATATTATTAATTATACTTATTTATAATTATGATCTCTCTCTTGCTGTATAATCAACGTCCTTCCATTTTCTCTCATCCTGGATGATAAACATGGGATGTGGGACTTGGACCCCAAAAACACAACCCAGCTCCAGAACTTTCCCACACATCCCCACCTAGATACTCAATAATCCTTTCAATTGTCCTTTCATTATGGCCCCCACCCAGCCCCTCATTGTCTATTACCTCTGGACCACCCCAGGCTACTTCTCACCTCCCATCTAGACCACTTCTCTGTTACCTCAGGATCACCCCAGGCTATTTGCCACTCCTTCATCCCATTCAAATCTTCCCACAATCTTATTTTCCCTATAAAAAAAAAAGTCAGTGTTGTCCATTCCAAAGGCACAGACTCAGTAGGAGTCTGGCCTACTCCAATGGGTTTTTAATAAAACTAGTCGGACTGCAAGAAAGTTTGAGCAGTCAAATTATTTCAAGGCAGAACCATGCCCTTTGCCCTTGCATTTCAGGGTTCCCAAGACCCCTAGACTGCAACAATGTCACTTATAACACTTTTCCTAGGAAAGTCATTGTTGGTAATATGTTGTAGGAAACTATAATAATAATAGTAATAACTGGTGTTTGCATTGGCCTGTAAGTTTTGTTTACAGAACACTTTAAGGAGATTATCATTTGGGACTCATTACAACCCTGTGAGGTAGGTGCCCATTACGTTCACTATAAAGATGAAGTAAATACCCATTATGCCCATTGTTAAGATGAGGAAACTGAGGATCAGACAGGCTTATGTGACTTGCCTAAGGTCATTTAGCAAAGACCAGAGGCAGGATTTGAAAAGGTCCTCTTGACTCCCAGGCCTGTAGACCCTCCATTCTACCACTCTGCCTTTCTATGCTATTTACACCAATGACAGGCCTTTCCATTACCAGATACTCAAAGAGCTTACCCCCTAATGGCTATCTCAATGGGGTTTGCTGTTAGTTTGTTTCCAGACTGTTGTTTTTTGCAACTTTGGTTTTCTGTGCAAATGCTAATATGTGAGCCACAACTGTAGAATGTTACATTGTGTGTTAAGAAAAATGTTCAAATATTTCACAGAATGTTATGGAGGTTGGGATTTGCACCATAATGAGGGGAAAGTGGGAAAGTTGCTATCTTCTTTTGCTGCCTTTCCCTTGAAATAAACAGGCGGGATTTTCACATCTTCTGTGGTGCAAACTTTTACATTTTTAACAAGATAATAAAATAAACTTTCCCATTTAATTTTCTACCATGGAGTGGAGGCTGAGGTGGTTCATAAGACCCTAGATCTAGGCTTGGAAGAGACCTTGGAGGCCATCTAATCCACCCTCTCCCCCTTCCCATTTTACAAATAAGGAAACTGAGATCCATGTAGTTTAAGTGACTTTCCCAAGGACACAGGTAAGAAGCATGAAGGGCAGAATTTGAACTTCCTGACTTTCTGGTACTAGAGCAAAGGGTCTTTCCACCTTACCAAACACCCTCCTAGTGATGTGGTTGGGATCTTGACCACAGAAAGGAAAAACCCTGGACTTTCCCACACAGCCATATCCCTGGCTTTCATCTGAGGCTATAATTCCATCAACTGGCCTTTCATTGTAGTTACACCCAATCTCCCAATTCTCTGTTAACCTAGCCTTGCCCCCATAGTCTTACATCCCTATGGCCCACCCTTAATCCTAGCTAGGCTCCATTCTCTCTCGGCCACAAGGTCCAGGTCCCTGGTATTCTATTACCTCACAATTCACACAGAGTACTTGGCCACTCCTAGATCCTTCCCACAGTCTTTTTGTATATAAAGTCCATAAGGTCCTGTCCATCTTATCTCCATTTAAGGTGCTCAGATTCTTACAATCCAGCCACTGCTCAGATTCTTAAAATTTAGCCACAGCTCAGATTCCTTAAGAGTCTGCCCAATATGACAAATGCTTTAAGAAACCTTGTTTTTGGCTAAAAGAAGGTTTGGGTCAAATTCTTTCAGAGAGGACCCTCCTGTTGTGATTTTGGGGTCCCAGCACTCCTAAACCCCCTAAACCTCAACACTAGCAATGTTCAAAACCATGACAGGCTAATTACAAGCAAAATAAACAATGATTAACTTGAAAGATATTGCTGATTTATAAGTACTATTTCTAAAATTTGAATTCTCAAGGAAAAAATAACAAGTTTCAATGTCACTTTGCAGACATAAACTAGTCTTATATTTAAAAGAATTGAGTGTGTGAATAAGGATATTTTTAATAATCATTATCTTGGAGATTCAGAGTTCCCCCATCCTGTCTTCCAAAATTCAGAAGGCCATAAGTGATAATGAAATTGCATTGAATCTACTTTTCTATCCAGAAACCAACCAGTGTAGGAAATCTTTCTTAAAGACTTACCCAAGGGGCAGCTAGGTGGCACAGTGGATAGAGCACTGGCCCTGGAGTCAGGAGGACCAGAGTTCAAATCCAGCTTCAGACACATAACACTTACTAGCTGTGTGACTCTGGGCAAGTCACTTAACCCCAATTGCCTCACCAAAAATAAATAAATAAATAAATTTTTAGAAAGGACTTACCCAGGCCAAGATCTGATCAGACAGTAAAAGTCTGGCCTAATTCTTGCTCATTGTGTTGCTTAGACTGGTCTGGGAAAATGTTGATTCTTCCTATTGTCAAGAAAGGTGATATGGAAATTTATGTCACTTTGACCAAGACTTGGGTGACCTAAGTCCAATACCCCAAGACACTCACCTTAATATAGCCCACCTCCCAGTGTGTTAACTAGAGTTGACTATTCTTCAAAGGGAGCTCAGCTCCAACACTACAGCTCCATGCATATGCATGCCGCCAGCTTTGAGAGAAATAAAATATGGATGGACACAACCTAATTCATTTGTGTTTCTTAGATCAAACTCTCTGAGGTTAACAAGTGTTACAAGGATAGGCTTCTGTTTGTAGCATGGGAGCTGAGAGTGAGTTAGTGGGTAATGACAGAGAAGGAAGGAAAGAAAAGAAGAAAGGAAAGGAAGGAATTGTTGAGGTTTGGAGGTTTAGAGGTGCTGGGACCCCAAAATCACAACATGTGGATCCTGTCCAAAAGAATTTTACCCAAGCCTTCTTCCAACCAAAGACAAGGTTTATTAGAACATCTACCATATTGGCCAGCCTCTTGAGGAATCTGAACATTACTGGGCTATTGGCTAGATTTTACAAATCTGAGCACCTTAATAGAGACAAGACGGACCTTATATACAGAAAGACTGTGGGAGGGATCCAAGTAGTGGGAGTGGCCAAGTAGTTTGGGATGATGAGAGGAGGGGCCTAAGGAGGTTCTGGATGACAGTGGCCAGTGAGCTAGGGTGAGCAGAACCCCAGGGACCTGGACCACGTGGCCAAGGGAGAATGGAGTCTAGGTAGGATTAAGGGTGGGAAGTGGCCAGGTACAATGAAATGCCAGTTGATAGGATTATAGCCTCAGGTGAATACCAGAGATTTGGCCCAGTGGGAAAGTCCAGGGTTTTTCCTTTTTGGGGTTCAGATCCCAAAGACATGGTCTTTTCTTTTTAGGGGTTCATATTCCATCCCCATCAGAAGGAAGGAAGGAAGGAAGGAAGGAAGAAAGGAAGAAGGAAGGAAGAAAGGAAGGAAGAAAGCAAGAAAGGCAGGAAGGAAGATCTTTTAAAAGTACACACAACAAACAAAAAATAAGAGAATAGCAAACAACAATTTTGTTGCAACTTTTGATAAATTTATGGGTTTTTTTAAAGACTGTACTTTATAGAAATTCTTGGTTTCATATATAACCTTTTTTCTTATTTCTATATCAACATATTCATTTATGTTGATGATTGTTCAGCTCATAATAAGAAAAAAAATTTAAGGCTTCACACTCTTTGAAACAGGGTCGATTGATAAAATACATGTAAAAAGTCAAAACCCTTGGGTTATAGGGTTAAAATCAGTAACTCTTTGTTACTAGGGAGACCGTTAACATTGCCTTTGCCAAGCTTATAGTCAGAACATTGAGAAGCCCTGCTGTGGTATGAACCAGCAGGCTCTCTTCATCCTATCCCCACCCCTTCTATTAAATCTCAAAATATAAAAATCTCCTAATTTATTGTTGAAAATCGTGTGCCAACTAAATTAATCATAACCATTTAAAAATGTAAAGTAATGGCTGGCACTTATACCTTCCCAGATGATGAGGCAAGGGGTTAAGACAAGGAATGGGAGTGTGATTTCTCATTAATAGAGACCCTTCTAATCAGTCAAAGATGATCGAAGGCTCCCTGGAAGGGCTGTCCAAACAGAATCCCCAACCTGACAGCATAATAACTTGTTTCCATCACAATGTTTCCTATCAGAGAAAAAAAAACAAATCTGATTACCAAATAATAATTGATCCCAGCATTCAGAGGAGCAAGGGAGCCAAAATAGTCTGGACTTTTTATACAAATTAACTACAGACTAGGCAAGCGTACAGTTCTATTATCCAAAAATTCTTTTAAAAAAATATTAAAACACACTAAAGCCATTGTTTTCTTGCCCCATTGTCTGATTGTCTGGTTGACAGACTGGAAATCCCTAAGTATATTTATCTGTTTCTAGCATCGTATTAGGAATTCAACAGTCTGTGGATCTCTGTTCTCTGCCAGCCAGTAGAGACTCAGAGAGAAAAATGTATTGGCTGGAATCTGTATGGGGACCATACCAGGTAAAAGGTAGGGAACCCAAATTTGACAGCACTTCTCTTTCTCTGGTGAATGGGCAGCTTTGGCAGAGTCATTTGGTGCCAGCAAGTAGCAGAGAGACCCAAGAAAAGCTCCAGCCTTGCAGAGCCCAGCTATGTCCTGTTTCATTGTTCAGTCCTCAGAAAGACTAGAAAAAGGCTGGAGAGCAGGTGGGAAGAGACAGCAGCAAAAGGTTCCTTTTCCCCAAGTTATTTTGTTGTTATTAAGATCAGAGGTTCCAAGATCATTCAGTTGCTCATGGAAGAACTGAAAGGGGAAAAGACATAACAAGGCTTTAGGCCTGGGTACAGGAAGCAAGGTGCTTGTAACAAGCCATTCTTCCTCTGAGGGAGACCCATAAAATACTCATCTAAGGCAGGCAGCAGGAAAGGCACCCTAAAATCAGTGCTTTAAGTTAAATTCAATGGCATGGGAAGGGAGAGGTGGGAGGTGGAGAACCATAGAGAGATCTCAAGCCCCAGTGTAGTGAGTAAAGTGTTGAACTTGGAGTAAGAATACATGGATAAGAGTTGTACCTCATGTGCTTACTAGCTCTGGCTGGAAGGTACTGCAGTGGATAGGATACTGGGCCTGGAGTCAAGAACACTTATCTTCTTGAGTTCAAATCTGGCCTCAGACACTTACTAGCTTTGTGACCCACAGTAATTCACTTAACTCTGTTTTCCTCAATTTCTTCACCTGTAAAATTAGCCAGAGAAGGAAATGTCAAACCATTTCAGTATCTTTGCCAAGAAAACCCGAGATGGAGCCACAAAAAGTCAGATGACTGAAAAATGACCAAACAACAACGATATTGGCCAAATCACAATCTTAGAACCTCAGTATCCTCATCTATAAAATGGGAATGATACCTACAGTACAGAGGTTGTAACAATGTAGTAAGATCATGTCAGTGTTGGTACTTTGTAATCTTAAAGTGCTATATAAATGAAAGCTATTGTTATAATTCTATCTCCCAAAGATATACATATGTTGTCAATATCTTCTCGTTTTGCAACTGTGAGACAAAGATGCAGTTGTTCTAGCCTAGTTACAGCTCTGAAACTCCCATTTGTTACAGAGAGAGAGTGTGCACGTGTGTATATACACCCATGTGTGTGTACATGCATGTATATATATGTATATGCATATGTGTGTCTATATACTTATATACATGTATGTACATGTAATGATTTTTAATCCAGCAAAAGTTGATGAAATACTCCTTCCACAACTGTAACTATAGAAACTTTATCCCCCTTAATAGAAATATTCTGGGCAGAGTAAATATAAAAGAGTACCATGAGCTTTCCTCCGCAAATTCCTCCAAACAGACATAAAAAAAAATGCACCAGCTGGAATCCTAATAGAGAAATGCAGAAAAAGTCACAGTGAGTCATGTGTCTAGTCTCATTCAGCATAGCAAGACAAACAGGGAGGTCTGTGGACACTGGGGTAAGGTTAGGGGGAAAGCACGCCAAGGGTAGCATATTCTTGCCCCTCAGGAGAAGCTATGTGCCAGAGCAAGAAGAGGTCCCAGACCCATATCAGGACATTGAGGTAGGGACACATGCCTACTGGAGGCTTTGTTGTTCTCTACCTATTTCTTGGTCACAAATCCATGGCAGAGTAAGAAAGGGGCCTGTACAGGGGAGTGGTGTTCCCCAGAATACTGAGAAAAGAGGAAATTCAGAAGCCAGCAGCCACAGCAGGAGTGTAACTCAGACCCAATGACCAGAGCAGGGTCTCATTTAAAGTATCTAGCCCAGCCTGCAGAGGAATACCTAGGGCAGGAATCCTGGACCAAAGTAGAACATACAATTCAACCACTCTGAACCAGCAGAGCTTTCCAACTGGCTGAGAGAAGTGGAGTCCAGAACTAAGCTACTCTTGCTCTGACCCAAGCCCAGGACAGGAAATTGTGGAGCTCAGTCAGACTTTACCCCAGATCAGACCACTTGAAAAACACTAAAAGCCTTCAGGTTCCCAGCTTGAGCTGTCCCTGAGATCCTGGAATAACGGAACACTCAACACCCCAGTAAAAGAGCAATAGAATTAACCCAGAATTTTCTTCCGGAAGTGCTGTACAGCTTAGTCCTAACATCAAGTCTGAAGTAGACTGAAAGTAAGCTAGAAGAATGAACCAAAAAAAAAAAGATTTCCACAATAATGAGCTATTATGATGGCAAATCCAAAAGAAAAGAATGACCCCAAAACATCTTCAAGCAAAGTCACAGAGAAAAATAAAACTTGGACACAAACTAGAATTCTTGGGAGAGGCGAAGATTTTAAAATGCTTTTAAAAATGAAATGAGAGCACTAGAGGAAAAGGGGAAAAAACAAATAAGAGTTATGGAAGAAAGAATTGGAATGGGAACTAATGGATTGACCCAAGAGGTACAAAACCTTTCCCAAGTAACAAACTCCCTGAAAATTCAGATGGATAGCACAGAAGCCAACAATTTCATGATGCAACAAGAAATATTAAAACAAAGCCAAAGGCTGGGGAAAAAATAGAAGAAAATGTAAGGTCGCTCATAACAAATATAACTGATCTGGAAACAGATCAAGGAGAAAATATTTAAGAATATCTGACTATTTGAAAGCCATGACCAAACAAAGAGCCCAGCAAAGTAGAAATAGAATCTGCCAGTCACCTGTGAAAGAAACCCCAGAGTGAAAATTCCCAGCAATACCACAGATAAAATCCAAAGCTTCCAGGTCAAAGCAAAAAGACACAAGCAGCCAGAAAAAAAGAATTCAAGTGCTGAAAAGTCATAGGTAGGATCACAGGTGATTTAGTAGCCACAAAAATAAAAGAACAGAGAACTTGGAATATGATATTCTAGAAGGCAAAGGATATGAGCTGACAACCAAGAATGACTTAATCAACAAAACTGAGTACAATGCTACTGGGGGGAGGGGAGGGTGGAGAATGGACTTTTAATAAAATAAAGACATCCAAGCTCTCTTGATGAAAAGAACAAAGCCACAGAGAAACTTTGAAAATCAAACACAAGAGTAAAGAAAAGCATAAAAAAAGTAAGCATGAATGAACAATGATAAAGAATCAAACAAGGATAAACTGGTTATATTCGAATATAAGAAGATAATGCATGTTTCCCCTGTGATCTCTATCATCATGATGATTCATAGAGGGAGTCTAATTAGGCAAGGCCTAGGAGTGGTTTTGTTAAGTCTTGCTTATCCTAAGAAAAGAGTGGAGCGAGAAGGGAAAAAGAATACACTAGAGGGGAAAAGAAAGGAAGGTTAGGAAAAATTATCACATGTGATCAGGGTGCACAATTAGATATATACACAAAGAAGAGAGGGTCAGGGGGAGTGGCTGACACTTGAACTTCACTCTCATCTAAATGGGTCAAAAGAAGGAAGAACATACACACACAGAGTTGTACTCAGAAATACATTTCACTCAACTGGGAAATAGGAAGAAAAGGAGAGAAAGGGGGGAGAGATCAGAGGGAGAATAAATTAAGGGAGAGGATTAGTCCTAAGTAAAACAAGCTCTAAAGATGTACAGAAATATTTTAAGTTCTTTTTGAAGTTATGAAGATGGGAGTATGAAGGAATGTCCATAAGTTGGGGAATAGATAAACAAGTTTTGGTATATAAATGTGATGGAAAATTATGTTGTACTCTTATTGTTATAATGACCATCCAGAATTCCAGAGGATTGATGATGAAACATGCTATCCACCCCCTGACAGAGAGATGAAAAACTCAGAGAGCAGAATGAGACAAATATTTTTTGGACATAGCCAATGTGGAAATTTGCTTTGATTGATTATTCAAGTTTATAACAGTTTTTTTTTCTTGTGTTCTCAGCATTGGAGAAGGGGGAAGTTTGGAGGGAAAGATAGATGAGAAGGCAGATCTTGGTTGATTAAAAGAAAACATTTTTTTAAAAAGAAAAAAATTGAGATATTCAGCTTTCTTGAAGAAGTAAAGTGTGGTTTCAAACTTACACAAATTTTGGTCAGAATATAGACCACATACTGCATGTTCCAAGAGATTAAAGACTTGAGATTGAGCTTCCAGGGGTCAGTGACAAAGCAACTCTCAAAATTTTGGTTATGGTGACAAAACACTTGAAACAATAGCGTTTGTGACTTGGCAAGTGGAGCTTAGGATGTGTGTGTGTGTGTGTGTGTGTGTGTGTGTGTGTTTAATGTAACTATTCATGGGGAAAATATTAAAGAAACAGGCTGAGCAAATCTCTCAGCCACACAAAACTAAGCCTGAGGACACACATGCTTACATACAGCAGGGCTCATATACATACGGCATCAAGACGCAGATGTAGAAAACAATACATCTAGGACGCTGACCCCTCCAAGGAGAGGATTAACATCATAAAACATTCTAAAAGGAGTTGATATGAACTGAATCAGACATTCAACATATCCTTTCAAATACTCACTTAGGTAGTCTCACTACCATATTTTGATTGTCCTTCCTCAGCAATCTTCTCTGGGAGAGCTTTGGAAAACTTAGGGTAAGTCTTTGGATGCAAAGAGCTCTTGCATTAAACTCACTTAAAGAAAATACATCATACTGGTCTTCCCAAGCTTTGCTCAGAGTTACAGAATTGTGGATAGGTGGGGTTTTCCTTTCCTGGAGTACTTAGCTTTCACCTGCTATAGCAGCTACAGGACCCCATAGAATCAGCAAATATTTATTTAATGTGGGTGTGGCACTGGACGCCTTGGCTTCTGCACTCTCTAGATGTTAAGGTCACTGCACAGCTAACCCTAATAATGACATTCTCAAACATAGCCTATTTGGAGCTATAATTCAATCTTTTCCCAGAATCTGACACCAAGACTGTCAGACAGTAAAAACTAAGAAACTGATGCATTATTTGCCAAGTTATATCTTTTCCAAAATAATTTTTTAAATATGGATAGAACTCTGGGAATGCTATTCTATAACTAGTAGAAATAAATCTCACTAAGCCATGTAGTTTATGATCAAAAGGAATTTCCATTCAGAGAATCACAAAATTCAAGAGTTGAAAGAGACCTTGTCGATCATCTAGTCTAACTCATACTGGACAAAGAATCCCCTTTAAATCACACCTAGCAAGTAGTCATCCACACTTTGCTTAAAGGCCTTCAGTGAAAGGAAACCCATTACCATTGTCATTGAGGCAGACAATTTCAACCTGGGAAATCTCTCATTATTCTGAAGTTGTTTATTTTCCTTAAATCAAAGAAAAATCTTCCTTCCTTTAACTTTCACTCATTGTAGTACCCAGGCTTTGATAAGGAAACCAAGTTATCACAGCACAATGTAATGAAAAACATGAGTGTGGTCAGGAGATATAAGATCTCTTCTTACAACTTACTTTACCTACTTTTGTGACATTGGCCAAGACATGAATCACTGGGGTTCTGTTTTCTCATCTATAGAATACAGGAGTTGAATTTAATAACTTCCAAGGTTCCCAGACATACACCTCTAGCTACAGGGTTCTATGACCCAGTTATTTCTGTCAGAATGTTGAGGTGACTCAGCTGAGTTAAAAGTTTCCAATGGATCAGCTTTGGACTTTGAAGTCAGAAGATCTATCGTCCAATTGATTCAGGAACCATGTAACTAGGTCAGTTCCAAATAACTATTGCTTAGCTGGTATATGAATCCTAGTATAATGGATAGGCAGCTAGGCTCAGAATCAGAAAGACATAGATTGACATCCTGCCTCTAATACATACAAAACTTGTGACATCAGTTGGTAAATCTACTTCATCTCTCAGTGCTCCTGCTAACTCTAAAACCATATGTTACTGAGCAGTTTCTGTTCTGCATTGGCAGAGGGTGTTTCCTCACCAAGTTTCTTATCCTAGTGAAATCACAGCTCTAGAAAAAAATACCCCAATAAACAGATTCAACTGACCAGCTCAGCAAGTCAAAATGCTCCTCTCACAGAGGAGGTCCCATACCTGCACAAGAGTACTAAAGAAAACCAACATGAAATAATCACTAATTTAATTAGAACCTAAGTGAAATGTGGTAGTCAACATTCTGGATAATTAGCCAATCAATTCCCCTGTCTGATTTTGGATAGCGTTTTACACGTGGATTTTCTGTATTGCTAGACATACTCAGCCATAGGTTTAGGACCTGAAGCATTCTTGGGGCCATCCTATCCAAATTTCTCATTTTACGGAAGAGGAAATTAAGGCCCAAAGAGGTCATATGACTTGCCCAAGGTCACCCAAGTAATGGCAAAGTCAGTCAACAAGTATTTATTAAGTGTCTACTATGTGCCAGAGACAGTGCTAAGTGCTAAGAAAAGTAAAAGACAATCCCTGCCCTCAAGGAGCTTATAGTTACTAGGGGAGACAACATGAAAGCAATCATATACAAACAAGATACAGAAAGGATAAATTGAGGTTTGAACCCATATTGCACATATAATCCAATTCATTTCAAGAAGCTTTTATTAAGTGCTTAGTATTTCCATGGTACCCTGTTAGGTGTTGCAAATATAAATACAAAATGAAAATGTCACATTCCACAGGAATCCATCTCAGTTGCCACTTTTGCCTCAGTAGTCTATTCATAGTAGCTTCCCTGACCAGAGAGATCTCAGTGACGGCCTCTTTTGACCCTTTCCAGAAGTAGTGTCTAAAAAAGTCTTTGGAGTTATTGTTCTTCAGTAATTTCAGTTGAGTCCAACTCTTCATGACCCCCCTTTGGGGTTTTCTTGGCAAAGATACTGGAATGGTTTGCCATTTACTTCTCTAGTTCATTTTACAGAAGAGGAAATTGAGGCAAACGGGGTTTAGTGACTTGCCCAGGGTCACACAAGTCACGAGTGTCTGAGGCCAGATTCGAATTCAGGTCTTCCTGACTCCAGACTCAGATTTCTATCCACTATGTCAGACCAATACAGCAGCTCAGATTGGAGCTCCAAAGAGCAGGCTATTGAGCCATGAGCACCATGTGTACACACATTTCATTGGGGGTGAGTTTATGCTTAAGGAATCCTACTGTACTGTACTGTATTGTAATGTACAATATTGTATTGTATTGTACTGTACTGTCCTGTATTGTATTGAGAATTCCCTTAACTAATGAGGGAAGGCACCTTCTCTACAAATTAGTGTTTTAAAAAGTGGACTAGAACACTATGACTAGAATGCCACTACCTTACTGTATGCCAGGCGCTGTGATAAGTCCTGGAGATATAAATAAAGGCAAAAAAAGATTGTCCTTTCCCCTCAAAGAGCTTATATTCTAATGAGAGAGGCAATGTGTAAACAGCTACATAGAAACAAGAATACAGAGTAGATAGACGGCCACTCGGAGAAAGGAAGCATAGGCAGCTGGGAAGACTAGGACAGACCAGGACACACCTCCCAAAAGTAGGACTTGCCAAGGGTTACCTAGCCCCTAAGTATCAGAGGTGGGACTTGAACCTGGGAACTTTATGACTGTGAGATAGGCAGTCTATCCACTAACCCCTCTGCCCTGATAAATAAAGAATGTTTTGTACTAAATTTGGGAAAGAGAGTAGGGATGTAATATGGTAACAAGATTTCTGGGGCTGAGATTTTAAGACCTAGGTTCAAATAATGGCTCTGACATTTAGAGGATCATAGATCAAAAGCTCTAAAGGACCTTAAAAGAACAAAACCTTTCATTTCACAGATGAGGAAACTGAGACAACCTATAGTTTTTCTATTTTTCCCCTGGGGAGAAGAAGGGAGCAGAATTATTCTGATATTCTTATACCATGTCTGTCATTCCAAGAAATTCCTCAGGAGAATAATTAACCTGGGTGAAATGTTCCTGGAATTGCACTTGAGGCAATCATTCCAACTCAGCACTTCTTTGTTGATCAATACAGCAGCAGTTAGGAGCTATTTCTTGAGGGAATCCCACAGGTACTCACCATGAGTATGTCCTTTCCAATCTCTTCTAATCAAAGAAAGTATTTGTTTGTTTGTTTTCCTGCTTTAGGAAAAGACAAGGGAGGCAAGACAGATAAACAAATTTTATATGGGAGGCAACAAGAGAAGAGGTCTGCCATGATGGGGCCTGAAAAATAACAGAATTGATTTTGCTGGTGGGGCAGCAGAAACAGCGTAGTGACTGGCCTAAATCTATGGAGGTGAGGCCTGTCTGACCACTAAGGGATGGTTCTCATAAGGCAGCTTGGTGGTACATTGGATGGAAGGCTAAACCTAGAACCAGGAAGACCTGAGTTCAAATCTGACCTTAGACACTAGCTATTGTAATCCTGAAAAAAAGGAAACAAGCGTTTATTAAGTGCCTACTATGTGCTCAGTGCTTTACAAATATTATCTCATTTGATCCTCACAGCAACCCTGTAAGATAGATTGTCTTGTTATTCCCATTTTACAGTTGAGGAAATTGAGGAAAACAGAGGTTAGGTAATTTGTCCAGGGTCAAACAGACAGTAAGCATCTGATGCTGTATTTGAGCTCATCTTCCTGATTGTCAGCACAGCTGCTCTCTGGCTGCTCCTTGAGTGCAATTAGTTTCCTCATCTGTAAATTTAGGATACTAATAGCAACTACCTCCTGCTATGAGGATCGAAAGAGATAGTATTTGCAAAGTGCTTCAAAAACCCTTTCAAGATCACTATATAAATGCTAGCTATTAATATTATCATAGGCATCTTCAAGTGTTCTTGGTTGTTAGGCTGGGAACACAGTGTGAATGTATCTTGATCACCATCCGTGAGCTGTCTCCTTCCTATCAGCATCTTCCAAGGCTCTGTTCCTGGCCCTGTTCTCTTATTTTTCTTATACTCTTTCTTCCAAGGGTTCAATTATCATCTATGCGAATGACTCGTAGCTATACGTCCAGATCTAGTCTCTCTCCAGTCCCACATCACCGACTGCCTCTTAGCATACCTAGTTTCCTTCAAAGCTCCGGTCCGATACCATCTCCTACATAAAGTCTCTCCTTCTGCTCTTATATGATAGCATCTCCTTATTCAGAATAACCTTGCATTTCTTTGGAATACTTATGTTTTATATATATGCTGTCTCTCCCTGTAGAATGGAGGCTCCTGAGGTCAGGGACTGATTCATTTCTTTGTATCCTAGAGAGCTGAGCAAAAGTGATTGACACATAGTAGGGACTCAATAAATGCTGGAGGGATTAATATATCTTTATTATATTTGCAGGGGACACTTAGTGCATATCAACATCCTTGGCGCCAAGTGTAAAAGCAGTGCAGGTGAGGAATGTCATGGAGATTGATAACTCCAATCCTCTTTAATCCCAGAAGGAGGAAGAAAGAGGTGGGAAATTACAGGAGGAGTAGCCAATAGGTGAAGACAGACTCTAAAAGAGAAGTGTAATCCTAAGGATGGAAATTGGGTGAAGGAGACCACAAGCCAAAGAACTATAAACCCTTCCCCATGTCAGCACCTTGAGGCAATGAACTGTTTGCCCTGCCTTAGTTATGGTTTCGATTATCAGATTCCTAACTCTTTAGGCTATGGAAATTGGAGACAAAAAATTTAAAGGGGAGCCTGCCCCTCTGCCTCAGTGGTCTATGCGGAGAGGCAGGATACTGTGATGGCATACTGAAAGCAGAATCAAGAAGATCTAGATATGAATCTTTCCTTTGGTACTTACTGGCTATTTGACCCTGGGCAAATCATTAACTTTTCTGAGTTTCAATTTCTTCAACTACAAAATGGAGAGAATACTAGCATCTGTCTCTCAGAGTTTTATGACAAAGGGTATAATGTATGCAAAGTACTTTGCAAAATCTTTTTAATTTTTTTTCTTAATTTTTAAATTTTATTTTCCTTAATAGTATTTTTTCCAATTACATGCGAAGATAGTTTTCAACATTTATCGCTGTAGAATTTTGAATTCCAAATATTTCTCCTTCCCTCTCTTCCCTCTCCTCTCCCCAAGACAGCAAGCAATCTGACACAGGTTATACATGTACAATCATTTCTTTGCAAAATCTTAAAGCACTATATAAATGTCAGTCATAATTATGATTATTCCCAACATTGGCACATTGTTCAGGATAGCTGACAGACACACAGAAGCCACAAAGAGTGAATCTGGTCCTTGGCCATGCTTCAGTAAAAGGGGAGAGTTAGGAAATGACAATCAGGCGGGGGATGAGAAAGCACAGGGCATATAGCCATAGCCTCTCCAGCCTTTGACCTTCTATCCAGGAAATAACCAGTTAGAAAACACAAACACACACACACACACACACACACACACACACACACACAACACACACACGCACGCACATGAGCGTGCGCATGAGAAGCACCCAAATTGAGCATTCATTAAATGACTTCAGTGGCAAAACAGTTTGACAGGGCTGACCTGGTCTATGTTAGAAACAGAAAATAATTTCCTGAAATATATCTGACCATGTCATCCCCTTCTCCAACGACCTTCAGTTGCTTCCTGTTGCATTTAAGATAAAACATAAACTCATCGGCTTGGCATTTAAAGTCCTTTATGATCTCGATCAAGACTGACTTTTCAGGCTTGTTTCATATTGCTTCTCTTCACACACTTTCAGCCAAATGTCCTCCTCTTACTGTTCCCTAAACCTGAGAGTTCATCTCTGACCTCTGAGCCTTAGTACACGTTTCTCAACTTCACCTCTTCTGGTCCTTGCCACCTGAAAAGTTCACCTCGTAGGTCACCTCCAGTAGGAAACCCTGGATGCCTCTAGGCTTAGTGCTATCTTTTCTTCCTCAAAATATTATGTAAATACTGGCATATTTATTTATTTTCCCCTCTTCCCAATAGTATGTAAGTTCATTGAGAGTTGAATTTTTTTTTCATTTTCTACCTCTAGCACTTTGTACAATAGTAAACACTTAATAAATACCTTTCTTTTTCTTTTTTCCTTTTCTTTCCTCCTTTCTTTTGTTTCCTTCTTCTTTTTGTCTTCTTTCTTTTCTTCCTTTCTTTTCTTTGTATATTTCTTTCCTCATTTACTTTCTTTTCTTCTTTCTTTTCTTTTTCCATTTCTTTCTTTCTGCCTTTCTTTTCTTTCTTTCTCTTCTCTTATTCTCATACTACATGCTTGGTGAGCATTTGACTTATTTTTTCCAGACCCCTATCATCATCTTCAAGCCATCTCCAAGCTGCCATACTTCAAGCTGTTCTAGCCTCCACCTCCAACCCAAAACTCAAATTCCGACCTTAGGCCAAGGACTTTCAATTTTGAGCATTCAACTTGTCTTTCCCAGACCCATACATTGCCCACACTATTTCTTAGCCATCTTTATGCCATGTGTGTAACTCTCCTTTGCACCACTCCCACTTTCCAACTCTATCTGTGAGTATAGTAATCAAGTCAACATTTTGATTCCTAGTAAAGGATGTGTCAATCAATTGCTCTTTGGCTCCAGTCACTACCCCTGCAACTTCAGACTAAAATCTGCCTTCTTGGCCTCCACTCCTTTATTGTATTCTCCCATTAGAACGTAAGCTCCTTGTGGACAGGGACTGTCATGTTTTATATCCATATAAATGTGCCTGGAATATGGTAAGCTCTTAATACATACTTTTTCATTCAATCATTCATTAATTCACATTCACATAATGCATGTAATTAGTTGTAGTGAACTACAAAGTGCTTGTTAGATTGGATTTGGATTTGGATTTGAACTGGTTGGATTGGAACCAACCAGATGACCTGCAGGGCAGAACATACCAAAATGAAGTAAGTTCAAATTTTAACCTTTTTCAAAGATATTTGTGTAAAACAGAACAAAACATAATTGTTATGAAAATGACAAAGAAAATAACTAATACCAGTGCAGAATCTCTGGTCCTTGTCTACTTCCACTTATTTGAGCAAATGATGTTTTAAAGCTCTTTGTCATTACTTATCTTGGACTTTGGCAAGAATGATAGGAAACCTGTCTTTAGAGGTGACACCTCTATTGTAGGCCAGCCTGCTTATTTTCCAACTCTGAAGGATAAAATAAGTATCTGCTCAGAATTTAAAAGTGTGATCCAGCTCCTCATCAGCTATCTTTGAGTATTATACTATTTCCTGTAGAAATAAATGTCTACCACGAGTAGGATAAGAGTTTAAGATTCTCCACTGTGTGTTTGCTGACTCTCTCAACATATCCTCCCTTTTGACCAGTAAAATACGTAGAAAGTGGGTAAGGACCTGTCATTGTGCAGCTCAAAGGGAGGCAGAATAGACATCCCTAGCTTCTTCTCCCCCTACCTTTCTCCAAGGGAGACTTTTAATCCTGCTAGGAGAGGAAGTAGGAGGTCACTCTGCTCTCCCTGAAGAGAAGGGATATTAAGCTAGAAGTATATTTATCTGCTCTCTTAAATATTGTTTGTCTACAGTATATAATTGGGTCAGTCTAACTTCTGATCACTTTGTCATTATTGGGGGGAAGGAAGACCCCAAGTCCTATATCCAAGGATTGACCCATTTCCCCCCAGATACCAGTTCCACAATGAACACACATTGTGAGTAGCAAAGCAATCCATTTATCCAAATTGTGAGCCAAAGAGAAAATGAGGGAAGGCGTATATATGAGAATATATACCATGCAATACAGAGTGATGGGGTTCTCTCATTGGGAGGGAGGTAACCTAGTTCAATCGTGAGACACAGTTCCAGATCTCACGCAAGGGGAAACTTTCCAAGGTCTCTAAAGTAACAAGCAGGAAATAGGGAAATGACAGAGACTACAGGATTCTCCCACATCTTCCTGATGTCTTTTCCTTTTTTTTTTCTGATATTTTCCTGCTTTAATTATTTTTTAATATAAATTTGTTTATTTTTAGTTTTCAACATTCACTTCCACAAGTTTTTGAGTTCCAAATTTCTCACCCCTCCCCCCACCCCAAGATGGCATGCATTCTGAATACCCCTTCCCCTAGTCTGCCTTCTCTTTTATCTCTTCCCCCTATCTTCTCTTATCCCCTTCCCCTTCTATTTTCATGTAGGGCAGGATAGACTTCTGTACCCAATTTCCTATTTCTTATTTCCCAGTAGCATGTGAAAACATTTTTTAAAAAAACATGTTTTTAAAACTTTAGGTTTCAAATTTTCTGTCTTCCTCCCTCCCCACCCACCCTCATTGAAAAGGCAATCAACCCAATATAGGTTGTACATGTACAGTTATGCAAAACACATCCATAGTAGACATGTTGTGAAAAACTAACTCTATTTCCCTTAATCCTATCCTGCCCTCCCATTTATTCTATTCTTTCTTTTGACCCTGTCCCTCCTCAGAAGTATTTACTTCTGATTATCCCCTTTCCCAATCTGCCCTCCTCTCTATCATTCCCCTGCTCTCTTGTCCCTTCTCCCCTATTTTCCTGTAGGGTAAGACAGATTTCCATACCCAATTGAATGTGTATGTTATTCCTCCTTAAGCCAAATCCTATGAGAATAAGATTCACTCATTCCTTCTCACCTTCCCCCATCTCCCCTCCAGTGTAAGACTTTTCTTTTCTGTTTTTTTTGTGAGATAATTTACCCCATTCTACCTCTCCCTTTCTTCTTCTCTGAATATAATCCTCTCTCATCCCTTAATTTTATTCTCCAGATATGACCCCTTAATCTTCAACTCACCCTGTGCCCTCTATCTATCTATCTATCTATACATACATATAATTTTTTTCCTCCAACTACCCTAATACTGACAAAGGTCTCATGAGTTATAAATATCATCTTTCCATGCAGGAATGTAAACAGTTCAATCTTAATAAGTCTCTTATGATTTCTCTTTCCTGTTTACCTCTTCATGTTCCACTGAGTCCTGTATTTGAAAGTCAAATTTTCTATTCAGCTCTGGTCTTTTCATCAAGAATGCTTGAAAGTCCTCTATTTCACTGAATGACCATTTTTTCCCCTGAAGGATTATACTCAGTTTTGCTGGGTAGGTGATTCTTGGTTGTAATCCTATCTCCTTTGCCCTCCAGAATATTATATTCCATGCCCTGCGTCCTTTAATGTAGAAGCTGCTAAATCTTGTGTTATCCTGATTGTGTTTCCACAGTACTTGAATTGTTTCCTTCTGGCAGCTTGTAATATTTTCTCCTTGACCTGGGAACTCTGGAATTTGGCTATAATATTCCTAGGAGTTTTCCTTTGGGGATCTCTTTCAGGAGGAGATCTGTGGATTCTTTCAATTTCTATTTTGCCCTCTGGTTCTACTATATCAGGGCAGTTTTCCTTGATAATTTCTTGAAAGATGATGTCTAGGCTCTTTTTTTGATCATGGCTTTCAGATAGTCCAATAATTTTTAAATTCTCTCTCCTGGATCTATTTTCCAGGTCAGTTGTTTTTCCAATGAGATATTTCACATTGTTTTCTAATTTTTCATTCTTTTGGATTTGTTCTACTGTGTCTGATTTCTCATAAAGTCACTATCTTCCAATTGCTCTATTCTAATTTTTAAGGAAGTATTTTCTTCAGTAATCTTTTGGACTTCCTTTTCCATTTGGCCAATTTTTCTTTTTAGGGCATTCTTCTCTTCATTGGCTTTTTGGACCTCTTTTGCCATTTGGGTTAGGCTATTTTTTAAGGTGTTATTTTCTTCAGTATTTTTTTGGGTCTCCTTTAGCAAGCTGTTGACTTGTTTTTCATGATTTTCTTGCATCACTCTCATTTTCTTCCCAGTTTTTCCTCTACTTCCTTACTTGCTTCTCAAAATCCCTTTTGAGCTCTTCCAAGGCCTGGGACTGATTCATATTTTTCTTGGAGGCTTTGGATGTAGGAGCTTTGACTTTGTTGTCTTCTTCTGGTTGTATATTTTGATCTTCTTTTTCACCAAAGTAAGATAATACAGTCTGACTCTTTTTGCGCTGCTTGCTCATGATCCTGGCCAATTACTTGAGTTTTAAACTCTTTGTTAAGGTAAGAGTCTGCTTCCAATGTGGAGAATGTACAGTCCCAAGCTTGGGGGTTGTACAGCTGTTTTCAGAGATACTTGTAGGGCCCTGGAAATTTTCAGTTCTTCCAAGGTGGTATGATAAGGGGCGAGGTGTTTACTCCTTTCCTGGCCTGCGACTACAAGTACTCCTTTCTGCCCTGTAACTGTGAGGAGGGGCTCCTCTCCACAATCACTACAAGCTCCACCACGCCAGCACTCCTCCTCACCCCAGCACCGCCACCCAGAACTGTGGCCCAGATCCAAACACGGGCAAAGCAAGAGATTCCTGCCTCAGCACTGGCAAAGAGATCCCTGCAATACCTCTCTGATCAGCCAGTGGATTCCCCCTCAGTCTGTGGGCCAGAAGCTCGGGAAGCAGCTGCCCCCCCAGCACCACGCTCTTGGGGAAGGGAGCTGAAACCCCGCCTTCCTTTCTTAGCACCGACAGAAACAGACTTTTCCCACTGACCTTCTAAGTTGTCTTTGGCATTGGTGGATTGAGGAGTCTGGAAACCTCCACAGCTGCCCTCGATTCAGTCCTCTGGGGCCTACTCCAGGTTCACGGCTGCCTGTGCACCGTGCCATGCTGCGCTCCACTCCCAGCCATGTACGATACATCTTTCTGATCAATCATCCAGGTTATCTTGGGCTGGAAATTTGTTTCCCTCTGTCTTTTTGTGGGTTCTGCTGTTCAGAATTTGTTTAGAGACATTTTTTATGAGTATTTGCAGGGGTTTGGAGGAGAGCTCAAGCAAGTCACTGCTTTCACTCCTCCATCTTGGCTCCACCTCCCCGATGTCTTTTCCTTCAGCAACCTGAAGTGGAGTTGGCCTCTTCCATCTTCCTTCTCTAAGCTAGAAGCCAGAAGCAACTGAAAGCTGGAAGAGTTGAAGAAGACCCAAGCTTGAGCAGTCCTCAAGAATACTGGCCTTGAAGAATCTGAAAGTGATACTCCAATGGGAATGATAAAAGGCTGGAGCTCTCCCACCTCTCACCAACTCCACCTCACCTCTCACACAGGGCATGGCATCAGCTCCACCAATAGGGAAAGAGTCCTGTGCCCACAGGCTTTGAGATAGGAGTTACACACATATTTGCAAAAATTTATAAAGTGATCCTGGTACAATTTTTCTTCAATCCACATGTTGATTGAACCAATCAATGGTTCATCTCCTAGAACTACACATTAGCCAACTGAAAGAATCAATCTAGTGGCTTATCCTTTAAAAAAAAATTAGATATTCTATACATGTGTACATTGGTGTTTTAGAATGGATGTCTCATTGGAGGTAAATATAGATAAGTCCTCTAAATTGGATAAATAAACTTTTAAATAGCTTGAATTAATCTAATACCAAGTTAAGCACAGTGGACTTTCAGTTGTTTAAATATATCAAAGGAAAGTCACAGATACTGCTAAAGATGAAACCAAGAATTTTAGTATTGGCATGGACCTCAGCCGCCCCCAGGCCAGCCATGTTCATTCTTGTTCAGGCCCTTCCCAAATCTCTGCACTTCTCCACTAATCCCCATATGAGTACCACCCCTTTCTCCTTTTCAGTTTCCTTTTATTTGAGGTCTTCTCCTATTAGAATGTAAGCTTCCTGAAGGCAGGGATTGCCTTTATTTTTGCTTCTGTTTGGATACCCCACTATTTAGCACAGTGCCTGAGACATAGTGGTAAATGCTTATTGACTTAACCTTCCAAATCACTTGCCCCAACCTTGGACTCGTCTACTTGTTCCTGAAATATGAAGGAAAATGTTTTACTTTTAATTTGAAAAATTCTCTGAAGTATAAATGGAGAAGGGGAAGAAAGAATTGCTGAAGTGATTAAGTCCATGTGGGAACAGCCTAAACAGAACCTGCAGGCACTCCACTCTGTTGCACGTTATTTTCACGTCTTGCAATTTGCACAACCACATGGGTGGCCATATGTCAATTTGTTTTCCTTGTTTTTCAACAAGTGAAGCTGGAGGTTGGGGCAGCGTGTTCTTAACTCATGGAAGTTATGACTTTATTGTTTTCAGACTGGGCCTGTGTGCAATTGAACGAGTTTCCTTATTAGCTTCAACTTTAAAGCAGATGACAAGGACTCCTGGGAGGCCCCTGATCATGCCCATTACAGGTTTAGATGAAGCATTATCTCACATTTTGCAGACAAGATGCTGTTTTACACAGAATCCATCCCAATGAAGTGAAGAAGAGTGAATCAAAACCTCATTCTTGTCAAAAAAAAAATTTCAAATGAAAACAAATAGGATGTGTTTGAAATCGACAAAGCAAATAGTTAATGCCAATACAACGTCTATGGTCCTCACTCAATTTCTGTTATTCAAGCAAAAGCCCTCATAAATTTGATCGTTATTGCTTTTCTTGGGCTTTGGCAGACCTGGTAAGAACCTGCAGCAAACATCTGAAAGGGCCCCTATTGAAACAATTGGCTAAGTTGATAGGGATTGGTTTATTGGAAGCACTTGATGAAGAGAAGAGCTCCTGATATGGGGACAGAAGGCCTATGTTCTAATCACCCTAGCCTGTATGCATCTCATTTCAAAGATCCTATTCCAGCAGAATTATTACTGAACTCTAAAAATCTACTCTGACGTGACTATGCCAAGTCTCCAAGACTTGACTTAATTTCACTCAGTCTGATTTCACTGGTGGAACCAGGCCACACCAGCAGGGTTCTAATGATGCCAAGATCCAACAGTCAATGGCTCTCTATGATTACCTCTAAAATCAAATTTCACTCCTTCGTTCAGCTTTTAAAAACTTTCAAAACCCTATATTTCCAGCTTTATGACATATTACTTTACACACATATTCAATTCCAGTCAAATTGGCCTTGTTACCTTCCTCACATATGGTTCTTCATCCCCCATCACCAAGCCTTTGCATCAGCTGTCTCCCATGCACTCTCCTTAAATTCCATCTCTTAAAATCTGTAGCTCCTTCCAGGGTCTCATTCAAGTAATATCTTCTTCGTGAGGCCTTCCTGAGCTCCCTAACTATTAGTGTCCCCTCCCCAAATCATCTTGTACTTATTTAGAGTGTATCTGGATATCTATGTAATCTTTCACTGGAATATAAGCTTTTCAAGGGCAGGGACACTTTTGTCTTTGTATCCCAAGTACCTCTCGCAATACCAGGCATGTGGTAGGATCTTAATGAATGCTTGCTGATCGGTTGATCTCAGTGATGTGTGTATTCTCTCCAATGCTGCAGGTTGCAACTTATCCATGCCTGCATGTCTTATGGGACTCTTACTTATGTCCTTTTATAAGTTTACCATGACAGCCCAGCTACTCCGATGATGTTGTTATTCATCCTTAGTTCTTCTTTTTTTGTTTTGTTTTGTTTTGTTTGGGCTAGGCAATGGGGTGAGGTGACTAGCCCAGGGTCACACAGCTAGTAAGTGTCAAGCGTCTGAGCCCAGATTTGAACTCAAATCTTCCTGAATCCAGGGCTGGTGCTCTATCCACTGCACCACTTAGCTACCCCTCATCCTTAGTTCTTGAAGAGAACCATTGACATCATGAAGGTGATGTCTTGACTTCGGCGTGAATTAAATCTGAAGTAGGCAGAGCTGCCCAAAGTCATCAGCCTCACTCTCTCTTCCAGAGTCATCAAAGTCTAGTGGCAGGACAAAAGCCAAGACTACTGGTGATGGCCCAGGATTCAATGGATGACCTTGACCTTTTTAAATTAAGGTCTTTCCCAGGAAAAAAGGTTGTGGAGGAGGGGGAGGGGAGATGTAATTCAATTGAAACAGTATAAGTCTTATTGCCACAATGTAGAAATGGTATATGTATCACATATCTGTATCACAGAATTGCATATGGAAGGGGCCTTGAATTCATCTTGTCCAACCCATACTCAGGTACACAACCTTAGATTCATTCTCAACCCACCACTTTCCTTCAGACTCCCTCAAGTTGACAAATCTTGCTGATTCTACCTCCTCTATATCTCTTGCATCTATCCCCTTCAGTCCACTCACTCAGCTATCACCCTAGTTCAGGCCCTCATCATTTCTTTCCTGGACTACTATAGTAAGAATCTCCTAATTGGTCTCCCTACCTCAAGTCTCCTCCCTTTCCAATTTAGCCTCCATACAACCCCTAAAGTTCTAGCTCACGTCACCCCATTCCACCCCCACCTTGCTCCAATGGCTTCCTTTTGTCTCTAGGATAAAATACCAAGTTCTTGATCAGTACTTCAACCCCATCCTATCTTTCCAGACTTATTACATATTATTCCCCTTCACTTAACCAATAGTTCAGCCAAATTGGCCTACTCTCTGCTCTTTACACATAGCATTCCATTCTCATCTTCAAGCCTTTGAACTATAATCATCCCACACCTAGAATTCACTCTCCTCATCACCAGCTCTTAGAAACCCTATCTTCATTTGCAGATCAGCCCAAATACTCCTCCTGCATAAGGTCTTTTCCTGATCCTTCCTGACTCAAGTGCCCCCTCCCATTCAGGAACAGCTTTTTTTTATTATTGGCTTTATGTAGATGTATTTAATTGCATGCGCATGTGTTAAATCAAAGATGAGTTTCTTTGGGGAAGACTGTGTTTTGTTTTTAATCTTTGTATTATTAGAACCTAGCACAGTGTCTGGCAAATAGCAAATGCTCAATAAATGCTTGTTGATTTCTTGCCTAATTAAATAAGAACCTTTTCTACAACATACCATATCTTTACTATTAGTGTATGTCTGGTCTTTGGGTCCAGCCATCCAGACCACACATCTCCATCTTTTTTAAAAGAATAAGAAGTGACCTTATCCAATGCTCGTCAAAAATCTGAGTAAACTCTTATCTACAACATCCCCATGTCTTATCTACTGAGTAACCCTGTCAACCTGCCTTGATGAAGCCATGCTAACTCACTATGATCCAACTTTCCTATGATCACTTTTCCTTTATGATAATATTCCTCCTTCCCTCCCTCCACCTACTACCACCATCCCCCACCAAGTCTCATGTCTTACCTTTTCCAGTACAAATATAATTAACTCCTTCAAATGATACCCATATGTATTCTGTGATGATAATAGACAGCATTTACAAAGAACCTTGACTTGCTAAGGACTTCACATATGTTAACACATCTGATCCTCCTAATCACTCTTGAGAAAGGTGCTATAATTATCCCCATTTTACAGATAATGAAGCTAAGTCTGAGAGAAGTTAAGTGACTTCCTCAGCATCAAGCTAAGTTAGTTTCTGAGTCAGGATTTGGATTCACATCTTCCTGAGTTCAATGGCAGCATTCTATCCACTGTGTCACCTAGCTACCTCACATAGGTTTCACTTCACCTTAGTTTACCTCCCCTGGATGCTCTCACGTTTATCAATGCTTTTATTAAAATGTTTTGTTCAAAACTGGACATGAGACTATAGACGTGGTACAGTTCAGTGGGCCTATCACCTCTCAAATCTTGTGTGTGTGTGTATATATATATCTTAATGCAGCCCTAGATGGCATTAGTATCATTGTCTATCAGATAGTAGAATCCTATTGAGCTTGAAACCCATGAAAACTCCAGAATGTTTTCAGGTTAACTTTTGTCTACTCAGGTTTCATTATATTGTGATTGAGAAGTTGGTTTTTTGAATACCACTTACCTTCTCCATAATCTACAGTTGTTGGCTCCCCATTGCTCATAAAAGAATTTAATTCATTCTGACAAACAAAAATTAGCTACAACTATGTGCAAGGCACTATAGAAAGCACTGGGGAGCCAAAGGGTTTTTTTTTTTTAATAACATAGTACCTTCCCTCAAACACTTTACAATTAAAGAATTGGTGGAAGGAGGGGAGAGCAGAAGGGAAATGAAAAATACAGAAACACCTGTACTACAAATCAGAATTTGATTAAGTGGATCACTGAATTCAAACAGAGCTACTTAAGAGAATCAAAGGCATAATCACTTATATCTGAGGAAGGGGAGGGGGGAAAAGACTACACCTGAGTTGGGTTTTGAAGAAAGAAAATTATATTGAAAGCTACAGAAGTGGGGAAACTTAGAACCAGGAATGAAAGGGGAATTTGCAAAGCTGATATCTAATAGTATTGATTTCAGTAGAATAGGAGGTCAAATCTCTGGTGGAAAGTGAGGAGGACAGAGGGAAGGCTGCCAATTTCTGAGAAGAAGAGAAAAGTTTTAGAATAACTCTCATGTGGGATGCTTCCAACCAGGAGAAGGTAACAGATTGCCAAGATGTAGAGAGGTAGAGTATTGTCATATTGTAGGCCCCAACAAGCCATTATTTACTCCAATTGTACTACTCTTCTATTGAGTGGGAGCACAGATGGTCAGCAAACATCTGACTTACTTTTTTTTCTTCTTTTCTCTTCTCTCCACTTCCCCTTCTCACTCTCTCCTTCTCACTCTCCTGCTCTCCCTCTCCTTCTCTCAAATTTCTTTAAAAATGGATGTTTAAAAATTTTACATGTAATTGGGAAATATTTAAAGAAATAAAAAAAATTTAAGAAAAGAGACACTTTTCACACAAATAAAGTCAGATCTAAATAATTGGAAAAATATTAATTGCTCGTGGGCAGGTTAAGCCAATGTAATAAAAATGACAATTCCACCTAAATTAATCTATTTATTCAGTACCATACCAATCAAACTATCAAAATATATTTTATGGAGCTTCAAAAAATAATAAAAAATTCATCTGGAAGAACAAAAGCTCAAGGATATCAAGGGAATCAATGAAAAAAATGCAAAAGAAGGTGATCTAGCCATACCAGATCTCAAACTGTATTATAAAGTAGTAATTATCAAAACAATCTGCTACTGGCTAAGAAATAAAGTGATGAATCAGTGGGATAGATTAGGTACACATTACATTATAGTGAATGACCATAGTAATCTAGTATGATACCATAAGCAAATTAAGAGAGCATGGAATAGTTAATCTGTCAGATTTATTGATAAGGGAAGAATTTAGGACCAACTGGAAAGCAGTTTACCAAAAACTAGGTATAGACTAACATCTCACATGTGTACCAAGAGAAGGTCAAAATAGGTACATGATTTATACATAAAGGGTGATACCATAAACAAATTAAGAGAGCATAAAACTGTCAGATCTAAGCATAAGGGAAGAATTTAGGACCAAAGAAGATAGAACATTACAAAATCTAAAATAGATTATCTTGATTATATAAAATTAAAAAAGTTTTTGCACAAACAAAACCAATATAACCAAAACTATAAGGAAACAGGCAATCTTCAGACAAAGAAATCAAAGCTATCTATAATCATATGAAAAAATACTCTAAATCACAATTGATTAGACAAATGCAAATTAAAATAACTTTGAGTTACCACTTCACACCTATCAGCAAGAGATAATCCCAGAGGACTAATGATGAAGCATACCATCTGCCTCTGGAGAAAAAACTGATATTAATTGAATACATACTGAAGCATGTTATTTTTCACTTTCTTTCATTTTTTCTCTTTTATTTGAGTCTTCTTATACAAAATTACTGATACGAAAATGTTTTACATAACTGCACATTTATAACCTATATCTGACTGCTTATCATCTCAGGGAGAGAGGGATAGAATTTGCAATGCAAAACTTTAAATTAAAATGTTTAAAAAAATTTTTAAAAAAGAAGAGATGAAGTCTCTCTATATCTAGTACATTGCTATTTAGATGAGTATCTACAACCTCATTCTAACATTTCAGGCTTTATTAAGAAGACCTTTTTGAGTTTTATCTTCACTAAGGGATATAGTAATTTACTCTCTCAGTTACTTTGTTTCTGTTTCTTTCTTCCCATTTACAAAATGATCAGATGATCTGAGTCCTGGCCCATGAGTAGAGTAAGGTGTGATTTGGATTCACTAATGATTTTGATTTGACCTTTAATTTTTATATGTGATGCTGATACTTACTGGATTTTATATCTAACTTCTATTTCACATTAGTGAATTGTGGATTCAATCTTGATACTGTGATTCAAGAAATGTTTATCAACACAATCAGTGATGGTGAAATATTTGTTTAATATGCTGTTTAGAAAATAGACATTTTACTTAATTGTAAGCATATGCTCCCAAGTAGTGGCTGACTTTTGTGTAAATGCTGTGCCCAGCTCAGAGGCTAAAAATAAAATCTGCTCCATGATCCTGTAGGATATTCAGTCATTACAAGGCTAGTGAACTCCATATGATTGCTTAAAATAACAACATTCCTAATTGGTGTCTGTGCTTTTAATACAAGATACACATGCAGATTAAGTTAAACTCAAACTCAAATTTTTCTATATTCAAAATTTGGCATATTAATGCCTAGAGAGAAGTGACTTAACCAAGGTCACACAGGGAATTAATAAATTGCAAAGCCAAATTTTGTGCCCAGATCCTCTGACTCCAAATTCAACAATCTTTCCACTGTCCTATAGTGCCTTTCTCTGACCAAGGGGACTAACTCCTAACTCCTTTATTATACAGAGTGTGAGTTTCTTAAGGAGGTTTAAGATTACATTAATTATTGTGGCAGTCTGACCCACAGTAAGTTTGTTTTCAAATCTGTACATCCTTTTCGTGTGAATTTCTTTTAAACCAAATCTACTTGTTCCTGTACTTGTAGAATGCATTTTTTAACCCAAAAGACACTATCAAATTTATATTGTGAATATCAGCCTGACATTCCAGCCCATCAAGGTCTTCCTGATTTTGTCATCCAGCAACCCCTGCTTGGTGTCACCCACAGATTTGCCAATCATGTTCTTATAGTCTTCATCTAAGTCATTAAGAAAAGTATTTAACAGGAAATGACTTAGGACAAAGACCTGTGGTATGGCACCATCAGTAAGCATTAAGTAAGTACTTACTATGTACCAGACATTGCTACTACAGGTCTTTTACGGCTGGTATTGATTCATTAATCATCACCTTTTGTATGTAGTCATTCAACTGGTGATAAATAAATGAACCAACAAAAGCATGGGCAAATCGAATTCCACCTTGATGTGCATCCCACATTTTGTTGACAATATATGATGGAGAGTCTATCAAATGCTGCTTGTAACATTTCCCTTTACTATCGATCTAAGAAACTTAATTTAAAGAAAAGAAAGTGGGGTTAGTATGAACTTGGATTGGCTCCTAGTTATAATTACTTTCCTTTAAAAATCTTCACAATCTATCCACTTAGTAGTCCATTCTAGAGTTTTACCAATCAGTCAATAAGCATTTATTAAATGCTTACTATGTGACAGGCACTGTGCTAAGTACTAGAGATACAAAGAAAGGTAAAAGACAGTCCTTACCCTCAAGCAGCTCACAGTCTAAAGAGAGAAGACAACACATAAAAAGAAGTTGGAAAGGGGCATGAATGTGGGCAGAAAGTATACAGTGTGTACTTTGATGAAGTCCAGAGAAGAGGAACCAGTGAGAAATTACAAACAAGATGGCTTCCTGGGCTCCCTCCTTAAGTGGAAGATCTTGGAGAAACTTTCCAGTGTCCACCCAAGACAGGGAATATTAAAGGAAGTAGGAGTTTCGGAGTTGACGTGATTTTGCAGGAAGATCAGTTTCTAGAGACAATGATGAAATCCAAGAGAACAACCAGTTGAGAAATGATGGGATGGTTGCCCTGGGCTCCTTCCTTAAGTGGAGGATGTGTCAGGATTTAATGTCAAGTTTATGTCACGCTTCAGTGGAACTCTGATCTGATTAGTGTGACTATTCCCTCCAGGGATGAAGTCTGTCAGAATGACCAAGTTAAAAGGGAACTTGGAGGAGACTCAGTACAACCTATATCCATCTGTGGAAGAATACTGACTGTATCACATCTAAGACATCTTTCAGCCTTTTTCTGAAGACCTTTAGTGAGAGAAATCCACTACTTCTGAGTGCTTTGAGTTCCACACTCTGTGACTAAGAGAACAAGTCTGATCTTCTATATGAGTCCTTCAAAGACATAAAAAAGGCCATCATGCTCCATCCAAGATGTCTCTTCTTCAGGTTAAGTAATTTCATTTCTTCAAAACAACCTTCATATAGTTAAACCTCTAGATTTAGATAATTTGTCCACATTTTCTCATTCTGTACAACTTTTGTGCTCCTACAAATCTCCCATAAATGATACACAGAACATGCTAGGGACCTTCCTCTGGTGAGGGGTGTGTGTGTGTGTGTGTGTGTGTGTGTGTGTGTGTGTGTGTGCGCACGCACACTCACGCACGTGTGTGTATCCTGGATAATAGCATTTATTCAACTTCATGCATCATTGATAATTTGCTGTAATCAATTTATCATATATACATACATAATATATATATATACATACATATATACACACACACACACACACACACACATATATATAAACTTTGCTTATATTGTTGCCAAAATTGTGATTCGTCAGTGGAGTTCCAGGTTTTGTACCACAAAGAATCACTGACAAACAATTGCCATAGAAAGACATGTTTTTATTTCAGAGGGCAGCTCAGGATCACTGGAAGTACTTTGCAATTTTCCAAATGCAAACTAGCTCACTCTCTTCCTCCAGTTAAATTGTGAGTGTAGGTCATTGGCCACTTAAACTGTCTATATCAATAGATCTGTATACTTAGTGGGTTTTCCATACAACTTCATGCCACAATCTGAACAAAAATTATTCTTCATACACTTGATTTTTCCAATATGGATTGTGAAGTTGAAATCTTTTGAGTGGTTATAGATCTGATTAATGAATTCTTCAATAATCTGGGGCTTGAGACAATTAGTATCATATTTATTCCAAACAGGAAAATCTGGAAAACTTCATCAACTATACAAAATCCATTTTCCATTTGTCTTGGACATCTTCCATGGTAGTAACAAACACCTTTGGTTAAGTATTTATATCCTGGTTTTGTGCATTTTTATAATCAATCAACAATAGAGTCATATTTTGAGTCTTCAGCACCTGTCAGTGTAACTGTGAAGATATGGTCCTCTGAAGAATATCATTTGTTTTTCAGCCAAAGACAAGGTTTATTAGAACATCTGCCATATTGGCCAGATTCTTAAGGAATCTAAGCATTTGTATTGCTAATGCAAGTGGGCCAGATCTTAAGAATCTGAGCCCATGGCTAGATTTTAAGAATCTGAGCTAAGAATATCATTTTTAAAAGTCCACCTCTCCTCTCCTCATGTCTTCAACAAGGATACTTCTTATCCATATGTAAATCATTTTCATCAAGATTTTACAGATGCCAAAAAATTTATATCAGTGCTATACAACTTAGGTCAAATGTGCCAGGAACAATTTCACTTAATTAATCATTCATCTATATCCAAGCCATTTCAGATTTAGAAAGAGGGATGTCTAAATTGGCATAGCTCCCCATGCCCTCCAAAATAACCCTGCCTTAAGAAGATTTCAGGTAACAGTTATAGAAATCTTAAACAAGAAAACTATAACTTAAAATAGTGGAGTCCAGGAAAATATTCCAAAAGCTGTCAGGTAATGAAGTTGCTATTCCATTCCTCCTGGGTCACTACTCCTGAGGAAACAATGAGTTCTCTCCCAAAGACCTCTAGCCATATCTGCATCCCTCATTAGAATGTGAGCTCCTTGAGAGCTTTGCACTTAATAAACAAAGCACTTCATTCATTCATTCTCATCCAGAATCTAAATTGGAGGCAGTGAGAGTACCTTCCATTGAGTGGAAGCTGGCACCTGCCACATGATATGTACTCTTGTCTAATCACTTCCTGGGATAAAGAGAAGAGATTATTCTTTAATCCATTCACTTAATGGAAGTCTTTTTTTGTCCTCAGCTCTTCACCGAACTTTCCAAGGAGTCTGGAAAGAGTCACTCAAGGCACTGAGCTAAGTGCTGGGGTACTATGATAGTCCATGCCCTCGAGGAGCTCACGATTTAAGGGAGGAGACAAGATGTAAAAAAAAAAATTGGAAAGGGGTGGGGGACATGAGGAAGTCCTGCAGCCAGGCAGGAAATCATCTAAGAAGATATAAATTTCTGAGATTTCTTTTTTCAGGATGATGACTTTGTATAGACAATGAAGTCCAGGAAAGTGGGAAATAATAAGGAGAAGAGTTCCCTGCATGTCATCCTTAAATAGTGAAGGATCAGGGAGGAACTCCCAGATGTTTGACCTTCTACCCTCTCCACCCATCAAGAACAGGAGGTGCTAAGGAGATGTGAGTTTCCAAGTTGATTTTATCTTGCAGAATAATTAATTTCTGGAGATGATGAAGTCCAGGAAAGTAGTTGGGTGAATTCCCTGAGTTCCATCCTTAAATAGGAAGACCAGATGTCCAATTCCCACCCCACTCCAACCAGAGCAAAGAAGTAGATCCAGGGGCAGGGGGTGTGAGGGATAATGTAGGTTAAAATATTATTAGTTAACATTCTAGAGGAATCTAAAATGAGATTTTGAAACTATCCTTCCATGAGGAGATGAGAAAGCAAGTACATGGGGTGGTAGTTATTTAGGTTTTCTGCAGTAACATTTTTTGGTAATAATACTATAGATATTACTTATAGTTAGGTGGCACAGTGGATAGAGTACTAGGCCTGGAATCAAGAAGACTCATCATCCTGAGTTCAAATCTGGCCTCAGGCCCTGGGCAAGTCATTTAGCCCCATTTGCTTCAGTTTCCTCATCTGTAAAATGAGCTCCAGAAGGAAATGGCAAACTGCTCCAGTATCTTTGTCTAGAAAATCTCAAATGTGGTTAAGAAAGGTTGAATATGAGTGAAAATGATTGAACAACAATAACACAATTCTATAACTAGTTTCCCCTCAACACACGCTATCCCAACTACAATCCTCCATTATCTTCTTCTTTGAAGAATCTTTAAGAATTGAACCCTCAGCATTTTCTAAATTCAGTTCCCTAAAACCTCAATTTCTTTATGTTGTAATTGGTCTGATCAAACTTGCCTTCTATAGTGGCACTTCCCCTTGATGATTGAGAATTATCAAGAATGTTAGAATTCAAACATGGCAGCTACCCGATAATTAAGAGAGAAAAGAGAAGTGCTAACAGAAGTAGTCTCTTTTTTAATTTTCTTTCCCTTCTAGCTTTATACTTAAATCTTCTTTGGGATGACCTGGCTTAAGTGGGACACATGCCAAGCATTCTACCAATTTGTCATTTTTTTTAAACTGCCATTTGGTGTTGTATGAACTGATGCTATAGCAATCATCTTCCCTCATCCTTCTCCAAATAGATTTATAACCTAAATAAGTGTGGATCTGATTGTTCTGTCTGTTAGGCAAAGAAAACAAATATTTGCTGACTGGGATGATTTCTGGGCTCTTTGGTTTTCTGCATTTGGATGATTTCCTTACATTAGTTAAAATTCCATTGGTGTTGGAAATAGTCCATGTCGATATCTTTTTCCTTGTGGATTTCCCATTTTTCACATTCAAAAGAGAAGAGCTCTGCTGCAAGCTATTATAATTCTAAGACCTGCTGTTGCATGTTTTCCTTTTTTCCCCTACTTTGGTGTCAATTTTGACCTTTTCTCTTAGAATTGCATCGTCTGCCAAGTTTGTTGTTGTTATTGTTTAATTGTTCCAGTCCTATTTGACTCGCCATGACCCCATTTGGGGTTTTCTTGGCAGAGATACTGCAATGCTTTTCCATTTCCTTCTGCAGCTCATTTTACAGATGAGGAAACTGAGGTAAATGGGGTCAAGTGCCCAGGGTCACATTGCTAAGTATTAGGCTAGATCTGAACTCAGAAAGATGAGTCCTTCTGAATCTAGGCTCATTCTATCTACTGTGCCACCTAGCTGCCCCCGTCAAATTTAAGAGTCTGAAATTTCTAGAATCAAACATTTTCTTGCTTTTGGAAAGGACAAAGTATGTGCTTGTCTTGCCTTTCAGAACAACTCCTATTATCATAGAGGTACAGTGGATAGAGTGCTGGCCTGGGGTCAGGAAGACCAGAGTTCAAACCCAGCCTGAGACACTTAGTAGTTATATGATACTGGCAAGTCACTTAACCTCTATTAGCCTCCGTTTCTTCAACTATAAAATGAAGGTAATAATATTACCTGCCTCACAGAGTTATTGTGAGGATAAAAAGAAATGATAATTGTAAAGCATATAACAAAGTGCCTAAAACGTAGTAGTGCTATCCAGTTTCTCTATGTAATATTGGATTTAGCTTTCGTTTTTAATTGGTTTTTTTTCCCCTAAGGGAAGAAGAAAATGTTTCTCTTAATCTCACTTAGGGCTGGAAATGCAGCAGACACTCATCCACTCCCTAATCCCGAATCTGATCAGTGCAGAAATTTTAACCTGCTTGCTTTTCCAACCTATGCCCATTCATTCGAGTCATTTTTATCCAGTTATTCTCAATATTTTATACCATATACCACAAATAAATTCGAAATGGATATTCAGCCTGAATTCTAAGGGTCATATTGCCAAAAACAAAACAAAAAACCTAGAAGAGAACAAATGCATCTACCTTTGTGTATAGTGAGTAAATTCTTAACCAAACAAGGAACAAAGACCATGAAAAAAGTTAAAATAAACTTCAATTGCATGAAATTGAAGTTTTTGCAGGAATAAAATAGAAACAGTTAGCATAGGAAATCAAACTATAAATTAGGAAAAATCTTTGTATTTACATCTATGATAGGGGCCTGATGTCATGTACATATATGACATCATACATGTGTATGTACATGATGTATATGCATATAACCATACATATATGTGTATAGGCAACTTATAAAAACAAATAAGATCGAGACCCATTCCCCAATAGATAAGTGATCAAAGAATATGAACAAATGGTTTTCAAAAGAATTAAAAATTATTAGCCACCATATAGAAGATTCTCCCCATTTACTAATGTAAGAAATGATGAGCAGGTAGACTTCAAAAAAACCTGGGAAGATTTATATGAACTGATGTTAAATGAAGCAAGCAGAGCCAGGAGAACATAGTACACAGTAACAGCCACATTGTTCGATTACCAACTTTGATAGATGTATCTCTTCTCAGCAATGCAAAGATCTAAGACAACTCCAAAAGACCCATGATGGAAATGCTATCCACATCCAGAGAAAGAACTATGGAGTCTGAATGCAGATCAAAGCATGCCATTTGCTCATTATGTTTTGTTTTGTTTCTTCTTTCTTGTGGTTCCTCCCATTGGTTCTAATTCTTCTTTATAACATTACTAATGTAAATATATGTTTAATATGAACGTATATGTAAAGCCCAAATCAGATTGAATACCATCTTGGGAGAGAGGAAGGGAGGGAGATGTAGAAAATTTAAAACTCAAAAGCTTATGGAAGTGAATGTTGAAAACTAAAAGGAAATTTAGAAAAGAAATTAAAATCAAAATAACTCTGAGGTTTCATTATACCCAAAACAATTTATATCCAACAAATCATCATAGATGATAAAAGGTGAGAGGAGGGGGAGGAGGAAGAGAAGGGGTTGAGGAGAAGGAGGAGGAGAAGGAGGAGGAGGAGGAGGAGGAGAAGGAGGAGGAGGAGGAGGAAGAAAAAGAAGAATCTGTATTCTTTAACCTGAGGCCTCAATATTAGGAATATACCTGGAGGAGATCAGAAATAATATAACACCTGCTTTGGGCTCACTTGCCCAATTCACAGTACTACTGGCAGATTGGGTCCCTAGAAGGGAGGCTGTTTCTACTCCTAGAGTTCCAGGTATAACCCTGTGAGTAGATCTTCCAAAAACTAGCTCATGAGGCCCTGCTGATATGCTTCCCCTTAATAATCAGTCATTAGACTCAGAATGTTAACAATGACATTCACTCAAACAACATAGCAAGAATAATTAGTACAACTTATTTTTACTCCAAAACTAGTGACACATTTCTCCACAAATATACTCAGAATCCAGGAGAAAAAAAAGTTGTCAGGAAGCCAGAATCAGTGGTAGCAAGGTACTCGTGTAAAGAGCACATACATGAGGGACCCATGTGTACAAGGTAATCCACAACTCAGAAACTGAAGAGCCTTCATGATCTTTCTCCAGAGTTCTAATGAAATTCATGAGGACCCACTCTACTGTTCAGCTGAACTAGCTCTTTAGAAGGCACAGTATTTCTGGCAGCTTAGCTGGGCTTGCTCTTCCTAAAGTGTGAGGCGTTGCCTGGATAGACCAATATGCTCCTGGACTAGGCCAGACAGATCACACAGTGACCTTATTGTTCTTCACCAGGTTCCACAAATATTACACTGGACTGACCAGAATGTGCCACCACTGGGCAGGCCAGTGGATTGTGGCTGCTGAAGAGAGGCATACAATTTGACCTACCATGGGCTAGCTGCTTGCAGACAGGCCCCTCTGCTGCTGATCTCTTCTCTGTATATGATATGATGTCTTTATGGGACAGGCCAATAGGCAAAATCAACATGAGCCATTGGTTGGGCTGAGGGATGTTGCACTCACTTCATCTGGAATGTTGCTGTGTGTGTTTTGTTTAGTTCAAGTGCTACAAAAGGTTCTTTCAAGTAGGCAAAGAATTCTTAGTGTAGGGTTGAAAGACCTCCTTTCCTTTTACTCCCTCAAAGCCTCAACTCTGAAATTATTACTTCTAGTCAGGAGGTTTGCCTCTCTTTTTCAATAAATTCTTCAATACTCAAAATCTATTTCCTCTATATTCAATTCCAAGTTCCCTTACCTAGATCAGTCTTTTTTTTTTTTTAACCTCATCTACTCCTTCAGAACTGCTGGGGCAGCTAGGTGGTGCAGTGGATAGAATGCTGGGCCTAGAGTCTCATTTTCATGTGTTCAAATTTGGCCTGAGATGCTTACTAGCTGTGTGACCCTCCAAGTCACTCAACCCTGTTTGCCTCAGTTTCCTCACCTATAAAATGAGCTGGAGAAGGAAATGACAAACCACTCCAGTATCTTTGACAAGAAAATTCCAAATGCATCACAAAGTGTCAGGGCATTTGATATGAAAAAATTGAACAACACCCCTTAGAGAATCTTATGTAGATGAGTAAATGAGGACAAAGAAATCAATGCAATAAATACCCTATAGGCAAGTTCATTAGATCACTGGCCTCTTCAAGTACAATTGAGCTATTCAAACCTCCCCCAACCCTATCTCTCCTTTTATTAAGAGAATGTCTATTTGGTATCCATAAAATTTCTTCTTTACTTTGTAATGTCTCTGTCCTTTAGTCTCCGCAGACCTTTTGGGGTGTATAGGGTGTTCAGGGAGGCCTAGCCCCCTTGAGGGCTTGCTTAACCCTTTTCAGGGCTACTCATCCTCCTTTGGTGTCCACCTTCACCCAATTCTCACCAGCGGTAGCATGTACAGTGGTTACACCCAGGTAAAACCATCTCAGCAGAAGAGCTAAACCAGCTTGAGGGTAACCAGCAGGCCTCAGACTTATTGGTGACTTAGGGGGTTGTCTACACCGAGCACATGAAGACTTCCCCCCAGAAGAATGGGTGGGATGAAAAGTAGAATGAGATTTTAAAAATAGGATAAAACAGTTTGTTCCAACAGCCTTGAAGGTGGCTGACACAGATGCGGTGGAATGCTTGGAGCGTGGTCAGATATCCAAGAAGCCAAGGTCACCCACTGCATCCCAGGCCATCAGTAGTCATCCTGACTTTTGTCTTGCCACTGGACTTCAATGACTGGAAGGGAGAGTGAGGCTGATGACTTCACGTAACTCTGCCTCACTTCAATCCAATTCATGGGCATTTCACGATATCCCTCCACAATGCCATTGGTCCTCCTTGAAAATGAAGGATGTGCAACATCAGACAGACTTTCTATTTTTGTTTGTCTCACTGGAAGACAGCTCTCCTTACAACAGAAACAAAGGAGCTCTCTGTGCAACAAAATACCTGACTGTTTGAAGACCTCAGCTAAGTGGAACTCAATGCTTCTTGAGGGAATTCATTCCAGTTTAAACAACCCTAAGTTGTTTTTTTCCTGACATCAAATCTGCCTCTTTGCAATCTGCACTCATTGCTCCTGGCTCTTCCCTCTTGGGCTAAATGCAGCTGGCGTAATCCCTCCTCCATGCATATGGCAGCCCTTCCAATTCTTAATGGCTGCTCTCATATGCCCTGGACCTTCTTTTCTGCACACTCAGCATGCCCACTGCCTTCAGTGGATCCTCATGTGATATACATGCAAACCCTCTCCCCTGGACACTTTCAAGGTTATCACTCTGTGTGTATCCTTCTTGAATGGTAGCACTCAAAACCAAACATAGTTCTGAATATATAAGAATACTCATTGAATACTTACTGTAGTCTTGAAAAATTATAAATAAAGCAAGTGCCCATTGTTGGAAAACAGTTAAACAAATCATGACACATGAATTTAATGGAATATTATTAAGCCATGAGAAATGATGACTATGAGGAATATAGGCACGCATGGGGGGATGTGTATAGACTGATGCAAAGCAAAGTAACCAGAGCAAGGAACTCAATAGACACAATTACTATAATTCAACTAAAAAACAAAGGCAACAACAAAAATAAACTGAATGTTGGGTAACGATAAGCAGTAATCTCAATCCTGAAGAAGAGATCAGAGAGGGCATACACCCTCCTCCCACATCAGAGGTGTGGGATTCTGGGTGTGGAACATTATATATACTGCCAGATTCATTTTCCCTTTTGGCGAGGTTTGCTTGGCTGCTTTTTTTTTCTTCTTTCTTTATTATTTGCTACTGGGGATGGCTCTTTGGGTAGAGGAGAGAGTTGATATACAAGGTGTCCCAAAAGTCTTAGTGAAGTTTTAAGCTTTAATAAGCTTATATTGGATTTGAAAATCATGTACAAATACAAGATAGCAAGAAAGATTTTGAATAAAGTCTAAAACACAGCCGTTAAGTTGTATCTTGTCTTCCTTCAAGATGTTACAAACTAAACACATAATTTAGTTTAATTTCTGTAATTCTGTAACTTCTGAGATCCTTACCCTTTCAACCTCACCCTTTACACAATAAAAAAGATAACTCCCATATTTATAGTAGCATAATTGGTGTGTGGCTAATTCTCCCCTCATAAACCTTTGCATCAACATTCAGAACTTCATGATTCATCTGGTAACACGAAAGTTTTCTGAGGAAAGAGACCACTCCATTTTTGTCATTGTATGTACTTTGCCCAGTGCCTGGCTTGCAGCAGGCTCTTAGTAAATGCTTCCTGTTTGATTATTCATTGATTGATAACAGAAGACTTCTGCTCTCATCTCCCTTGGCTTTGTAAATCAGCCATCTCTACTGGGCCTCATGCAGTTTTTAGTAGTTTTATAGTAATTAGCACTCAGGGAAAAGTACAAACATAAATTCTCTGTCAAATAAATTAAACATTTGCTAATTATTGTTTCTAAGCCCCACAAAATAGTTTGAACCACTTACTGTTAGCCTTCTGGTGATGGAATAATCTAATTAAAGACTTGAAAAGTTCCTGCCTTGCAGTCTTTGTACATATTTGCATATCACAGAAAGTGGCACAAGGCATTTGAAGATCTAATTAAACACCCTGGGCTTTTCAATAAAAAACATAACATTAAATATCTTGTCATTATGGTTTAGGCTTTCTCAATCTTACTTCCTGAGCTATAACTAGGGTGGTGCAATAGAGAGTACCACATCAGTAGGGTTCTTGCCTTTTAGCAATGCAGAAACAACTGAGCCTACTACATAACTAGAAAGAATAATTTGTTAAAATAGGAAATGAATAATAATATGATTGCCAACTCTATAATCCTTTAAAACTTTTAAGGTGCTTTATATCCACTACTCCATTTGAGTCTCACCTATGGCAAGGTAAATACCTATGAGATGGCTGCTATAGTTATAGTTATAGTTATAGTTATAGTTATAGTTATAGTTATAGTTATAGTCATAGTTAGTACCATTTTACAGGTGTGGAAACTGAGGCTCAGAGAGTTTGAAGAACTAGCCTGTGGTCTCAGAACTAGTAAGTGTTACAGTTGGAATCTGAACCTATGTCTTCCTAGTCCATCATGATGCTACATCATACTTCCTCTTAAAGGCGCAATGATTCTGTTGATGGACCCCAGTTGAACTAGCCCTCAGACTCATAGCACTTGCTTCTTTCACCATGGATACTACTTTAGCAGTAGCCTTCCAAGGTCCTTAGGTTCTCAACTATGGGAGCCAGTGTTCCAGAGGTTCTGACTCACTACCATGGAATCTTTTTTTTTTCAGAAATTTATTTTAGGAAAATATAAAGTCTCCAAAAAAAGTAAGTATAAAAAATCCTTTTTAATATAATCAAAGCCATACATTTAAAAGCATTGCACACAATTCTAGTAAGAGCTATAATTATTTGCAATGGAGAAGCACCAAAAATGTTCCTACTACAAACATGGGTAGAACAAAGATGCTCCCTTTCTCCACTAGTATTTGACAGTTGAAGAAATACTAGATAGAGGAACAAGACAAGAATAAAGTAGAAACAAAATTATTCTAATTTGCAGATGACATAAGGGTGTATTTAGATAATCTCAGAATCAGTGAAGAATTAATTGAAGTAATGAATACCTTCAGCAAGGTAGCAGGAGGCAAAATAAATCCACAAAATCCTTATTATGTCTGTATAATACTAACAGAAAAACAAATATTCCATTTCAAAAAGCTATAAAAATCTATACTGGAATTGGACCTACAAAAATACACACAAGATAAACTTCCTGCTACCATGGAATCTTGTGCAGAGATCTGAGTTTTCATCCTAAGTGCCCCTCCAATATTAAAAAGATGATTGGTACTTTTCCATGTGGTTTGCCCCAGGTACCAGAATAACCAGTGATGGATCTGAATCTTTCTTTGTTATTTCACCACTTAAAAAGGCTTCCTGAAACACTGGTCTTAGTGCATCAGAGTGACATTCCTGTGTTTGCTCAGAGCCCCCAACCTGCAACTTCCATTAAAAAATGATGGGGACATTCAGATCACATAAACATATAGAGAATTAGCTGATATAAAGGAATTTCAGCTAAATCTTCAGAAGAAGATAGATAACCCCCACCTTGGACAAAGAAAAATCTCAATTAATCAAATCCACAGAATTTTCATATGAAGATAGCTCCCTCAGTGCCCTCCTCCATGTAAATTCAAGAACCCATGGTAGTAAGCACAGAATTTGTACTTAAGAGAGCCTTTCCTCCTGCAGTGATTCTGCTTGAATATTCCACCACATACCCCCCTCTTCCCCATCCCAAGAGAAGTGGCAGCTATAGATTCTGACCAGCTACATAAAGGAAGGAAGAATTAGGAGATGATATGCTGTTGTAGCTGGCAATGTCAATGCTGAAGAAAAAGACACTGACTTTTAGGTGAAGCCTTTCCTGTTCTTCCAGAGGTTACTCGAAGCAGACATTCAGGCTGGTGAGTCTTACATCCCTCTATCCAACTCAAAATGGTTGATGCAGCCTCAAAACCCAGAAAGAGACAGAAAGACAGAGACAGAGAAAAAGAAATGATTTCTCCAATAAAAAATCCTTCCTCAGACATCAGCTGTGTGATCCTAGGCAAGTCATTTAAACATTTTCTGCTTCAATTTCCTCATCTGCAAAATGGGGATAATGATAGCACGTAACTCATGGATTTGTTTTGAGCATCAAATGAATTAACATACACATAATGCCTGACAACCTGAAGGGCTAACTGTTATTATTGGCTATTATTTCAAAAATGGCTAGTGCAGAGTATTCAATTTGCAAATAGTCCAAACAAAAGAAAGAGAAGAAAGGTAAATTTTTACAAGAAAAATGGTAATAAAGTCAATTATTTCATTTCTAAAAGTTATTATTTGAAAACTGAAAAAAGAAATGTTGCTCTATGGAGTAAGGGAAAGAACAAAAACACAATCCAGGGATATACAGGACACAAAAGGGTAGAGATCAAAGCCATTTTAAGGAATCAGGTGCAGCAAAGGGGAAAGAGGTGAAGTGAAGCATCGTGGAATAAACTTCTTGAACCTCCCCCATAACTGATTTTTTTATTTTTTAGGCAATTGGGGTTAAGTGACTTGCCCAGAATCACACAGCTAGTAAGTGTCAACTGTCTGGTCTGAGGCAAGTTTTGAACTCAGGTCCTTCTGACTCCAAGGCCAGTGCTCTATCCACTGCACCACATAGCTGCTCTGCCCTGCTCCCCCATAATTGATTAATCAAAGTCTTGCTGGAATATTGTTGCTGCTGTTGCTTGTCCTTTGTTCAGAGAAGGCCAATGTCATCAGGAGGGTAATGTCTTGACTTACAAGTGAATGGGATTTAAGTGAGGCAGGGCTGAGCAAAGTCACCAGCCTCACTTTCTCCTCCAGAGTCATCAGAGTCCAATAGTAAGACAAAAGGCAAGATAATTGGCAGTGGCCTTTTTAAATTAAGGTCTTTCCCAGGTCTCAGTTTGTCTGAGGCCACGCCCATTCAATGACCAGGGGCTTAGATAAGAATTGAGACAAAAGATGGCCTAATTTACAATCACAAAAATGCCAGACTGGGATGAGAAGACCCTCAATGCTTCTGGCCAGAACAGAAAACCATTGCTATTTACACTCATTCTAACAATAAATTATGGAGTGAAAAAGCTGCAAAAGTGGGAATGGGTAACATTGAAGGAATGGTGATCCCTATAATATACTGAAGAGGTCTAGAAGTGTTGGGGTGCTGGAAACCCCAAATTCATAGTATGGGGCCCTGCCTGAAAGAATTCAACTCAAATCTTCTTCAGCCAGGGGAAAAGTTTATTAAAAAGGATAAAACCCATAAACCAAGTAACACCGGTAAAAACGGGCACGTGTGAGAAAGTCTCAGCCTTTTGGGCTTGGGATTCTCTGCCCTAATGAGGGCCAGGGGAGATCTTATATACTTAAAAATGACTCTGGGTAATCAGGGGAGGGTCTGGGAAAAGGTCGTAGGTGTGAACTCTGATTGGAATAAGATCAAACAGATGGAGCTAGGGCTCTCAAAGGGAAACAAGGGGATTCTAATTGTAATAAAATCAAACAGGTGAGATTAGGGCCCTTAAAGGAAAGCAAGGGGATTCAAAAAGGGAAGTCAATAAAAACCTAAAATAGGAGCCAAATTCCCTTTGGGGCAAGGGGCATAGACCTCAACTTGGGCCACACCCCATCAATACCAACAAGATGGGATAGAGGGGGGCTGCCAGACAATGGAAGAGGCTAAAGACTGGGTCTCCCAAAAAAGGGGGTGCAAGAAAATGTTTAACAATCAGCTCTCTTGGGGGAGAATGTTCACACATCACTTTTTTTTTCTTTTTTTTTAGCGAGGCATTTGGGGTTAAGTGACTTGCCCAGAGTCACACAGCTAGGAAGTACTATGTGTCTGAGGCTGGATTTGAACTCAGGTCCTCCTGACTCCAAGGCCTGTGCTCTATCCACTGTGCCACCTAGCTGCCCTGTGCACGTCACATTTTTAAATATAATCGGCATCCATCACTTTCTTAAGTCTAGATGATCAACAAAAGAACGAATCAAGCCCTGGTTCGTAGCTTTGTACATTTCTGAAATGTAAATGCTCACACTGAAAATTTAACACTGGGCTGCCCTGAGCCAACACAAGCTGGCTTCAGCATCCCCCTGGCTCCCAGCGGTGGTGAAGGAGGGGGAGATCACACTGTTGAAGATATTCTTAGGGGCAGAATTTGCATTCAGATGTTAGGAGACAAAAGACGAAACTCTTTTTAGTCCAGGGGAGGAAGCCACTCTCTCTGCTGTCCATGGGCAGTGCCCTGCCTCAGCAGAAAGCTCTATGGATTTCTAAGGAATAGAAAATATCCAGATTGATTAAGATGGGAAAGCACGGAGCCAGAAATGAAATGGTCCAGCCTTCGGGAAAGAAATTGATCATGATGAAGCCTGAGGGAGAGGGAGAAAAGTATTTGGCTAGAGGTTGGGACCAAAGGTGACCACTGCCACAAACCACTACTTCTGCTTCACTTTGCTTCCTTTGCAAGTAGATATTTATTACTAAGAGTGAGGAACCATAGGAGAAAAAAAAAAGATGGGACAAAAGTTACAAAAGCATTTACCCAGAGATTGGGTAGAGGGAGAGACTCAAACCCATAACTTCAAAAGCTTTAACCCCAGAGGGGGTTAAACCCACAGATTTTTTTTAAAGGAAAAAAAGTAAGAGTATAAGCCACAAATCAGCAAATTAAGTTCAGAATACATTGGAAGGGAATTGAAACAAAGAGCACAAAGCAAGGAAAAATAGCTTAAGAAAAGCCACAGTAAAAGAAAATTAAGAGGTTAGAGGAGAGGTGGGAGGGAATATTTTGATCTAATCCCTTAACTGAATGGGTGAAGAGACTGGAAGAAAGAAGAAAAGAAATAGATAATTGAATAAATTAATAATTTAAATCAAATTCAAGACCTTGGAAAAGAGGAGGTAATTGGTAGTTGGGGGAAGGGGAAAGAGCCTGTGGGAATAGATTAGCATCAAAGTAGTTTAAGAAAAACTAATTGGAAGGACAAAATACTGACTTAAAAGAGGAAAGAATATTTTTAAGCAATGTTAACAAAATAAATAGGGTAAAAACAGAAGCCTAACCACCATAACTTTAATTGTGAATCAATTAAATTATGCAATAAAAACTAGAGAGTGACTGAATTGATAAGAAATCCAAAGCAAGGATCTGTTATATATAAGAAGTACATCTAAAAGATAAAGACAGAATAAAAATGAGAAGCTAAAACAAAATTTATGCATTGGGTGATTTTTTGTAAGGTAAAAGTTATAATCATTCTATCAGACAAAGTAAAAGTGAAAAAAAACACAAAGATAACTAAGAAATGAAACAAAGTAGATGCCCATTGATTGGGAAATAACCTAACAAACTGTGATACTTGAATGAAACAGAGGGCTAAGTAATGAATGAATGAGTGTGTGAGTGAGTGAATAAATAAATAAAAAAGCATTTATTAGGGGTTGTGCCAAAGAGCTAAGAGACAGTAACAAACAAAACAAACAAACAAAAAAAGCAAAGACTGTCCTTCCATATACATTTTTTTTTCTTCAGTCAAGTTCGATTCTTTGTGAGCTCTTTTTTGGTGGTTTCTTGGCCAAAATGCTGGAGTAGTTCATTTTACAGAAAAGGAATTGAGGTACACAAGGTTGAGTGACTTGCTCGTGGTCACACAGCTAGTAAATGTCTGAAGCCAGATTTGAACTCATGAAGGTGACTGCATGCTGCTTCCAAGCTCAGTGTTCTATCCACTGTGCCACCTAACCTACATTCTGATGGCAGAGATCGTATGGAAGATTTTAGGTTAGGCTTCCACAGAAGGATAAGAAATTCAACATCTTGTGGACAGTCTCTCAACCAATCAGAAAGTGCTCCAAAGTTTTCTGTAAACAACGAGTTCTTAAGAAAGAGCCCTAGAGACTAAACTGGTTGCCACCAGCCAGGTTCAGGGATGGGGCTTCGACCTGGCAAAGGATTTTCTCCACTGAGCTTGCTTAATAAGCTTATTGAATATGAACTGACACACCCCAAGGGCAGAGATAGTCACTATTTTTGAACATGAGACCCATGAAGTGGGCAGAGTTAACAGAACATGGATGAACATGTGATGGGTTGTCCAGGAAGGGTGTAACTCAGATGAACTAGACCAATAGGAGCCCTGACAGGTGAAGTCTGGGCCTTACTAATGGTTAAAAAATTGCTTCTACCACTGAATTCTACCCACACGCTACTAAATTGTGTTGTGCCCACTTCTCTCACGAGAAACGTAATAAAGACTTTCCTTCACTCACTCACTGTAGTAGATTTTTGTTTCAGATTTTTCTAACACAGACAACAACATATTGGGGAGTGTTAGTCAGGGCTAGGGATATTTTGGTTGGGGAAATTGTATGTATGGTGGGAAAAGCATAAAATATAGTTGACACATTCTTTCCTATGGCAATAAAAGTGCTGATTTGATTAGAGTTCCAGAACTGGAAAGAAGTGGGATGCACTATGTTAGATCTCAGGATACAAATGATGCATCACAGCCCAGAAGACCTATATATCTCTTCAACCTGTTCTATTCAGTTCAAATCAACAAAAATATCAAACAGTAATTATGAAAAAAAAAAGCCCTGGGATTTTGTAGGGATACAAAAGGATGCAAAAGAACTTAAAGAAGAGAACTACTTCAATGTAATGCTCTCTCCCTCTGGGTGGAGCTCCAGCAATGGCCTCGGAAGCCTCATGCTGCCTCTTCCAGTGATCCTTATTACACCAAACAGCTGCTCACTAGTCATTAGCCCTGTATGATTGATTTTTGCCCCCACCATCTTGACTTCCAGGCTGGGACTCAGGGCACAAACTGGGTTTCCATTCCCTCTTTTAGTGTTTGTTCTACATTTTCCAGATTATAGCTTAGTATTCTCAGTGGAGAAGGTAGAAAGCAAAATACACATTAAATATGCTCTAAACAGCATACTATCCCCTTCAAGCTATGAGTCTATCTCTGCTAGGTTCTTCTTATTGCCCTAGGAATGACTGAGCCCACACAGTCATCTGTCATTACAATATAGTGGGAAAAGTACTGGACTTTGAATCAGATCGACCTGGGTTTGAATCCTACCTATATAAGCACTATACTTCTTATAAAATCAGCTATTGCTGAATGGATTATTGCACTGTATGGGAGGCTGAAATAAATAACTTACAAGGTCTTTTCTAACTTCAAGTCTATAATGTTGTGATTCTATGAAAAAGGGAGGAAGATCCTATTGCTTTCCAAGACTTTAAGTTGAGGACCACATAAGCACTGGAGAAGTCCATCATGGTTAAAAAGTAAGTTGCAACATATTAGAAAATAACAAAAGAAAGGCAGAATAAAGGGTTTCATGAGAGAATGTGTGATCAGAAAAGAAAAGTTGGGCCATTTACATAGTAAATGTGAGGAAATCCAATAGAGAGCCTCCATGCACTGTAGGTATCTATTCAATGTCAAAAGGCTAAGTAAAACCTCCCAAAATAGTGGTTGTGGCAGATTTATGAAAGGCTATTCCTATACCATCCTACAGTATAAGAAACATGGCTGGGTTCTGGTCTCATTGTAAAAAGTAATACCCACATCAATGACATCTCAGACTCCCTCAGTATTGAAATATGAGTATGGAGAAGAAAGTAAGGGGGAAGGAATAGTCTGCGAAGGGATACATATACATTCTAAAAGTCAAGGGGCAACTTGGGGGCTATGATGACATTTTCAAAATTTGAATTTACTTTTGAAAATAAAACAGATTTAAAATAAGATAATTTATATTGGCAATTTTTATTTTTTTACCATATACATTTCCCATGCCCTCCCCAGAAATTCATCCTTTATAACAAAGAATAAATGCAAAAAAAAAAAATAGAATAGCTTAGCAAAACTAACCAACACATAGGAAAAATCAGACGTTATATGAAGTGTTCCACATCTATAATCCCCCATCGCTGCAAAGAGGCTGGGGAGGGGCCTTATCTCTTCTTCGCTCAATCATGAGTTCAGATCATTCAGTTTCTATTATCTTACAATAACATAAATTGTTTTCCTGTATCTGGTTATATCACTTTGTATCATTTCATATGTCATCACATGATCTTCTGTATTCATATTCTTTGATTCTTACTACACAGTAATATCCCATTGAATTGAAATGCTACCACTTATTTGGCCATTCTCCAAGGAAAGGATACTTACTGATGTTTATGGTTTGCTACTCCAAAAAGGATTGCTTTCAACATTTTTGATGTTTTTGATCATTAACAAACTTGTATGAATAGGTTTAGCAATGGAAACTATGTTTCAAAGGGTATAAACATTTTAATCATGTGTTTTATCATAATTTCAAAATGTTTTCTTTTTAATTTTTAATTTTTAAAAAATATTTATTTTTCATTTGTTTTTTTTTAATTTTTAATTTTTTTCTTTTTAAAATTTTTATTCTGAAGAAATACCAAAGGAAAGAAAATGAACATTTTGTATACAAAGTAGGACAGGAAAGGATTGTATGTAAAACCATGAGTTTTCATTGTGGGCAACTTGCTTTTTTAAAAATAATAAATCAAATATACAATTTTTGAAGTTATCTCTGTTTCCTTCCGAACTTCCTGTTTCTCTTATGCGTAATTTTAAAATACTTCAATTGTCCCAGGTTTTTTTTTTAGCTATACTATCTATCTCTAATTCTCCTCTCCCCACCAAATCTCTCCTCTTCTTCAATTGAAAGAAAAAGACAATCCTTGTCATAAACAGGTAAGGTCAATGCCCACATTGTCCACATCCAACTTTTTTTTTCATTCCCTACCTTGAGTCCATCACCTCCCACAAGAAAATGCTTTGTCCTCAGTCCTCTGGTACCCTGGTAGATTACTGTACTGATTCCAGTTCTTAAGCCTTTTAAGTTGTTTCTTTTTACAATGTTATTAGTACTGTATAGATCATTCTATGGTTTTTGCTCACATCACTTTACAACAATTACTATGTCTTCCCGTTGTCTTCCCTCAAACTCTCCTTTTCATTATTTCTTCTGCTGCAAAAAATAATTAATTAATGAGAAATACATTACATTCACCTAAGTAGCTAAAATTGCATAGAAATTAGAGTGTAAAAGTAGGCATCAAAAGACCAAAGCTGGAATCCTACCTCAAACACTTAGGAGCTGTGTGACCCTAGACAAGACATTTAATTTCTCTCACCTCAATTTCCTTATGTATAAAAATGGAGATAAAAATAAGACCAACCTCACAGGGTTCTTATGAAGCCAAAATGAATTAAAACATGTAAAGCACTTTATAAAGCTTAAACCTCTATCTAAATGATAGTTATTATTATTTAGAGGTAGCAAAGTGGCAGAATGAGTAAGAATACTGGACCTGGATTCAGAGAGACCTGAGTTCAAATCCAGACTTGGAGACTTATGAAATTTGTGAACCTAGGTAAGTAAATTAACTGCTATCTACCTCAGTGTCCTCATCTGCAAAATAGGGATGATAATAATAGCAACTATTCCATTGGTTTGTTGTGAGAATCAAATGAGACAATATAGATATAACATTTAAAAATTATTTTTAGTCATTTAGCTAAATATTTCCCAATTATATGTAAAAAATATTAAGTCATTTTTTAAACTTTTGAGTTATAAATTCTCTCCCTCTTTTTCTCCCCTCCATCCTTGAGAAGGCAAGCACTTTGATTTGAGGTCATGGTGAGGATGTGTCCGTAGCAGTTATGTTACAAAAGAAAACACAAACAAAATAAAATAGTAAAAATAAAGGAAGTTTTTTAAAAGGTATACTTCAATCCACACTGAGAGTTCCTCAATTTTCTCTTTGGAAGAGGATAGCATTTTTCATCACGAATCCTTTGGAATTGTCTTGGATCACTGCTTTGATCAGAGCTAGGTCTTTCACAATATTGCTTTTACTGTGTACAATATTCCCCTGGTTCTGTTCATTTCACTTTGCACAAAATCATATAAGTCTTCCCAGGTTTTTCTGAAACCATCTGCCTCATCAATTTTTTTTTCTTTTTGGTGAGGCAGTCAGGGTTAAGTAACTTGCCCAAGGTCACTTATCTAGTAAGTGTCAAATGTCTGAGGCTGGATTTGAACTCAGGTCCTCCTGCCTCCAAAGCTGGATCTCTATCCACTGCACAACCCAGCTGCTCCTGCCTTACCACTTCTTATAGCACAATAGTATTCTAATATAAAATCATTTACCACAACTCGTTCGGTCATTCCCCAATTGATGGGCATCCCTTTGATTTCAAATTCTTTGCCACCAAAAAAAAAGAGCTGCTATAAATATTTTTGAACAAGTAGGTTCTTTTCTCTTTGCTCTAATCTCTTTGGGCTACAGATCTAGTAGTGGCTATTGCTAGGCAAAAGGGTATGCACATTTTTACAACCCTTTGGGCATAGTTTCAAATTGTTCTCCAGAATGGTTGGATTACTTCACAACTCCACCAACAATGTATTAGTGTCTCCATTTTTTCCACATCCTTTCCACCATTTATCATTTTCCTGTTTTGTCATGTTAAGCAATCTGTTGGGTGTGAGATAGTACCTCAGAGTTGTTTTAATTTGCATTTCTCTAATCAGTAGTGATTTAGAGCATCTTTTCATGTGACTATTGATAGACTTCTTCGGAAAACTGTCTGTTTATATAGTTTGACCATTTATCAAATGAGGAATGGTTCATATTTTTTTATAAATTTGGCTCAGCTCCCTATATATTTTAGAAATGAAACTTTTTATCAAAGAAACATGTTGCAAAATTTTTCCCAGTTTCCTGTCTTCCTTCTAATTTTGGCTACAGTAGTTTTGTTTGTGCAAAAATAAATTATTTTGATGTAAGCAAAATTATATATTTCACTTCCTGTAATCCTTTCTCTTATTTGGTTATGAACTCTTCCCTTATCTAAAAATCTGACTAATAAAATGTTCCATGCTCCCCTAATTTGCATATGCTATCACCTTTATATCTAAATCATGTACCCATTTTGACCTTATTTCGATATGTAGGGTAAGTTGTTGGTCTAATTCTATACCTACTTTCTGCCAAACTGCTTTCTAGTTTTTCCAGCAATTTTTGTCAAATGTTGAGTTTTTACCCCAAAAGCTTGCATCACATTACTAGGTTATTTACTACTGTCTATTGTGTACCTAATCCATTCCACTGATCTACCTACCACTCTATCTCTTAGTCAGTATCATATTGTTTTGATGATTACTGCTTTGTAATATAGTTTGAAATCTGGAACTACTAAGCCACCCTCCTTGACATTTTTTTCCCTTTGATTCCTTGATATGCTTGACCTTTTGTCCTTCCAGACAATTTTTTTTTTTACTATTTTTTCTAGCTCTATAACATAATTCTTTGGTAGCTTGATTGGTATGAATGTATAATATTTTGTAAGCCTTAAAGTGATTTATACATGATAGCTATTATTTTTTTATTATTATTAATCATAATTAGTTCAGCCATTCACCCAATGGAAGGACAACTCCTTTGTTCCTAGTTTTTGCCACTTAAAAAAAAAGAGCCACTATAAAGGCATTATAAAAAAGGGTCTTTTTGTTCATATTAGTCCTCTCTCTCTCTCTCTTTTTTAATCTCTGTGATTCATAGGCCTAATAGTGGCATTTCAGGATCAAAAAATCTGAACAGTTTCGTCTTCGGGAGCATACCTACAAGTTACCTTTCAGAATGGGTGGACCAATTTGCAGCTCTACCAACAGTGTGATTGTTTTCCTGCAAACCCTCCAACTCTTGTCACTTTCATTTCTTGTCGTCTTGGCCAATCAGATAGGTATTAAGTGGAACATCAGAGTTATTTTAATTTTGTATTGATTGAATTATTCATGATTTGGAACTTTTTTTTCATATGACTATTGGTAGTTTGTTTGTTTTGACGACTACCTGTTCATAGCCTTTTATCATTTATTCATTAGAATGTAGCTTTAATTTTTATATATTTGAATCAGTTTCTTATAGAGCTTGGAAATCAGATCTTTGTCAGAGAAACTTTTTTTCAAAGATTTTTCTTAGTGAACTGTTTCTCTGCTAATATAAAATGAATTGGTTTCATTTTCAAATTTTAATTTTATGTGATCAAAATTGTTTATTTTCACTTCTTTGACCCTCAGCTCCTTGTCTGGGCATAAGCTCTTTCCTTATTCCTAATTGTGCTTTTTTTTCTTTTAGCTGAAAAACCTTCTGTTGTAGTATACTATATGATATATATATATAGATAGATAGATAGATATATAGATAGATATATAATGTAGTATTCTATATTATATTATATATATAATATACTATATATAATACCATATTTTTCTTTTAAGTATATTCTTATCACATTTTTTTTAAAAAAGGGTTTCTTCTTGCCCATTCTTTGTAGGTTTTTTAACATGAACAAATGTGCTTTGTCCAAGGCTTTTTCTTCATTTATAGATATCATGTAATTTTTTGATAGGGAAGGGGATTAGTATGATTAATTATGCTAATTTTTTCCTAATGTTAAATTATTTCATTTATTTTTTTAAAGAAAAAATAGAACCACTCCATTTTAGTGCTCCTTAGGCATTAAGGCTGGAAAGTTTCATTAGTATCCATCCATGTAAGAGTGGCAGAGAGAAATCAATCAACCTATCAACATTTCTCAAACACTGACTATGTGGCAGGTACCATGCCAGGCACCAGAAACACAAAAGAAAAATAGAGTCAAACTTCATGCCACACGTATATAAAATAAATACATGCTAATTGGTGAAAGGGGGAGTAATACTAACAGCTGGGAGAATCAGGAGAGACCCATTAGGAAAAGTATCCTTTAACCTGAGCTTTTAAGGAGTCTCTATGAATTCTAAAAAGCAGGAGGGAGCACATTGCAGTCATGGATATGTCTTGTGCAATAACTCAGGACAAAATGCGGAATACCATGTGTAAATAACCATTAACAAGGCCAGTCAAACTAGAACATTGAGTTCATGAAAGGGACCAGTACATAATGAGGTTGGAAAGGTAGTTTGCAGAAAAGTTGTATACTGGAGAATCAATGTTTTGAAGAAATAAATGTATGATATTGTCACAAATTGTAGTTTTCACTGGCAGCTAGGTAGTGCAGAGAAATAGAGCCCTGGACTTCAAATCAAGAAGACCTGCATTCAAATTCTGCCTCAAACATACAGCAACTATGTGACCCTGAGCAAGTCACTTAAACCTCTCTGTCTCAGTTTCATCATCTGGGAAATGGGGGTAATAATAGTACCTACTCCCAGAGTTGTTGTGAGGATAAAATGAGAAAATGTTTGCAAACTTTAAAGTGCTATATAAATGCTAGCTATTATTATTATTATTACTTAATAACTACCAATGAGATTGATTATATGCCCAATATAATTTTTTCATGTTCTGCCCAGATAATTAAAATTTATAATCATTATTTGTGACATTTGGGAGTATTAAACACATCTTCACTGAATAAGCATCGTGATTTACCTTTTTTGAAAGGTTGAATAAGCCAACTTTAGGCGTTCGTATACTCTAGATACGTTCTTCCATTAAGCATAAATTATACCAGTCCCTCCCATTAAGACCTCTTGACTGGTTAGCATCACCTCAAATAGTTTTCAGGAGAGAAGAGTTAAGATGGCATGAAATTACTGTTTCATAATATAACTCAACACTATGGCCATATCTACACAGGTAGGATAGAACTGGACGTGATCAAGTGACTTAGGAGTTCTAATTCATTGCAGTTTATTAAGACAGCTTCCAAAGAGAAAGGAAGCCGTATTTCCTGCTCTCTGCTGCTCCCAGACCCCTGTTGACAGGCCATGACTGTCAGGCTGATGGAGGGTTTCAGACATACCCCTTCTACCATGCTCCTACAGACACTGCCTATGTTTGATTTAAAGGGGACTCATATCATTTTTTACATCCCTGCTTCCAACATTGATTTTGTTTTTGCCTTTGAAGATTTGAAACTGCCCAGATGAACACTAATTAGATTGGGCCTGAGACCAAGTGTTCAAACTCCCAACTCCCAAAGGAACATTTTTGAGGGAGTTCTCAGTGAGGACAGGATGTAGTAATGGAAAAAGATTGCCAACCTTCACTATAGAGTGTGTTACCACAAGTGTTGCAGTGGATGTAACATACGTAACTAATCTTGATAAGAAATGAAAGCCAGAAACCCCCCCCTTTTTTTTTTCCAGGAAACCCTCAGATGTTGACAGTGAGCCATGGGTTGTGAAGCCAAATGGCAAAGGTGGCCAATGCCAGAGCCGGTTTTCTTTGGGAAGGAGGCAAGGCCCCTAAAGGCCTCTTTTTATCCAGTAATCACTGTGTACCTGGGGCTCTCACTTCTTGTGATTTGAAGAAGTTGAGACATTTTACCTGGGCAACAGGGCTAATAGGAAATTGTATGGAAAGCAAATTAAAGCTTCAAACATATGAAGGAGGGCTGGGTATGACTTATTCCTGCATATCCTGGCCAAAGACAACAGAGAAAGCTAAAGAATTTTTCCCCCTTAAATTTAGGAAAGGAAGAAAAGCGAGCTTAGACAAAGATACCTCATGAAGGCAGAAATAAACATACGGAAAGCTACTAAAAATATATGCTGAAGTATACCAGTATGTTCATTAATTCTGGTGTTTCTCATAAAAGCAGAAAGCTTCCTTGACTCAATAAAAAGTAATAAAATATGTCCCACTGTTCTTTAATGTTCTTCTCATCAAGAAAACCCATGATATGATTATCTTCATTAAAAGTATAGCTCCAACCACAGCATTTGATTCATTCAGTTGGGTCATTCATTTTGACCCATCGTCACTCAATAAAACAGGAGCGCACAACCACCAATTTATATGATGTTATTTTGTTTTTGTCTTGTTTTGTTTGTTCATTTGGGTTTGTGATTTTATCAGTGTAGGAAATACATGATAACGAAAATCCCTCTACAGAGCTGGAGCAGCAACTACTCTGTAAATCATCCTCTTAGAGTGAAAGATGAAGGCACTTTCCCCAGATCACACAGTGAGTAGGTATATGAGATGGACCTAGAACTGAGGTCTTCCTTTTCCATGGGCTGGCTATGTGTCCACCATATCATGCCACTTCTTTGTTTAGATTACTGCCTTCTTTTTTCCTTATGATTATATTGTCACATTGTTGCTAAGAAGGACCATACCATATCTGATATTTTCCCTCCAAAGAAATATATTTCTTTCTTATTTTGGTGGAAGTGATCATAGTGGCAGTATACTATAGACCATCCAGGGAGAAGTATAACATGGATTAATGAGTTCTGGAAGCCAAGCATGAAACTGACACTGAGGCATGACAGAGTAGAGATGGAAGACTTCCCATGTTTTAGATATCTCGTGTGGCTCTCCTCTAGCATGTGATAAATTATTGACTTGCCTTATTGATTAACGTTCTTTCAAAATCTAAAGGGATGTGTTAGGGGAAATGACACTCCGGATTTTATTCTGGAGGAAATATTTGCTGAAGCAGAAATGATTAGAACCTTGGTGAAAGTGGATGTGCTATGCTATAGTTCATAATCAATGAGGAGGAGAGAGTAGGGCGTAGTCTATAGTGGACCCTAGATGTGAGGAAAATGGATAGCACAGATAGATGGAAAGGATTCCATCGCCTAAAATTCTATAAAGGAAGTTAACCCAAAAGGTTCTCAAGAAGAAAATTCTGTAGCCACAAGCACAAAGCACCCCAAAGAAGAAAAACATTAGAGCTTGACTTGCCCATTATATGTCATATTTTATTCTGCATGTATATAAATAAGAGGCAGCATGTCATAGTATATTTAGAGCTGGCCTTGAAGTCAGGAAGATTCAAATTAAAGTCCCACTTCTGACACATAGAGGCTATGTAAACCTGGGCAAGTCAACTCTCAGTTATCTAGATCAGAGGTGTCAAACATCCCTACCTTCAACACCCCACAGTGCAGCCTGAATCAGAATAAAATGTAGTTGGAAAATATTTAACAAAAATAAACAAAAATACAACAGAACATAGATAATATTAAATGTGGTTTTTTCTAAGTCTATATGCAGCCTTCAAGAATCCTTATATTCAGATTTAGAGGATCCATTTCTCTTTGAGTTTGACACCATTGCTCGAGGAACTCAAAGATTATAAGTGAAAAAAGAGATGCTTCCCTGCGTTTGTAGAAGGAAATGCCTCAGTTAGAACTTCTCTGTATCAACAAAATTACAGGTCTTGTTCCTATTCCTGTTCTACATACATATGTGTATGTAGTTATCCCTCGATAGATGACAGATAGAATTGATGAAAGAAAGAGAGATAGAGAAACAACGAGTGAGAGAGAGAAAGAGAGAGAGGGAGGGAAGGAAGGAAGGAAGGAAGGAAGGAAGGAAGGAAGGAAGGAAGGAAGGAAGGAAGGAAGGAAGGAAGGAAAAGAAAGAAGGGGGAGAGAGAGAGAGAGAGAGAGAGAGAGAGAGAGAGAGAGAGAGAGAGAGAGAGAGAGAGAGAGATGCATTGCATAGACACACAAGATAGAAGCAAGGCAAAGAAACTAAGGCTGAATGTAAAAGAGCAGTGTAACTCTGTGAGAATGTCAGAGCAAAGAAGCTGAAATTCCAATGAATGCTATTTGGGTGACAAGAATATCAAAGAAAATATAGAACATCTTCATAAGGATAGAAAACACTTGGGAAGTCTTAAAAACTCTAGAAATGTGAACTGTTATGAAAGAGAGAAGGCAAAATTACTCTAGTTTTATTGAATTCTAATGTCTTCTTTTTCTACTTCACACTGTTTACTATTTTGGAATACTACACACTGTTTTCAAAGCTACCTTGCTTTTCTGTGCTTCTTTTTAAGTTTTCTTTTGTTCTCTGCTGTGCAGTTTTATTTGCTCTCTCTCTCTCTCCCCAACCTGCACCAGAGAAGGCTATCATTAGACACAAATGTGTGTATATGTGCATGTGTAAAACATACATATGTGTGTGTATATGTATGTATTATATATATATGTATATATATGTGTGTATATATATGTGTGTATATATATGTGTGTATATATGTGTGTATATATATGTGTGTGTGTGTATATATATATATGTGTGTATATATATATGTGTGTGTGTGTATATATATATATATATATATATATATATATAACACTATGCCATAGATATAGGTTCTTTGTAGCTGATTTGAATATTTGTGATACTCAGAATGACTTACTCATTCAAAGCTGTTCCTAGAACAATATTGCTGTTACCATGTACAACACTCTCTTGGTTCTGCTCATTTCACTCTTCGTGATCTCATGCAAGTCTTCCCATGTTTTTCTAAAATCAACCAGCTCACCATTTCTTATAGCGCAGCCTTATTTCATCACAAGCATATACCACAACTTGTTTAGCCATTCCCCAATTGTTGGGCACCCCCTCAACTTCCAGTTCTTTGCCACTACAAAGAAAGCTGCTATAAATATGTTAGAACATGTAAGTTCTTTTCCTTTTCTCCTAATCCTCTTGGGAAATAGTGGTATTGCCAGACCAAAGGGTATACAAAGTTTTATAACCCTTTGGGTATAATTCCAGATTGCTCTCCAAAATGACTGGATTAGTTCACAGGTCCACCAACAGTGAATTAGAATTCTATTATCTTTAACAAAGGGGAAAATCTTCATACTCGGAAATATTAAATAAAAATTGTGAAGCAGGGAGTTGAAACCCAAGGGAAGCTGAGGAAAACCAATTACACAAGTGACTAGGCAAGATAAAGCAGAACACAGGGCATGGGAAGGATGAACAGATGTGATTGCAAAGGGGCTGTGTTGATAATGGTGGGAGCTGCTTGCTGGCAGATAGGTGATACATTCATTAGGCCTGGAATAAAGAAGATCTAAGTTCAAATCCAGCCTCAGATATTTACTTTGTGACCCTGGGCAAGTCTCTTAACCTCCATTTGCCTGTTTCCTCAACTATAAAATAAGGATAACAGCACCCACCTCACAGATTCAAACGAGATAATGTGTGCCTAGTACAGTGACTAGCATATGGTAGGTGCTGTATAAATGTTTATTCTCTTCCCTTCCGCTGCTTCTATTTTTAAAATCTTGAAGAATGATACAGTTGCCATAAGAATGAATGTAGGCAAATAGTAACCTTTAAAAAAAAAAAAGACAGAATCTGAAGACTGTAGGTCCATGACCTTGATTTTAATTCTTATGAAAAATAAAGAATGCATTATTAAATGGATAATTTGTTAGCATGTAGAAAGGTAAGTCATGATTGCTAGATGTTTCATTAAGAATGAGAAATGCCAGACAGATATCATTGCTTATTTTTGATAAGACTATATCAGTAGATACAGGCGAGAATGTCACACATATAATAGGAATAGATTTGAGCAGAGTATTTGACAGTGTCCATCATGATGTTCTTGTAGGCAAGCTGTCGAGCTCACACATTTAGGTAGATTTGGAACTATTTGACTATTGATACCAAAAGAGTAGTTTATTAATACATCAGTTTCAAACTGTTGGGAAGTTTCCAGTAGCTATCTACTTCTTTAGGTCATTTTTTTACCAGTGACTTGGATGGTGTTCTAGAAGGCATGTTTATAAAATTTGCTGATGACATGAACCCCAAACTTCCACTAAAGTCCTACTGTGATGGGCCTTCATGATACGGAGGTAACTCTGGAATTCTCAAAGATATGCCAATGAAGTACAAATTCTATAGTGTCCTTTCAACTTGGAAAGAATTGTAGAATGGCCCTAGGAATAGGCCATATGTCTCTCTCATCTGAGGATCGTCCTAAATTGAGAGATTTGCCTTACCAGGTTGGCCAAATGATGGCGAATTTTTCAGTCGCAATGACTCTCACAACCCTCTACTAATTTATAAAAAAATTGCAATTATAGGAGAGAATGCCATGCTAATGAAATTGTATGTGTGTATATACATTATATACATGCATATGTATATATAGATATATAACACATATATGTATGTATGTGTGTATACATATGCACATACACATATATACATTTATTCAAAATAGGAAAGGGAAAGCTAACACAATAGGTAATGGCATCAGCATAAAAAAGATCTCGACAGGTTTGTATAATGAAGAAAATTAGATAATGAAATTCAGGAGAGATAAATATAAAGTCCTACACTTAGGTTAAAAAATCAATAGAAAAACCATATGATGGAGAATGATGGTTTGAAAACCTTTCATACGAAAAAGACCCATGAATTTTAATGGGCTATAATAAGTTCAATGTGAGTATATAATGTGAGATGGCAGCCAAAAGAAAAAACCCTTAATACAGAATGACTTAGATAATGAGAGTACTATACTGTGGAAATTGAAGATTATTATCCTCCTTTTTGAATAATCTATAAGTGAGTTTTTGAAAAAAAATATAATTGCCTTGCCCTAGAAGCATGAAATCATTGATTTTGCTACTCAATTATTTTTCTTGCTACATATAATTGCTCGTGTATCTTATGCTTAATCATTTTGCGTGTTGTTGTTCAGTTGTTTTTCAGTCATGTCTGACTCCTTGTTACCCCATTTGAGGTTTTCTTGGCAAAGACACTGGAATGGTTTGCGATTTCTTTCTCCAACTCATTTTATAGATGACGAAACTGATACAAAGAGGGTTAAGTGACTTGCCCAGAGTCACATGGCTGGTAGTGTCTGAGGCCAGATTTGAACCTAGGAAGATGAGTTTTTTCTGACTCCAGACCCAGCACTCCATACACCGTGCCACTTAGCCACATGTCAGACGTCTACCCATGGGTGATCTTCTTTTGAAGGTATATCTTGAAGTCTTCCATTTTACTAAAATTTCACTAGTTTTTTTTTTATCAATTAAGTTCAACTTTAAAATGTTTCATTTTTATTTGCAAGCTTGTCTATTTTATTTTCTGTGAGCTTTTGCTGATAGATGTTTTAGAGTAATCTCTTCTTTGAGGTCTGTATCTTGGGCATCCCTGGCTCCACAGAAGCTCTTTAACCCAGATGCCTTTTTTTGTTTACTCATCCTTCTCATTTTTATTACTGAATTGGGACTTTGTACTGAAGCTAAGTTCTGTGCGCTTCTGGAGGGAACGTTGGAACTCTGTATAGCCTTGATCTGCATTATCTGGGGTCTGGCCACTACATCTCTAGGCAGTAAATCTTGTATTCTTCATGGATCTAAAGGATGGCTCAAGTCAGGGAGCTACCCTGAACGATTTGATCTATTATCTTACTACTGTCCTCCCAGTCTGAGTTTGCACTCTGGTTTGCATCTAGATGACAGCTTCAGGCTTGTTCCTGGTTTGAACTCCAACAGACAATTACAGCTCTAGCCTAATTCAGGTCTGTAGGTTGAATTCACCATCTTACTCCAAAATCAGAGCAATGAAGTTACTGCCTCAACTGTGGACTTCCTATATGGCCCAGGTTCACAGATGCAGGCCTTAGCCCTCTGTCCCTGCTGTATCTTGAACTCTGCTCTGAGGTCAGAATAACATAGCTGCTGGTTAACTTCTATGCTTGCTCCCTTCCCTTTCCACAGGCATGGGTCTCACTCTGATCCCCATTCTAGAACATTTAGCAAGGGCCTTCCTGGTTAGAGTCTGTCCCCAATACCTGTAGGCCACTTATTATCTCCCTGTGTTAAAGTGGGATGGAAGAAATGATCACTTGTGGTCCCTTCTTGGATTTCTTAATCATTACTAAGTCTGGTGTTCTTTCTTGATCCTTTTCGGAATAGTTATGGGAGAGAATAGGACAGCTTCCTCTTCTTCCACCATCTTGCTAGTCCTATGCTCTGTTTTCCAGAATGTCATATTTCCCTATGTCCTTTGATTTCTCACTACCAAGGAATAGTCATACACACTTCAGACTGATTTTACTTTGTGAAATTCTTTCTCCTGACTACCATCAATATTTATTATTTGACAATGAAATCCTTCAGTCTGACCAAAATGTTTCTTGATGAGTTAAACTGGAACATTTCCTCTACACATATGGTGTGGAGTCTATCAATCTGAACTTTGCCATCTGTTTCTGGGTAATTTTTCTATAGGTTTTCCTAAAGTGTGATATTCAGACATTTTATTTCTTTGTGTTTTTTTGAAAGACCAATAAGCCTTAGATTATCTCATCACATCCTTTCTTCAAGGTCTGTTTTCCTTTCCTTGTAGAGAGCTCATAAGTTTTATTTTTGCTGTCTTTTGAATTTTATTAATTAATTTTCCTTCTACATCTTCATACTGTGATCCAAATCATTCACTTTTCAAAAAACTTAATTCCTATGAGGAATTTCTCTGTCATGTGCTCTCTTAAAAAAATTTCCACATTAGCTATATTACAAAACATAAAAGCAAGAAAAATAATGAAAATGAAAGAAATATAGGTTCCAATCTGTGCTCAGAGTACATCAGTCTTCTCTCTGGAGCCAGGTACATTTTTCATCATGAGTCCTTTGGAACTGTCTAAGATAATGCATTGCGTTAATCAGAGTAGCTGAGCCTTTCAAGTTAATTGTCATTACAGTATTGTTATTGGGTTGTGCAATATTCTCCTAGGTTAGCTCACTTCACTTTGCATCAGCTCATATAAATCTTTCCAGATTTTTCCGAAACCATGCCCTTTCTCCTTTATTTATTATTTGTTCTAAATTGTCTACTCTCTATTGAGATTTTAATTTGTTGATTTTTTTTAAAGAAATCAGAAACAGAGAAATACACACTTTCCAAAGGTGTTCAGCAGTCATTTAGTACGTAAGCATTTATTAAGTGACAGCTCTGTGCCAAGCACTGTGGGAAGCACTGGAGATGCAAAGAAAGGTAAAAGACAGACCCTGCCTTCAAGGAAATCCCAATAGAATGGAGATCATATGAATACAACCATGAACACACAAGTTATATAGAGGATAAGTAGGAAATAATCAATAGAGGTGATGCGCTAGAATTAAAAGCAATTGGGAAAGGCTTCCTGTAGAAGATGGGATTTTAGTGGGGACTTGAAAGAAGCCAGGACAGGCTAGAGGCAGTGATAAAGAGGGGAGAGCATCCTAGGCATGAGGGGCAGTAAATGAAAATGCCCAGAGCCAAGAGATGGAGTGTCTTGTTAGAGAAACAGCAAGGAGTGCTGTGGGGAAGGGGGTAGAGTATGTGGTGTAAGAAGACGGGAAAGGTTGGGAGGGGTCTATAATCTAAAGGGTGAGGATTTTATACTTGATCCTGGAGGTGATAGGGAGCACTGGAGTCTATTGAGTAGGGGAATGACATCATGGGACCCAAACTTTAGGAAAATCACTCTGGCAGGATAGAGTGGAGTAGGGAGAGACCTGGGACAGGAAAATCAATTAGCTTGTCAATATAATTAACAAGAAAACTTGGCCCTGAAGCAAAGCTGAAAAAATGTACTTCTCTACCTTCTACCAAGAGTTTGGGACTATGGGTATGGAATGGTGCATATGCTGTCAGATATGGTTGATATTTTGGTTGGTTTTACCAAACTATTTGTTTTCATTTTATCTTTATACATAGTCGACTGCATGTGGAAAAGGATAGGGATTTGTTTGAAAATGAAGATGACAAAAAAACACATTTTAAGTAACTCCAAAAAAAAAAACTTACAAAGTTGACAGTGAATTCAAAAAGTTCAAATAGTCTGCCTTTTTAATTCAATAAGAACTTTTAAAGATAGTTTTATTTCTAACCTATTCTCAGTTAATTTAATAAGTATTTTTAACATTAACTTGTCTTTGAACTTTCTTTTACTCAAAAATGTTATTTTTATTCATTAGATTGTTTTTAAATCCCTAAATGAAGTGCTGAGGCTGATCCCATATGTCATTTTGCAAATGAGACATTTTCTGCATATGGGCCTTAACATTTATGCTAAAATCCCACTAACTCGGAATTATTCAAAACCAAATGAGGGGAATCCTGGAAATTCTTAACTAGAGAATAATTTTTAAATGAATGCATTTTTATTGCTTTCAAGTGCCCACTGTGAGAGCCTCTGACTCTTTAAGAGTGGCTGAATCAGCAGGAGGCAGTGACTACAGCTGGGATTACTTTGGGTACCCATGTTAACTGAGTATGGCATTCATGCCCTCTGAAATAAAAGGATCTATGCTTCTTGGCAGTAAGCTTGAGTTCAGGCAGCAGGCTAGCTGTGCACTCTGCATTTCAGTTCCCAAATTGTTGACAGATTCTCCTCAGTTTTTGGATTGTCTTTTGACTGGCAACTGGGGTACCCCTTTGCCCTTGGGCTATAATTCCTGGCAATCATGAGGATATCTAAACTCAGTCTGACCTTGGATTTTCTCTGCCTTTTCTCCTTTTTTAAGTTTTGCCTTAGACCTTGGCCAAGGGCAAAGTTTGCCTGACACTATCTCTCTCCCATTATCAATCTGTCTTCCTCTATCTCAATTGGGAAGGAGGAGGAGGTGTAATCATTAATTTCCTTAGTTACATGCATAGGTCAGTTTTCCCTGTGTTATAGGTGATGATAAAAAATGAATCGAAAAATATTTTTAAACCCCAGACCTCATTAAGGAAATTAATGAGAATTGTTCATATTCGGCACATTTCTTTACATATGTAATGCCATTAAATACGCTTTAAAGGTAGCTCTTGAAAACCTTGAGATCTGAATTCTTGAGATTATAAATTTGGTCACATGACCAGCATGATAGAAGACTAGACTTTTTTTCCAATCCCCCACTAATGCTAAAAAAAAAAAAAAAAGAAAAGAAAAAAAAATCAAACTCTCAAAGATAAATTGTGTACCAGAGGCAGGACAATTGCGGCTAAATCCACTGACTGGACAAGAAAGTGAAAAAACAAAAAAGATAATAGTCTGCTGTAATAACCCTGGAGAAAACTCATCCTTAAGTCACTCATCATCCCCTCCTCTGCTGCCTTCCATGGCCTTTGCCCACAAGCCAATCCACTGGCTTGTGCTCAGGACTTCAGATGGATTTCTCTTCTGTTACAAAAACTCTACTGGTACATCTCACTCACCATTCTTCTGCTACTCTGTTATAACAAGTAGTAGGCATTGAATCTATCAAGTCACCTCAGGAGTGACACAGTCAGAGGGAAAGCAGACAAGCAGATAGGTTATCTTTTTTCACCTTAAGGAGGTCCATGGATTAAGAAACCCCAAGGATGCAGAGACTGTGCAGAACACTCATTTCACCTTTCCCAAACACTGCAAAAAGTGTCATGCTGATTCATGTTGGCCAAAGAGGAAAGAATCAGCCAAAGATGGAAGCAGAAGGATAGAATGTGTGATTGTGGCAGTCTAGAAGGAAAAGAGCTTGAAATCAGCTGGCCAGTCTCATCACCTTGGAAGATACCAGGAGCAGGGACTAAGGATGGTGAAAAATAACTTCCCCAAGAGAAAAGGAGGATGAGAGAAACTTGAAGGCTAGCCTCATGGGTATATCCACCACCAAAGCAGAAAGATTCTGAAAGTCAGAAGGGAATGTAAAGGAAAACTTTAAAACCTCCAAAGATTTCAAGAGGAAGAAAATTATATTTAAAAAAACCCTAGAGCATAAGCAGACAAATCAATAGAGAGGATGCTAAAATTAGAAAAGTAAGTAGCAAAACCTCAAAAAGTTTACAAAACAAAGGAAATTGAACTAATGTCTAATTAGACCTAGAATCCTGTTGAATCCCAAGACAGAACAGAACCACAGTAGAATATTCCAATATGGTTCACAGAAGAAATAAAAACCATAAAAAGGAACAAATGTCATCAAAACCTAAGTACAACATGAATAATTAATGAATAGAAAAAATGAATTCTTGGTAACAAATCTCTCCAAAGAAGCAAAAGAGAGAAAAACATATCTGAGATACAAATATACTAAAGTATGGGACAATCTGGAAGAAGAGAAGGAAAAAGGCAATGATGCTAACAATAATAACAACAGCTAGCATTTATATTACACATGAAAATTTGCAAAGCGGTTTACATATGTTATCTCATTGGATCACAACCACCCTGTAAGGTAAGTGCTATTGTTATCTCCATTTTACAGACGAGTCAACTGAGGCAGCTAAAGGTTAAGTGACTAAAAGAACACTATATAAGTAAAAAGCTATTGACCTCAAAGACAGGTTATATAGAGACAATTTGAAGATTATAGGTCTTCCAAAAGAATATGATAAATCAGAAACCTGAACACCACAATGCAAGAAATAATAAATCACTATTGTAAAAGAAAAATAAAAACACACTTCAAAGAATCCTAGTAGTTATGTGTAACAATTCCAATGACGTTCCCTACTAACCTGAGACTAACAGTCAATGAAAAATTATGAATCTTCAATAAAAGAGAGGCATTTGAGGCATTCCTGAAGAAGAAAAGAGATGTGATCAAAATATTTTAATTGCAAATCCCAAACAGCAGAAATATGCAAAAGGTAAACAGAAAGAAACACCAAGGAAAGATGAGTAGTGAAATTATCATTACAAAAGAGATTTTTAAAAAGAAAAAGAAAGCTTGAGCTATATTATGATAGATTGACATATCATATGTGTCTTTGCCTATATATGTGTGTGTATATGTGTATGTTTATGTGTTTGTACAGATTCAAATACATATATGTATATATATATACATATGTGTGTGTGTGTATACACACACACACACACACACTACATTTTGCTATTGTTGTCTAGTCATTCAGTTATATTTAACTCTTCATGATCTTCATAGCTGTCCATGGGGTTTTCTTGGCAAAGATACTGAAGTGGTTTGCAATTTCCTTTTCCAGTGGATTAAGTAAAAAAGAAATTAAGTGACTTGTCCAGGGTCACACAGTAAATGTCTGAAGCCAGATTTGAATTCAGGTCTTCCTGACTCCTGGTCTAGCACTCTATCCATTGAGCCATCTAACTGCCTCTAATAACATGTATGTGTGTGTGTATATTCCATTTTTAAATTCAACTTTCATCATTATTTTCTTGTATACCAGTATACATACATTACATATGCACATATATATAATAGGTATGTACCTCTATATGTATCTTTAGATGGCTATATAATAGGTATTTACACTTATACATGTGTTAGATAAATATTTAGGTGTGTATATACACACATATCAACATATGTGTATTAGTTCATATATATATACACATACCACAGACATCTCTATATGTTGGTATAAGGAGATAATGATGGCTGTTGAAATTAAAGAAATATAAGGGAAGTGACAGTGGAGGAGTAGGTCTGAAAGAAAATAATCTCTGAAACCACCCTACAGGTAGTGAATCAAAATATTTTATGGGAAAAAAATGTCACAATGGAAGATCATATAAATGGGGAGATGGGAGATAGACGACATGTGTAATGCATGCTAATCAAGTCCGTGTGTGATCAAAAGAAGATAATTCCTAAAATCTCTCAGGAAGAATAAGAGCTATATGAAAATGAGAGAGGAGCAAAAAAAAAAATGAGGGACTGAATGAAATATAGATAATAAAAGGGGAAAGTTTCCACTCAATTGGGGGAGGGGATCCCATGGACAAAGAGGTATGTGCCCGTAATGCGAGGTGAGAACAAATGGATGGAGTTGGTGTGCAAGGAGATCACTTCTTCTGAGAATGTTTTTCCTCCCTGGAGAACAACCTGCCTCAGGAAAAGAAAGGGAAATCCCACCCATAGGTGCAATTGGCACACAGAAATATGAGAAAACATGGACCCAGGGATGAGATTGCATTTAAAATAGGAAGAAAACTAATCATGGAGAAAGGAGGTGATAAAATTAGACATAGAGTAATTTGTGTCATTGGGCAATGCTTCTATTGTCATTATTTCTATTGTGAATTGATACTTCTATTAAGGTCCAATGGCAAAGTGGGACAATAGCGCAAGATCTACAAAGGTGATAATGTAGAAATTACTAAGAAGAGGGAGCTCAAACATGGTACTTCATAAGTTTCAATCGCATGAGGAACATAATGAGATTAAGGAAAGAATAAATAACTATATAAACTATGAATCAGAAAAGGTTTATAATAGAAGGGGAATGAAATTAGTAATGAGAACAAGGTAAATACATCCTTTTTCAGAAAAAAAAATTGCAGAAAAAAATTAAGTTAATTTAAAGGGTGAAAGGGAGGAGGAATTTGGAACTAACGTGAAAGGGAGAAGAGGGAAAGAATTAGATAACAATTAAATTAAATAATGTTCTAAAAGTAGGGAAAGGATTGTATTGCAACAAAGTAAATAAAGCAAATATAAACAGAAACAGAGTAACAATTTAAAAGAGGAATTGGAAGCAAAAAGAAAAAAAAATCCAATTAAGAGACACAAATGGATGGAAACATAAACCTAAATATGATAATGTTATATGTGAATGACTTCACAGACGATTCCAACCAGTGCATAGTCTCCTTTTCCTCCCCAACCTAATCTGAAGGGTCTATCAAGTCAATAAAAACACAGTTCAAAGAAGGATGTTCTTGATTTAAATCCGGAGAAACAGTGATCAAATCCTGGCTCTGAACTCACTAGCTGTGTGACTTTGGGCAAATTATTTAACCTCTCTGGGCCTCAGGTTCTTTCTCAGTACCCATTTATTTATTGTCCATCTATTATTAACTTTTTTTTTGATTCACAGGTTATTCAGGAATAATTAATTCAACAGATACATAATATCAAGAGCAGTTCCCCATTGATAGGGGGTCTTTTTTCAAAAGAAAAATTGCTACCAGTTTTTCATATGAAAAATCATTCAAAATAAATACTACCAAGACACATGCAAATCAAAACAGTTGTCAGGTTTAACCTTATAAATGCAAATTGGCAAATGTAAATAAAGAAAGAAATCTCTCCTTGATCAACAAATCAGTCACCTAATGAATCCTTAGGGTGTTCCTTTGCATCCCCAACACTTAGTAGAGCACATAGTGCATAGCGTGCAGGAAACATTAATTAATACTTGTCCACCTACTGACTAACTGATCCAAGAGTCTACAGAAAGTAGGAACACTAATTTGCTGAAGGCAGGGCTAGGAAGTGGTCTCATCGATCTGGAACAGAATTTGGAATTATGGGGGGGAGGGGAAGTTGCTCATGCCTTTGAGCCAGAGATCCCATATGCCTCAAGGAAGTCAAGAAAAGACCACTATATTTGGAAATATTCAGAGCAGCGTTTTTTTCATGGTAGCAAAGAAATGAAATAAAGTGGTTGAGCAATGAATCAGGCTAAAGAAATTATGGTAGATGAATGCAATGGAATAGTACCGAGCTACAAGAAATTATGGATATAAAGAATTCAGAGAAATATGGGAAGACTTGTATGAGCTGATGCAGAATTAATTAAACAAAACCAGGAAAACAATGTTTAGAGTAACTACAACAATGTTAATGAAAAGAACAAGACAATTAAACTGCATCATGACCAACTTTGGCCCCAGAGAAAACATGAAGAAATGTCTCATTTTCGTTGTAGAAGTGGGAGGCTGTTGATGTTGACTGTTGCATATCCTGTCAGCTGATGTGGCTGTTGGGTAAATTTCTCACACAATATTTCTGATGTCTCGTGGATTCAATAGTGATGGCACATTTACAAGGGATGGGAAAATAGAGTCAGAATTTCAGACAAGTGATTTACAAACTTGTGAAGCGCAGAGCTGGGGATTGTTAGTAATGATTTGTCAGTGGATTTTTTTTCCATTTTCTGTAACTTAGGAGGCATGTTGGGTATGTTAATATATATTGAACTAGCACAAACTGGTCTCTTAGATTGTTGCACACTCACAGAGTCTGTGACTGGGAGGCTGAAAAAAAAAAGTTCTTGTGGTTCAGAATGAAATCATGTCAGATGTTTGTCAATGGAAAAAATGAAAAATGTCTTATAGCCTTGTGTCTTGCTTTACAAAACCTCTTCACTACAGAACATTCTGGGGCAGAGAAAGAGAGAAAGCATGCCCCAAACCAAAGAATCTGGGCACTGGATTCACATTGTCACCTGAGAAGCCAAAGAGAGGCCAATTCTCAGCCTTCTCGGGAGAGAAAAATCTGTAAAAGGTCTTGAAAAATGCTTGCCTACTAGAAGAGGCGTAAGAAGTCATGGAAACAAGCAGTCTACAAACAGCAGGAGTAACCTGACCTCACATACATGACTATGCCTTCAAAAACGAGAGAACACTTGCAAACAAAATATGTAAGGGATGGACAGGGCTTGGGGGAGGGGCTGAAATCCTTCTAAAAGGGATTCCTTAATCCTTGCTGAAAATTTGAGCAGAAAAGCTTTAAAAATATTTCTGACAACAGTTTCCACGTATCAGTTAATACGTTTGAATAAAATATCTTCTTAGTCACTAGGTGCATAGGATGATGGAATTTAGAGTTTAGGGTTGACCTTAGATATGATCTAATCCAAACCCCTTGTTTTGTGGACAAAGAAATGGCCACACAGGTCTCTGAGTGAATTACCTTGCATCTGAGTCCCCAGATGAGATTGTTCTGAATTTTCATATTTCACAGCCTAAACACATTTTTAAAAAATTTTCTATTAGCAACATGTTTTATTTCTGCCATTCCCCAAGAGTCCTTCTTTACCCTAAAAACATGGTCAGACAATGAAGAGAAGAGGGGCCAGAGCAATAGTCATAGATTAGGCAAACAGGAAGGAGATGAGGTGTTAGGGGAGGGAGTAACAGAATCCAGAGCATCACACAAGCCACTACAATGCTTATAATTTTACTTTCCAGTTTCCTGTCTCACTTTCATATTTGGAAAAGTGTTTGTCATTAAGAGATAAGACTTATAGCATCTGTATTCTCATGAGGTAGTAAAGAAAAGTGGTTAGATGTTACAGTGGATAGAGTGCACAGTCTTGACTCTACAAGACCTGAATTCAAATTCTGCCTCAGATATTTACTATGGGGCCCTGGACAAATACTGTCTGTCTCAGTTTCTTCAAATATAAAATAGGGAAAATAACAGTACCTATTTCCCAGAGCTGTTGTGTGGATAAAATGAGATAATATTTGTAAAGTAATTTGTAAATTTAAAAGCACTGTATAAATGCTAACTATTTTAAAAAATTACCCCATCAAGATATGCTCTCGAGGCTTCCCTTATTCATATTGACAGAAGAATATTTCACTGAGGTTATTCTATTAAACAAATAGTCCCTAAGCTTTATTTTTTGATTCTGAATTTATTAAAATACCAAATTAAATTAGCATTCCATATACATAGTAGAACAGAAAAAAATTATATTGGAACTGTAAAACTCTCATATACAGCTTGTTTTTCTTCCTTCCCTCTTTGATCACCTCCCAATTATACTGTATGTGTAGTTCCAACCTAGTTTTGCATGTTGTCTCCTCCATTAAAGCATGAGTTACTTGAGGGAAAAGAATATGGTTTTGCCTTCATTTGTATCCCCAGTGCTTAGCTTAGTGCCAGGCACATAGTAGGTGCTTAATAAATGCTCGCTTGACTAATAGTTCTTAAATATGTAATAAAGTCCACATGTAACTTTCAAAACTGACCTGCTTGTCTATGATTCTTTCTGTTCTTCTTTTCTTTTCTGTTCTTTTTTTAATGCTTCAGTGACCCTCTTTTCTTTCATTCTTTTTTATACTATCCACCAACATCCATCTCCAACTGAAACAAAATAAAACAAAACCCAAAGCCCATGTAATATGTATACACAGTCAAGCAAAGTAAAGTCTTATATTGACTGGGTCCAAGAATATATATCTTATTTTGCATCTCAGATCTATCAAGATAGAGGGGATGTGTTCCTTTGGAACCATGGTTGAAATTTCATTAATCAGAGTTCTTAAATCCTTCAAATCCATTTTTTTCTTTACAATATTGTTACCATATAAACTGTTCTCACTTCTTTCTGCATTAGTGCATACAGGTGTTCCCAGGTTACTCCAAAATCTCCCCTTTCATCACTTTTTGCAGATCAAAAATATTCCATTACATTCAGAAACCATAATTTGTTCAGCTATTCACCAATTGATGGGAACTCCCTTCATTTTCAGTTCTTCACTGTAATGAAAAAATCTGCTTAATATCTTTACACATAGGGGTCCTTTTCCCTTTGTGTTTAATCTCTCTGGGGCATAGGCCTGCTAGTGGTATAGCTGGATCAAACCTTAGTGATATGGTTCCAAACTGCCTTCCAAAAGGGCTGACCCAATTCATAGCTCTACCAAAAGGGCAATATGCCCATTTCCCCAAAGCCCTCCAATGATTATTATTTCCCCTTTTTTATCATCTTTGACAATGTTATGGGTATGAAGTAAAACTTCAGAGTTGCTTTAATTTGCATTTTTCTCGTTTTAATTATGTTGAACATTTTTTCATATGTTTGTTGAAAGCTTGAGTTGCTTTCCTTTGAAGACTGCCTATTCATACTGTTTAAGCATTTATCAGCTGGGGAATGGCTCCTGTTCTTATAATTTGAATCAGTTCCTTATATATCTTGAAAATTAGGCTTTTATCTGAGGAACTTGCTGAAAATCATTTTTTTCTTGTTAATTGTTTCTCTTCTAATTTAGACTTCATTCACTTTGATCATGTAAAAACTTTTTAGTTTATGTAATAAGTTGTTGTTTTTTATCTTCGGGGATCCTCTCTATCACTTGATGGGTCGTGAACTCTTTCTCTACTCATAGACATGAAAGTTCTTTTGTTTTTTCTCTTCTCTAATTTGTTTGTGGTATAACCTTTTCTATCGAGGTTATGTACACACTTAAAGCTTACCTTGGTGTGTGGTGTGAGATGGTGCATTATACCTAATTTCTATTAGACTGCTCCCCAGTTTCTTTTCATGTCTAGTAGTGAGTCCTTACCCCAACAGTTGGGGTCTTTGGGTTTATTGAACACAGTGCTAATAGGTACATTGTATATCAAATCTGTTTCACTGATTGGATTCTTTCTCTTTTAACGAGTACCAAATAGTTTTGATGATGATTGTTGGCAGGATAGTATGAAACCTGGTGTTGCTAGACCCCTACCTTTTCACTTCTTTTCATTATTTATTTCTTGGTTGATCTTTTGTTCCTCCAAATACTCCTAATGAATTCTATCATTTTTTCCCTGTAAAACAGAAAAATATAGTATCTAAAAAATAAAGCAATATTTTGGAAGTTGAATTGACATGGCACTGAATAATAAATTCATTTAGATGATATTGCCATTTTATTAAGATAGCCCACTTATGAGCAATTACTTTTTCAAATATTTAGATGTTATTTCTTTAAAAAGTAGTTTTATAATAGTATTCATATTAATACTTAAGTTAAAACATGCAAAATCAAATGACTCAAAACCACGCTAGAATTATCTCTGCTCTAAGGTATTTTCCAGATGCCGCACAGTGGTGTGTAAACTATTTTGTACCAATAACAATTGTGATGCAGTTTCATTTTGTGATAGAAATGCTTGCATATGTGTGCTCCTACAAACACCAGCATTTGTTTATTGTTGTTCATTCATCCTTAATTCTTAAAGAGGAATAATGATGTCACAAATCTGATGTCTTCACATTGGATTAGTATGTCTGCCCTTGCATGGAGCTGGCTTTTGTATTTTTAGTAAGTTCCCTAAAAGTTGCTTTCTGGATTTCATGTCCCACATACGTATCATTGTTCTCTTTCATTGAGTTTTTAAAAATAGATATGACACAAAATAAATGTTCAAAAGTTGTAGCTCTTAAGGAGCACACTTCAATTATCAATATAGATATTGTAGCAGCTGATGGAAGAGGAACATTAAGCTTATTAAGGAAGGATTCAGGCCCACAATAAAATAAGTCTAGGAACAACAAAGCTTGAAAGTATTATTCAAAAGCAAACAAGCTAAAAAGAAAACTTCAAGAACTGACAAATTATTACTGCAAAATAACCTAATTCATTTCTAGAAAACAAGTATACATCTTCTAAGGCATCTGGCAGCTTAGAGAGGTTGTAATCAATTCCTTCACAATGCAGTATAGACTTCTTGAAATAGGAAGAGTGGTGAGAAGACTGGCAAGAGGGGGAGAGAGACCAGCTGCTATCTCTATGAAATAAAAACAAAACTGTCATAAGCAAAAAAGTACAAGGATTAGAATGTTGGATATTAGAAAAAAGTAACTTTTCCTGATGAATATCACTTATTCATGCAAGGCTACACCAAAAATATTGTCAAAAAATATGTAAGTGTAGCTGTAATAGAGAACAATCTTCATCAGACTTTAAAATATCCACCCAAAACAAAATGTCTATGTGATTTTTTACTTCCAGTGGGTTTCAAAAAGTCTTGTTCCCATTGAGAAAATAATGAACTATTATGAATATATTGATCTATGAAGGAGAATTATTAGAGAGGGTCACATACTTAGTAAGTGTCTGAGGCTGGGTTTGAACCCTTAAAGATGAGTCTTTCTTAATCTAAGCTCAGTGCTCTTTGCACTATGGTGCCACCTAGCTGTCCTAGTGATAGCTATAGCAGTTGCCATTTAATATGTTCATTGACTCACAGTTGCCTATCTGTAATTGGTAGAGGCAGTTTGGTTGCCCATCCCAATAAAACCATAGGACTGGACAAAAAAAGGGAAAAAAATCCCACACATAGCAGAATGGCCTGACATTTAGGGAAACAGCTGTTAAATGCACTTTGAAGGATAAGAGAATAGAGATGTACACTTAGAGTATCCAGGGTTGAACACTAAAGTCACTTTGACATTTGGCTGAGTTTTCCTTGCATGGAATAATTCAGCTGTAGATATTGCCTTGTTACTTTTTTTTTCTGTCTTGTTTTGCATAGAGGACAGGTAGCATTGTAGACTCCAGACCTGTCGTGGGAGGGATCTGAGTTCAACCCTTGGCTCTGCTTCTTATATCCTGAATGACCTTGGGCACTTTTCCCCCACCAAGATCTCATCATTCCAATATTTTCAGTTCCAGAAATCCGAATTTTGTTGTTAGACACTCTCTGCTTAATAAAGTGTTCACTTCTCAAATATGCATTTATTTCTCTTTGGAAGTGCCTACCTTCCAAGAAGAGCAGTGATTTCTCCCAGCAACCTTAATTCCAGCTTTTGATTCATGCAGCCTGGCATTTCACATGATATGCTCCGCAAGAGTTAAATAAATAAGGTGACAGCCTTGACATACTCCTTTTGCAATCTTAAACCAATCCTTTTGAAAGGCTTAGATTGCCTGCCTTGTGAGAGGGTCTAAGTTTCTAAAGACCCTGGGAGGTATATTGTCTTCTCGGCTGAGGAAGAGGGGGAGGTAACTCAAGATCAGGTCTGGGGAGTGGAAGGGTAGGATGTTCTGTTACAGTACATGATGTAAAGTTTTTTCTCTGGAGAGAAATGGGATACACAAGGTTAGGAGAGGAAGAAACCATTGCCTCCATCTCCCTTCAGAGAAAGACAGAGAGAGAGAGAGACAGACAGACAGACAGACAGAGAGAGAGAGAGAGAGAGAGAGAGAGAGAGAGACAGACAGACAGACAGACAGACAGACAGATAGAGAGAGAGATCCTTAAAAATCCAGCTGCAATAGAAAACACTTCCCCAACTAGGTAAGAAATTCCTAGGGACTTTAGCAACTTAACTCCCCTCAGAAGGCAATCAGTCTAAGCCCTTCCAGAAGGACTGTCACACAAAGAAAGCTTAAAAAAAAAAAAAAGAAAGAAAGACTTGCAGAGTTGGAGAACCTCACTTCAAATTCTGACTTCACATTTTTTAACCTTTGCAACAATGAACAAGTTGCTTGGGTCCATTTGCTCAGGTCATGAGAACTGATAAGATGTTAGAGAAACTGTGGCAAGATAAGTACACTGATATATCGTTGGTGGAATTAGGTGTTGGTTCAGTCCTTTTGGAGAGTAATCTGGAATGATGTTTAAAAAGTGACTAAAATAGCCATACCTTTCAAACCACAGATCCCTCTGCTAGGTTATATACCCTAAGAAGGTCAATGTTGAAGAGAATAGTCCCGTATACCCCCAAAATAGAAATAGCAGTACTTTTTTGTGTGAGAGAACAAAGAATTATTTCCTACCCAATAAAAATTAGATGCTTATCAACTGGGTAACGAATAAACAAATTGCAGTATATGGATGTATTGGAATATTGTCAAATCATAAGGATGTTTTTTAATTGAGGAACTCAGAGAAACTTGGAAACATTTCTGTGCAGATGATTCTCAGGTCTGTTTACCCAGCCTCAGCTTCTCTCCTGACCTACAGTTCCATATATTACCTACTGGGTGGCTTAAACTAAATGTCCTTTGTTCAGTCATTTTTCATCATTTCCAACTCTTCATGACCTCATTTGCAGTTTTCTTAGCAAAGATACTGGAGTGGTTTTCCATTTCCTTCTACAGCTCATTTTACATATGAGGAAACTGAGGCAAACAGGGTTATGATTTACCCAGGGTCACACAGCTAACAAGTGTCTGAGGCTGGATTTGAACTCACAAAGATGAGTCTTCCTGACTTCAGGCCCAGAGCTCTAGACACTCTGCCACGTAGCTGCCCTGATATTCCTTAGCTATCTTAAACTCAGCAGGTCTCAAACCAAACTCTTTATCTTTTCTCCAAAACCCACCTCTCCTCAAAACTTCCCTATTACGGTTATGGCTAAGAGCACCACCACCCTGCCAGTCACCAGGCTCACAATCTAGGTGTCATCCTCTACTACTCACTCTCTCTCACATCACATATTCAATCTGTTGCCAAATTTTGTCTATTTTACCTTTGCAACATCTCTTGGACATACCCCAATTTCCACCCCTTGTCTCCTCTGACCCTGCCACCATTCTAGCGAAAGCCTTCATCACATCACACTGGGTCCATGGCAGGAGCCCACTGATGGGGCTCCCTGCCTCCAATCTCTCCCCACTCCAAGCCATCAGCCAATCAGCTCTCAAAGGGATTTCCCTAAAATGCAGGTGTGACCATATCTCTCTCCTACTCAGTAAACTCCCATGGCTTCCTATAACCTCCAGACTCAAATCTAAAATCCTGCTTGATTTTTAAAGCAGCCCCTACTTTGTCTTCTTATACTTCACTCCCCTCCATGTACTCTAAGACACAGCAACACTGACTTCTGTGCTATTCTTCACACCTGGCACTCAACCTTCCAATTGTGTGCCTTTTTCCTGGCTTTCCTCCATGCTCTTCCTTCTTGGCCCCATCTCTAGCTTCCCCTGCCTCCTTCAACACTCAGCTCAAACCCCACTTTCTGTAAGAAGTCTAGTCTGCCTCCCCACTCCCCGGCCAGTTCTTTCCCTCTGAGGTTACCCCTAATCTGCCCAGGGTAGTCTGGGTAAATCTCGCTCCTACCTAGTGCTTTGCTTTTGTCCTCCTCCCTTTAGACCCCGAGCTCACGGAGAGCAGAGACCATGTTTTGGCCTTTCTTGTATCCCCAGTGCCCCTCACAGTGCCACAGTGGGCATTTACGGTGCTTGCTGACTGCCTGACACGGACAGACAAATGTGAACTGAAGACAGTCCCAAAGGACTAATGAGAAAGCATATTATCCGCCTCCAGAGAAAGAACTGATGTTGATTGAACACAGACTGAAACAGGCTATTTTTCACTTTCTTTCATTTTTTTCTTTTATTCTAGTCTTCTTGTACAAATGACTAATATGGGAATGTTTTACATAATTACACATGTATACCCTATATTGGATTGTGCACCATCTCATGGTGGGGGAGGGAGGGATAGAATTTGGAACTCAAAACTTTAAAGAAAAATGTTTAAAAATTGAAAGAAAACACCACAAAAAAGACTTAACAGGAGCCCTCATACCCCAGTAAACAAAGTTCTGGGTATGCTCACATGCTCTCTTCACCCTGCCAAAGTAAGGTCTATTAAAGCTCTTTCACCCTCTGGGGGAGAGCCAGCAGCACATCTCTTGGTGCCTGCTTCCATCTTCAAATATGAACCCCCACCAGTCCTGCACCTTGATCTGCACCTCAGTTCCAGTCTCCCTTCTCTCTCCATCCAGTGCCTATCCTTGCTTGATCCAGATGAGAACGCTATAAAATACCACCGGACTTTACCAGTCATGGCACCCAATTCCACCAAGTGCTCCCAGTAGGTGTGTTTCTATTATCCATGACTGACCTTATTGGGAGCATTTCCTTCAATAAAGGTGGTTTCCTTTACTCCTCTCCACTGATCTGTCTTGTCTTTGCTCCTTTATACTGGTGCTTTGGAATCCCAGGCCTCCCTCACCTTAAAGTGCATCAAAGACACTAATACAGAATAAAGTAAACAGGATCCAGGAAATGATGAACAGGACTACTCCATTGTAAATGGAAAGCATGAAAGAAACGAAAGGGAATGCTAACTAACAGTATGCTTATCTAACAGGACTCCAGAGGAAAGGTGAGAAAATGCAACTCCATCCCACAGATCTGGGCTTCTGGGGAATATTGCATTTACTCTCAAACATGGTTGATGTGTTCGTTAGGTTTGATGGATTGCATTATTTTTTTTCCTTCATTAATAGGGATAGCTCTCTGGGAGAGGAAGAGGGATATATAATCAGAAGTCTATGTTGTATAAAAGTCATAAATAATATAAAATTGATGAATAAATTTCTAGGGCTAGGGGGAAGAAAAGTAAGCTAACTAGAGGAGCAGGGGACTATTTTATTTTGTCTTTGTATGTCCAAGAAGAATTCAATAAATGCTTGTCAAATGAATGGAATTTATGATTTCCATTCCAGGTGTGCTACTTACTAGACAACTGAGTTTGGGGTAATCCTGGGCCTGTCATCCCTAGTGTATGAAAGGAGTGCATATGAAGTCATGTTTCTGCCTAGGCTGTCAATACCACTCTTTGAGTGTGTTTTCTATCCTGCTGCCTTCGATGCTTTTTTGGACTCTGTTGAAATTCAAATGCTGAAGAAGAAAAGTTCTGTTCTGGAGCTCCCTGGTTTCAATCACTTCTGACTCTGACTCACAAACATTGCTTAAAAAGATATGTGACTGAGGCACCAAATGCAGATCTTTTGATTTTAGGGGGAAATACATGTGGTTGAAATCTGAGCCCTACTGCCAGGCCCCAGTTTGGGGAATATAATCCTGGCACAAGAAATCAAGCCATTGTTCAGAGCCTAATTGTCGAAGGGGAAATCCTACCAAAAAGAAAACAAATGTAGCTCTGGCTTCACGGGCTCCCTGCCCAGATAGCACCACTACTAGGGAGATAGATGAGCCAAGCAGACACTCACCCAGAGCTCACTGCTTAGTGAAACATCAGGCAGGTCCTTGGATTTGTGAGACTGTCTTTGGAGGTTTCTAGGAGAGAAAGGCCGGGATGACCAGCCATTTTTGTTCTCTACTCTGCAGGAAGAAATGCGGGCAGGGTCAACTGGGGGGACTGATCTCTGGGCATTGGTCCCTTGCATCATCCTCCATGACCCAGTGATTTCTGGTGACAGATGAAAGGAAATTGAGGAGTGCCTTTTCCCCTCTCCACAACCCTCTGTTAGTTCCCTTACAGAAACTAAAGAAAATTTTGTTTTTCTCCTCCCTTGTGTCTAGAATGCTTTTAAGGTCCCCTCCACTTCTAACTCATATAATCACCATAAGATCCTATATCTCCAGGCATTATCCTGAAGAAAGGTCAAGTCAAATCCTCATCAATGTTATTTTTGACAAACTCATAATCCTACAGCAAAGAATAAAGTTCTGGAACCCCAAAATAAAAGCACTCAAAACAGAAACCGATCTATATTCTCCCCAAAGCTAGCATTTATACAGTACTTGAAAGTCTGCAAAGCATATTACCCACATCATCTCATTTAGAGCCTCACATTAACCCTGTGTGATCAGGATTAGAAATATTTTTATCCTCATTTTGTAGATGAGGAAATCAAGTCTCAGAGAGGATCACACAAGCAGGAAGTGTCAGTGTGCAGGATTTGAATCAGGCCCGGCTATGCTAGGGAGGATGCCTTCCAAAGGCACTACCAAAGAGGATAAATTGAAGTCAACCCCAGCAGGAATAACGTCATCCAAGGAAAGGGAATGAAACGCCAACTGGAAAATGAATCATGGGAAATAGAGACCTATTCTTGGAGTGTATCCTTAATTATGGGACTTCTACTTTGTCCTGCTGGACAAGACCCCTGCATGCCACTTTCCTTGCAGGCAGGCAGAAGTTTATAAAACATGTTTGGACGCCAATGAAGCCCTGCTATACCTCAGATTTACCTGGAGATCTGGATAGCAATGGGCATGATGGGGTATGTGGTTTATAAAAGCAGAAAAGTCACAAGGCAAAGTAAGGTTCTGCCAAGGTTCAGGTTTGATTCCTGCATTAATAGGGCATCATTAACTAACTTTACTTCAGATTATACACAGGATGAAACATCCCACAGGAAATCTGGGCTTTTGACAATAGATGAATAAAAGGATTTCCCTTGTTAACTTTTAGGCACTGATTCATACCATGAAATAATGTGGAATGTGTGAGGTGGTTATTAACGTGTTCCAATTCAATTGATATGTCATCCCCTGATTTTGTGCGTACATACATGACATATTCAGCAAATTCTTTTTAATGAAACTGTTGAATTAACTGGAAATCCTTCTAATATAAAGTATGATTGTAATTACCTTTAATATAAAGTGAATAAAATCTATGGAACTATTAAAATGCATCCTGAATCACCGAGTTCTCTGAAAAGCACACTCTATATTGGATGCCCAGCACTGGACAACCAGAAGATCTAGCCCCAGGGCTCATTCTATCCAAACCTGCATCAACTTCGCAGACAAAGATGTGGAAATTTCAGTCAATCACCCATATGTTTTCTCTTTGAGGAAGTGACTCACGGTTTGATATTATGTAGACCAAACATCTCTATATTTGATTAAATTTTTCACTTTGCTTCCAGATGCTCTGGCAAGGTATAAACACAATCACAGACAGTCCTGGGGCAGGCAGACATAAAAAGGTGGGGAAAAGTAACTGATTCAAATAAGTGGTTTGATAATAGATTTACACTAAGTGAAAGAGAACCAGAACAAAAACTCTAATACAGTTCCCAATCCAGGACACTACTACTGTTTGCTCACCTGATTACGTGTTGAATCTCTCAAGTAAGCTCCTTGAGGGCAGGGAAGATTTTGTCTAAATCTTCCTATCCACCGTGTCTCATTCTATGGTAGATTAGACACTTGGCCCGAAAGAATCAATATAAGAACAACCCACCACCACCACCATCACATGTACACACCATTACAGTCATCATGTTCCACAGCTGCAGAACACTACATTACAGTGGCTGGGTAGCATATTAAGTAGAACACAGAACCTGGAGTCAGGAAGACCTCAGTTCAAATCCAGCCTGATTTATTTACTAGCTAGGAGATGAACTGGGCAAGTAACTTAACCTCTGTCTGTCTCAGTGTCCTCATAGGTGACATGGTGACAATAATAACATCCACCTCCCCAGGAGTTGTCAGGATAAAATGACATAGTATTTGTAGTGTTTTGCAAACTGAGACCTGGGGAAGACCTTAATTTGGAAAAAAAAAAAACCCAAGGTTACCCACTGTATCCCAGGCTATGGTCAATGTTCTTGACTTTTATCTCGCCACCGAACCCCATGTTCGGTGAAGGAGAGAGTGAGGCTGCTGACCTTGCACAGTTCTGCCTCACTTAAATCCACTTCCCATACAAATCAAGACATCACCCTAAAGGTAGAGGGAACACTCTATTCCCAGCAGACTTAGCTCTGGATCATAAGGCTCAAGGGCACTGGGGTCCTGCCATTATTAGACCCTATCTCCAGAAGCCCCTTCAGCACAGCAGGAGTCCCCCTATGTGGCTAGGCACTGTCATATCTTTATCTCAGGGATTACACTGACTGAGATAAGAAGGAGCAGCTTGACGTGGCCAGTGGGCATCAACAAGAGACCCTTCCCCACTGCCCCCAGGGACTTCTCCCTCTGACTTGGTAATTTCTGAAGCAACTTTTCCCCTGCTATGAGAGTCATCATCAGTCCTGGCCAAAATCTTGTTTCTTCACCCCAAACTAGGACAGAACAAAGACCGCCAGTCAATCCGTTTCTCCCCAAGGAAGCATCCCCAGCGTTCAGAAATTTCCTGATTTAGACAGAAAAATTCATAATGGTGTCTTCTAGTTAAAACACAACTTCAAAAATTATCTTAAATGTGAACAATGCTTTACTCCAGAAGGCCAGAGCAAGGGAATAGGCCCAGGATTTCTCCAGATTAAAGATGGCTCTGGTGTAAGTGAGGACAAAGCCAGAAACATGCTCCGCCTCCCTTCTTTCCTTTATTCCTCTTGGGCAGTGTGTGTTACAGAAGTTGCTGGAGACAGTTTCAGATTATTTTAATTTGTAAATATTGTGCAAATTTTAATCATTTAATTTGCACACGAGGCCAAAATGAAAATTTGCATTAAACCCGGCACACACGGAAAGAAGAAAGAGCAATCTGGTCATCATCCTTATTACTGATCCACGTCACACTCTTTCTAATGTCCTTGTTGATATAGTTAAAGGGAACGCAAAGGTCTTTGTTGGCTCCTGCCTCCAATAGCTGGAGGTACCATCCTACTATCCAGGCAGGTCCCTCAGCAGCCAGGTATCTCAGGTCCCAGGTAACATGGTTCTCCTCCACCCTAAATGGTAGTTTATAAGATCCCATTGGTGTGTTTACCTTTAACTCTCAGCCAAAGGACACAATTAGCTCAAAGCAATGGTATTTAATGAAACACATAATAATAAACAATAGAATATCTTCCCACCCCCATAAGCCTGTCCCAACATAGCCAGCATCATCTGGAAGAATGAAGAAACGCAGAGAACGAACGGAGACGTGCATGGACAAGGACCCTCCTTCCATGGCCCAGGGAAGGGCACTCATTCGGGGAGCCATTTAAGTGGCTAAGGCACATTCACGCTCCCAGTTTTGAGGGTCACCGCTCTTCCCATCAATCCCACTGGCATTGGTCTCCCATTCTCTGCCAGATGCGGCATGTCTGGTTCCTGCCAGGCACTGCTCGTCTGGATGCTTTTAGACAACGCCCAGCCCTCTGCTTACCTCAATCCATGGCAAGGCTGCTAAACTACCATACCATTTCTAGCTTCAGGCTCAACTGAAATCCCTGGTTGGCTAATGGTGACTTCCCAAGTCGCTGTCCAAATTTTCATCTCTGCAGCCTCAACTAGAAACCAGCTAATGCTAATTTGCCTAATAATATCAAATGGCTTCAGGGAGAAGGGAGGGTTGTCCCCAATCTTTCTGACTTCATGTCTCTGACATTGTAGATGAATGGAAAAGGTACAGGAATAAACTAAGTGCAGGGGTCAGGGACAATGCCTCTTCTCCCTAGCCAGCCGAGTTCCTGGTCCCTTCATGAGCAGATGCCGTAACTCCAAGCCTGAAAAAGGCTTTGTTCCAAATCCTTGCACATTCACTGTCAACTAAACGGGACCTATCAATAAGCCAAATAATAATCACTTTTCAAATCGTGGCCTACTATTGCATTTCTACTATGCATTTTCAGATACTTTGCTATAACACCATTGAGAAAGTGAATAGTTTCACGACAAATACAATTCAGTTCTTAAATGGTATTCAATAATGACACGTCCCTGTCATTCAACAAATTCAATACAATTAGCATTTATTAAGGATGTTCCAAGTGTCCTAGGCACTAAAGATGTAATACAACAACATGACTCCTGTCCTCGATGAGCTTACATTCTGCTGGCTTAGACAAAGTCCATCTTTTAGGGAAAGAGTATTAGTCACACTTATTTTTCAACTACACCTGAACAACTGTGTTCTTATTACTAGCATTGCTTTATTCTGTCTATCCTCCAGATGACCGAATTGATCCCCTGTCTAGGAGAAAAGGAGTCCAGAATCTTTTTTTTTTCAGACTGTGTCCATATCTCACCCAGCAGCCATTTATGAGCACAATGCCACCGCTGGACTTACGCAGAAGCTTTGACCTACACTATTTCTAAACTGGAATGGATCACCCCTTCATAGACAGAATGGTGGCCTCCCACTCCAGGGTGCTCACCATATTGGTGCCAGACTTAGTACAAACCATATCAGCGTTAGCCTGACTACATCTCAGAGCTCTTGAGCCCGGGAGATCCATCAGTCTCAGACTCCTCCAGTAGCAAGAATTCTAAGAGTGTACCCCGACTCCTAACTCTGTCCCAAATCTCAAAATGCTCATCAAGACCCACCCATCCAAATATTATTCTTCCCCATCATGGCCTGGGAAATTCCCAGTGTGTCCTTTCAGATTTGCCTATCTTTTTAGGGGATATATACAAATCTAATTACTAACTTTCATGCTATAAACTCAGCATTACCTATTGTTTATTTTTCCTCTTGGTGCGATGTCCACCAAATGGGGGGAAAAAAATAGAGCTAGGTATGATATGATCCAGGGACAAGCAATCACATTATCATCAAAAACCTGTACTCACTATTGCATACAGACATAAAGGATAAAACTCAACATGAAATACAACTAAAATCATTGGGAAGGGAACAAGAGAATATCTCACGAAGGAATTTTTGAAACTCAGTAAAGTGACAGCATTCTGGCCTAAGGTGAAAGCAATTAGCTAGTATAACTGGCAATGCAAGTATGGGCTTCATTACTGGATATATTCCTGAGACAGCTCAATCAGGAGGGAGAAAGGAAATGGGGTTTTTTTCAGTTATTTTTCTTTTTATGAGGCCATTTAGTAAAGAGTAATGAACTTTAAAGAAAGTCAAAGAAATTTAATGACACAATCAGCAGACAGCTATTGGGGTAAATTAGATTAAAGGGAGAAAAGAAATCACTTCAAAGATGCATCGTTTGCAATGGTTTATTTCAAAATGGCTTTAAAGAAATAAATCTGGAAAATAGCTTTTATGAAAATATGAGAGGAAATCCAACGAGGTTGAGGTCATTCTCTTAGGGATATCTAATCAAAGGATGGTTTTCGCTGTGCTTCATGGGATCTCTTCCCAAAGAAATTTCAGTTGTGTTGTGTAGGATCTCTCTCCAAGACTTCATACGACTGAGGACATTTCCTGATCACGGAAAAAAGTTGACCACAAAATGAACTGATGTAGAGCAAAGAAAGACTGTTAGTTTATCGTACACAAAAAGCTTATGTGTGTGTGTGTGTGTGTGTGTGTGTGTGTGTGCATATTTATATGCAATCTACTTTTTTCACTCTTTATTGATTGAAACATTCATGATTGTTGACATTTATTAAGTTCACCAGGGGATGAGAAGTATTTATTAATATCAATATTTTGTATTTATATTTATAATATTTATATAGTGCCAGGTGCTATACTAAGCTCTTTGTAAATGTTCTCTTGATAGAGCCTCACAGCAACTCTGGGCAATAGGTGCTATTATGTTCTGAATTTTACAGTTCAGGAAACTGAGGCAGACAGAGGTAAGTGACTTGCCCAAATCACACAGTAAGTATCTGAGGCTGAATTTAAACTCTGGTCTTCCTGACTCTGGGTCCAGCACTCTATCCACTGTACCACCTAGCTACTTCAGAAGAGGGTTAAGGATAAGGATAGGGGTAGGAATAAGGGTAGGGGTAGGGGTAGGGAGAGGAACCAGATTTGTGATTTCATAGGTGCAGGAAACTCCTAGGGAGAAATTTCCTCTATCAGTACAAGTTGGCATCTTCTCTATTACTCTTAGTCTTAGAAAGCTGCCTAGAGCACAGAAAGGTATAAAGCATTTTGCAAACCTTAAAGGGCTTTATAAATGTTAGCTATTGAATTCAATGACCAGTTGTAATTTCAGAAAACTGAGACTATGGGGCAGCTAGGTGGCACAGTGGATAGAGCAGCAGCCCTGAAGTCGGGAGGACCTGAGTTCAAATCCGCCTCTGACCAAACACTTGACACTTGCTAGATGTGTGACCCTGGGCAAGTCACTTAACCCCAATTGCCTAAAAAAAAAGACTGAGAATAAATCATACATCTTATTTCTCATCAGAGAAGTGGTGGTATAGGTACAAAATAAGGCAGACATTATTAGATGAGATCAATTTTTAAATTTTAGTGTTGTTGTTTAGCCATGTTTTGTTTCAAGACAGGGTTTTATTACTGTAGGTAAGTAGGGTGTCATTGGGAAGTGATAGAGATGTAAGAAAAGTGCATTAACAAAATATTGGGGGGAAAGATGTACAGAAGCACTAATCTCTTCCATATATTTGCATGTGTGTATCTATACATGTTTATATACATAAATATACACAGAAAATACACATATGTTGTTGTTCAACTGTTCAGTCATTTCCAACTCTTCACGACCCAACAGACAATCGCATGCCAGGTCCTTCTATTCTCCATTATCTCTCAAAGTCTGTCCAAATTCATGCTTTTTGTTTGCATGGTACTATCTATCCATTTCATCCCCTGCTGTATCCTTTTCTTTTTGTCTTCAATCTTTCCCGACATCAGGGTCTTTTCCAATGAGTCCCATCTTTTCTTTATGTGAGCAAAGTATTTAAGCTTCAGCTTCAGCGTTTGACCTTCAGTGAGTAGCCTGAATTAATTTGTTTTAAGTATTGACCCATTTGATCTCCTTGCTATCCAAGGGACTCTCAAAAGTCTTCTCCAGCACCACAATTCAAAAGCATTGATTATGTGGTCTCAGCTTTCCTTATAGTCCAAATCTTTCAGCCATACATTGCTCCTGGAAAAACCATAGCTTTTATTGTACAAACCTATAATATTCTTAATGAGCCAATTAGCCTAGGACAAAAGAGCCAAAGAGAAGATAATTTCTCTCCTCTTCAACCCTTCTCAATCATACAGTTTCTTATGCATGTTGCCCAGCTTAGAAAACCCCTGTTACATGTGGGGAACAACAGATAATTCATTATTTAGCACATTCAACATACTAAGTGCAGACCACTATGGTAGCACTGAAGGAGGTCTATTAAGGCTTAAATCAGGCATGATGCCTTCTATAAGAAGCTTACAGTCTAGTAATGGGATAGCACATAAACACAAATAACTACCACACTTTTAAGGGCTCATCCTTTGAATAAGCACTCTCCCCCACAGTAATGAGAATGACTCCCTTGGAGTCAGAAAGGAGCTTAGAGACTATGTCTAGTCTCACCCCTACCTGAACAAGAAATCTTGTTAAAATAACTGTGATGAGTAGTCATGCAACCTCTGCTTAAAGATCTTTAGTGAGGAGGAACCCACTGCATCCTCAGTGACACCAGGCCACTTTAGGATGCCTTAATTTTCGGAGATATTTTCCCTAATTCAAGTCTAAATGTGCCTCTTTGCAATAAAACTACCACCCATTATTTCTGGGCTAACCCCAGAAGGGCCTTTACATGTGTGAACATAGCTGCCATGTCCTCCCTGAGTCTTTTCTAGGGGCCACTTTCCCAGTTCCTTTACAGGATGGTGCCCAGGCTAGCTATTTCTTCATCCCCCACCCTGCTGCATACCTTTGGATGTCTCCTACGGGTCCCTATGTCAGGTTATCTTCTTTTTCTCCTCACTTTTCTCAGCTTCCTTTTCTGCTTTGTCTTCCTCTATTAGATTGCAAACTTCTTAAGAGTAGGGCCCATCTTTTTCTTTTTTTTTCTTTTTTCTTTTTTTTGCAAGGCGTTCAGGGTTAAGTGACTTGCCCAGGATCACACAGCTAGCAAGTGTCATGTGTCTGAGGCTGTATTTGAACTCAGGTCCTCCTGACTCCAGGGCTGGTGTTCTATCCATTGCACCACCTAGCTGTCCCATCCTGCCTTCTTAAAAATTATTTTTTGTATGCCCAGTAGTTAGCACCACATCTGTCATTCAGTAAATGCTTAATAAATGTTTATTGTCTGACCCTCATAGAGAGAAGCCAAAGCTTTTCTTTCACCCTAGTTGCCCTCTTCTGCATGTTCTCTAGCTCATCAATGGCCTTCCCAAAAAGTGGTATACAGACCTGCGCAGGATGCTTCTGATGTGATCTGACAAGAGCAGAGTACAGCAGAGCCACCAGCTCCCTGGGTCACTTCAACACTATGCTATGCTCTTCTTAATAGAGCCTATAATCATTTCAGCTGCTTTTTAGCCTCTATATGACATTGATGGCTTATACTGAGCTATCAGTTCCCTAAAATTTTCAGATCATCTTTGAATTACTTGTTGTTTAGACACCACATTACCAGCCTGTACTTGTGAAATTGATTCCTTGATTTCTTCAAGGTGAGTCTTGACATTTATATGAAACTGATTTCTTGTACTCAAGGGTAAGTTTTGGCATTTATGTGAAATTGTTTTCTTTTACTCAAGGGTGAGTCTTGGCATTTATGTGAAAATCAATTTCTTGTACTCAAGGGTAAGTTTGGCATTTATGTGAAATCCATTTCTTGGGCTCAAGGGTGTCTTTTATGTGAAATTGATTTCTTGAACTCCAAGATAAATCTTGACATTTATTCTTATTAAATGCTGTTCTACACATCTAGAATTATGAAGAAAGAGAAGTAGTGTGGTTTGACAAAATGTGCACCAAGACCATCTAGATACCAAGCCTTTATTTAGAAGAGAAACAAAATAAAATGCATGGGACTTATTTCACTTGACTTTTAGACCCTCTTATTTTGGTGTGCCTTTATTCATGAGAATATTTTTCCTTTGTCTAACGAATGTTTGAAATCTTATATTTTGAAGTATATATTTGAAAAACATAGCTCATAGTTGGTATCAAGCTAATCAATTAACACAAATTATGTAACCACTTTGGAGTGAATTCCTGTAGAATCAGAGAAGCATTCTGTAGAGTCCTTAAAAAGCATCATAGCATGGATAAAATGTACTTTATTGAGATTCAGAAGACCTGGGTTAAAATTGTATATAATGAAAATAAATTATCATTAATTTAAAATTAAATAAAAAAATAATAAATCTATGCAAAATTAGGGCCCAGAAGTGAAGGTCTGGGTTTACATGGAGTGGGCTCACTATTGATAGGATCTTGGCTCTTCTCCCTGCCTAGGATTTCCTCTGGTAACAGAACTTTATCTAGTATCTAGGTCTCCAGAGAAAAGTTAAAGGTCTTTCAGTTTTCATGTGAGTGCTCAGGCTTGAAAATGATCAAAATGGTGTCTATTTAACCCACAAAAATTCCAAGAATTCACACCCAAATCTACAAACAATCAAAACAATTTGTTTCCTTCTCTGGTGAACACACTGTCACCCAGGGAGTTATATCCAGCCCTCCAGTGCTATATCATTGCCATAGGGTTAGGGCTTCTCACCCACAGGAGGGCCCTCTGGAATTGGTAGAGAACCAAACAATGTACCCCTGGAGGACTCTCCAACTTCAACCCCGTGGAACCCACCACAGTGTGAGTTACTTGAGTATGACAACTGTTTCACCCTTTCTATATGTATCTCCAGCAGTTAGCGCAATATTTGGCCCATAGAAAGCACTAAATATGTGATTTTTCATTCATTCATTTATAGATTTCATGGGATCATACTGGTCTATCTAGAAGGACCTAAAAACCATTGAGGCCAGTGCCAATGCTTTTAAAATCATTACCTGTATCCCTAAAGGCAAAAGACACACAACCTCTTAATTTTGCAGATGAAGAAACTGAGGCATAGAGAGGTTAAGTGGTTTTTCAAGATTACACAGTAAGTGCCAGAGTTTAGGTTTGATTCTGGGTCATTCTGACTCCAAGACTAGTGCTCCATCTATTACAAGAATTATAAGGGACCTCAGAGGCCATCTCATGCAACTTCTCAATTTACAGATGAGAAAAGTGAAGCCCAAGGATCTGAAATATTCCACCCTAGGTTACACAAGTAGTAAGACTCGAAGGTGAGATTTGAAGTCAAATCTTCTGCCTGAAGAAGCAGCTCTTCTTCCACAACCTCATGATGCTTCCATAATTATGGCACTCTTTTGTCATAGTTATTCTCCCAAAAGGGTAAATCATGGGTCAATGTCATCTTCTACAGAAAGTCTTTCCCAAACCTTCTTACTATCTTCCTTCTTTAAATTATTTCTTCTTCATACCTTACACAGCTTCTGTGGACATATTTGTTTGCTTGCTATCTCCCAAATGAGACTGAGCTCCTTGAGGGTAGGGACTGTCTTTGCCTCTTTTTGTATCCCCAGTGCTTAGCACAGTGCCTGGCACTCAGTAGGTGCTTAATAAATTTGTATTGACTGATTAGCCTGGCTCTTTAGAGAGGTTATCCCTCACCATAGATCTGCCCAGTACACATAGTACTAGCCAACCCCAGGTTGGCTCCTCCATCTCAAAGTTCTCCCCCTTGCTGCTTCTCAGCTGCAGCTCCCACTTCATCTAGGGACTCCTCTCCTGGGTCCAGAGGCTTGGTATCAGAATTCTGATGCCATACTTCCCCCACTGCCAAAGCAGATAGGCCATAACAGTCACTGTCTGTTTCCATCTCTTTCTGTCTCAATCTCTTTATCTGTTTCTGTCTCCCTGTATGTGTCACTGTCAGGGAGTCTCTTTGTATTTCTGTGTGTCTCTGTCTCAGTCTTTCACTATCTCTCTGTCTGCCTCTACTTCTGCCTGTGTCTCTGTTTCTCTCTCTAACTCTGTCTCTCCCCTCCTTTTCCTTTGCCCTTTCCCCCCTTTCTCCTTAGAGCTGGTAAACTTGCAAGGCTAGATGTGAAAATAGACCCTGTCTCCACCTCTCTGCATCTTTATCTCTGCTTGTTTCCTCTGTCTGTTTCTGTCTCTGATTTCAATTATTCCCTCCCTCTTCTTTTCCCCTTTTCTTCCTTTCTCCTTGGAACTGGTAAACTCGCAAGGCTAGATGTGAAAATAGACCCAACTGGACCCGGGGGAGGTTATTTAGTTCTATTTCCTAGAATGTTTGTGTGTCTTTTATCTTTAGGAATAGAGTTAACGATTTTTAAAGAGTATTGGCATTGGCTTTGAATAAATTTGGTAGAGGATTACCGCCAGAAAGTTTTAAAGAGAGGAGCCCCCAGAATCATAAGCAGGGCTTTAAGAATACACATAGACATAATAATAATGCCCATTAATATAGCACTTTAAGGCTTACAAAGTACTTTGCACATGTAGTCTTTATATATGCATGCAGGATAAATTGGATCATGAGAAATTATTTACTTGACATTTTGAAAATATGCATCTGTCTTTGGGGAAACTTTATATTACTATTTCCCACCTCTGAGCTTTCATTGTGTAAAAAATATTACTAGAATTACTTCTTCATGCATGCATATTATATTGAGAAGGTAAGATATGTTGCAGCTGAGAAAAACGAGGTTGACATTGAAATGAGTCATTAAGTAGCTACAATGAGCAGGCTGACTGAACAAACAGGGAAACTGGCTAATATGAAGCCAGCAATTGCAGTCTGTCTTCAGAGAGCCGCTGGAGTTACCCTGAAATAAAGCTCCCTCATGTCAGGCATTTGAAAAAGTCTGTCCTAAACCACAAGAATAAAAGTAACATGACTGTTCAGATTAGCAGGACTGAGGCTCAGCTGTTAGAGAATTGGAAGCTGTCATAGGATATTTGCATTACAACAGCGAAGAATCACAGAATTTCATAGTGGGAAGGCACCTCACAAACCATCGACTCTGATCTCCACCAGAACAAGATTCCCATTTAAAACATCATAGGTTTGGGACCAGTGAGGTGCCGCCCAATCTATACTCCAGCGAGGGCAAGCCCATGGCCTTTCAAACTTGTGCGGAATTCTGCTCTTTAGGAAGCTTCTTTACCTAGAACCCAACAAAATGCCTCTGTGCATCTTTAGCGGCTAGCTCTGCTCCTCTGAGGCCCAAGAAGTCATGCCTGTTGCTAATTCCTCTTCACATGACAGGCCTTCAAGCATGTGAAGCAAGCCTCACTTCAGCCCCAGTCTTCTCAACTCCAGGTTAAACGTCCCTGTTTTGTTCAACTTATCTTATGCAATAATGTCCTGGCCTCTAATCATTATGCTCATCCCTGTACCAGTGAGCCCAGGCTTTTCCATGTCCTTCCTAAAATGGGAGATGAAGAAATGAATATTATGTTCTAGATATTCTTGACCAGGGCAGAGCATGACAAGGCTATCACTTCCCTAATGCTGGAGATCTCACCTCTCTTATAGCGTTAGCTAGAACCTTTGAGAACCCAGGGCTGATCCAAGTTGCAATGAGGCATAGCCAGAAGAATAGTGAAGAATGTAGCTTGGAATTGTAGCTTTCACCTGATTGGCTCATGATCTAAACACAGGACTCTGACAAATCTGAAACAGCCAAGAGCAGAGAAGGAAGATCTAGGATAGACAGTGCTCAGTAGTGTGATGTGGAGGAAAGGAGAAAGGAAGGGAGGAAGGAAGGAAGGAAGCAAGGAAGGAAGGAAGGAAGGAAGGAAGGGAGGGAGGAAGGAAGGGAGGGAGGGAAGAGAGGGAAAGAGGAAGGGAGGGAAGGAAGGAAGGGAGGGAAGGAAGGAAGGAAGGGAAGGAAGAGAGAGGGAGAGAAAGAGGAAGGAAGGGAGGGAGGGAGAGAAGAAGGAAAGGAAGAAGGGATAAAGGAAGAAAGGGAGGGGAAGAGGAAGGAAAAAAGGAAAGAAGGGAGAGAGGGAAGAAGGAAAGAAGGATGGAAGAGGGAAAAAGGGAAGGAAAAAAACAAGCATTATATTATAAAGGAAAAAAGAGCCAGATGAGGATAGTGACTTTCTTCATATGAATCCTATATTTCTCTATTTTGTATCTAAAAAATAAAATGTCTATTTTCAATAGAAATGATAGCTGAAGGCAGCTAGGTGGCACAGTGAATGGAGCACCAGCCCTGAAGTCAGGAGGACCTGAGTTCAAATGTGACCTCAGACATTTGACACTTACTAGCTGTGTGACCCTGGCCAAGTCACTTAACTCCATTACCTAGCCAAAAAAAAAAAAAGAAAGAAAGAAAGGATAGCTGAAATCCTTCCATCTCTTAACACTTTTCCAGTTTCTCAGATGAACGTGCTTAGGGTGAAAGGTATCACAGGTGCCTGCTCATTGGAGATGTTCTTTTTTCTTTGTTCATTGATGCTTTTATTAAAATCATACACAAAGTGGTAAATAGAAATAATCATTTCCTTTACAAGCACTTTAAAGTTTGCAAAGCACTTTACATGTTATCTCATCTGATTTCCACAACCACTTTGTGAAATAGATGCTGTTATTATCCTCATTTTACAGATAAGGAGACTGAGTTTGAGAGAGTGACTTACCTAGGGTCACACCGTAAATGTCAAAGCAGGATTTAAACTCCAGTCTTCCTGACTCCAAGTTCAGAACTTCATTCTGATATCCCTCAAATAGCTGGACATCAGCCTTTTTTGTTCTACTTCTATATCATTATGCTTTTGCCTCTCGCAGTCAGAATAGTAAAGCCCTAGAACTAAAAAGAGCCTATTTTAATTACTCTGTGTCTAAAACACCATGCGATCGTAGGAGGATTCTTTGGGACAGGGTGAGATTAATTCTCTTAATTCTGTAATAGCTGGAATGCCCAAAGAAAGGCCACTATGGAGATTTCCTCATGAAATCTCTTGCTCACTGATTTGCAAGAAGAGTATCTAACCCTAAATAGCCAGATGGTAACCAAACTGCTGCATTATTACAATCTTGATATTGACTTGCTGAAAAATAGCAGTTGTTTGACAATCTTAAACACATAAAATTAAGAAAAAAAGCAATTGATACAAAGAATTTTAGACACAACATGCATACTGTTTAGCCAGATAAAGTTTGACTTTTGGCAAAGTATTCCAGACAGATTTTTACATTTGACATTTGACAAAATGTCTCAACTATTCCTGTGGACAAGACACAGAGATGTAAACTGGGTAATAATGGAGTTAAATGGATTGGGAACTGGCTGGATGGCCAGAAGCCAAGAGAAGTCATTAATGGGTCAATGTCAATTTGGAAGAAAGCCTCCAGTGGAGTGCCCCAGAGATCCATGCTTGGCTCTGTGCTATGTAATAGCTTAGAAGAAGGCGTGAATAATATGCTTATCAAATTTGCAGGTGATGCAAATCTAGGAAGCATAACTAATGTGCAATGACAGAGTTAGGATCCAAGAAGGTCTTGACAGACTAAAATGTTGGGCCAGATCTAAGGAGATAACAAGTAATTGGGATAAATGGAAAATCTTGCACTGGGTTCAAAAAATCAACTCAAAAAATACAAGTCTAGACACTAGTTTATCTGAAAAAGACCTGGAGTTTTAGTGAACCACAACCTCAATTTTAGTCTATGTGATATGTTGGCCAAAAAAGCCAATGAGATATTAGAGTGCATTAAAAATAATGGAGTATTTATGACTAGAGAGGTAATATAGTCCCACTCATTGTGTTCTCCTTTAGTCAGAATACCATTCTCTAGTGTTGTATTAAGTGCTAGGTACCACATTTTTAGGAAGCACATTGATACCAAGTGTCCACAGGAGGCAGACCACACCTATGGAGGATCATTTGAGGGAACTGGGCTTGGCTAAGCTTAGAGAAATGAAGACTTGGGGAAGGGAGAATTAATGGTTGGGTTCATACAGCTGAAGACCTTTCACAAGGAAGAGGGATTAGATTTCATTCTTTTTGACCCCAAAGGGAAGAAATAAAGGTATTGGGAGGAAATACCATTTGTAAAATAAGAAGGTTAAACTAGTTGATTTCTAAGGCCTAACCGTTCAATGCAATAAACATTTATTAAGCACCTATTATGTGTCAGGCACTGTGTTAAGCAGTAGGGATACAAATAAAGCAAGATAATCCCTCCTGTCCTGGAGCTTATATTCCAAAGGAAGAAGACTATACATGAAAGGAAGCTAGAAGAGAGAGGAGGAGGGAGTTTGGATGAGAGAAGGACAGGGAGGATGAGCAGAATACAAGCAGCAGGGTTTGGGTGGTCCCTGGGAAATGTGAAAGTTCACCTATCACACCTATCCCAGGGCAGAAGATGAATTCCAGGGGTACGGGGATGAGGAGGATGGCCAGATCAGGTGGCATAGCTGGGAAATGGATTTTTTTTTTACTATCCTTTCAATCAACCAGGTTTTCCACTTCCCATTCATCCTTCATGGTTCACTCTTTGTCACCCTCCATATCCAATCATTTACTAGATCTCTGTTACACACACTCAGACCTTGTTCACACTTACTTAATTTCTTTGTTGATTACTTCAGTTAAGGTGGTCCCCACCTGATAAAGGGATCAGGGCTGAGTGAAGTAGAATGATAGGGGCACTCAATCTCCTCCCACACCCCTTACACCTTGCTGATTCTTTGTCTACGACTTTCTTGTGTGTATCCTTTGAGGCCACCGACTCAGTTCAGGCCCCCATCACCTCTCGTCTGAATTATTTTGATAGCCTGCTAATAAGGCTTCCTACCTTGAGCAAATGAATGGGATAAAAAGCTGTGGGTGGTGAGAGTAACCATGATAGCCTAAGAGGCCAGGGGTTTGAGTGTGGAAGCTAATGTAGAGTTGGACACTTCAAGAAGGAGTCAAAACAGGGAACAGAAGAGAATGTAGCTGTTGCAAGGATGGCATGGGAAAGAGCTAAGGGGTAGAGGGATGGTCCACCATAGTGAAGACAAAGAGCAGAGCTAAGGATTCTAGGGCATAGGGAATGTTGGAATGAGAAAGTATTGGGATTAGATGAAGCAATTTAGGAGTTCATGAACACAGAAGTGGAATGTTTGTGAGTGACGGCAAGATTGAGGCTATGTCCGTCTCTGTATTTAGCCATGGTGGAGTGGAGATATAGGCCATGGGAACTGAGTAGACTGAGGGAAGTGGGAAATCTGTGTTTTAGGCAAACTAGATTATGGATATCCTCCAATCTCATTCTTTAAACAAACCATTCTGGTAGTCCTTCCATACTTCAACTGTTGAAACCCTCATCCTTTACAATCCATTCTTCTTGAACCCAGTGAAGAATCTCCAGATCACCCTAACTAAAAATGACGTCTCACTTTGCAACTTTCCCACGAGTCCTTTGTATGAACTTCTTAATCGGCTTTATGTCCTTCGGCTTTGTGCCATAACTATTCCTGTTCATGGTATGCACCTCCTTCCCTTTAGAGTGTAAGTCCCTAGAAATCAGGCACTGTGTGATTTTTTTTTCATCTTTGTATTGACATCACCAGCATAGTGTCTTGCACATAGAAGACCCTTAATAAAAATTGTTGAATTGAATCCACAAAGAATAACAAAGATTGATTTTATGTTTCCCACAAACTTATATTGCTATGAGCACAGCCCTTTGCTTGGAGTACATACGAGGCCCTATTGAAGAGGTCTACAGGTTTGGGGTGCTGGGAACCCCAAGATTGTGATGCTGGGCCCTGCCTAAATGAATTCAACTCAAATCTTCTTCCAGCCAGAGAAAAAGTTTATTACAGATAAATCATATAGGCCAGGTGATGCCCATAAGGACCAGTGGGCATGAGAGATTCTCAGCATTTGAATGGGGGCCAGGGTGGACCTTATATACACTAAAGTAACTTTGGGTGGCCAAAGGAGGGGGCTGGGGAAAGCTTCTAGGTGAGAACTCCAATTGGAAGGTCTGAGAGATTGAATAGACAATGGGAATAGATAATGAAGGGAACTGGAAGGAAGAAGTTTGAAAGGATCAAAAGGTGGGGCTAGGGTTTTCAAAGGGAGAGAAGGGGAGTTGATAAGGAACCTAAGAGTTTAAGGGTTTTCTGAGACCCTTATGGGAGCCAGATTCTTTTTAGGGCAAGGGGCAAAGGCGCATCTGAATAAGATCAAAAGGTAGGGCTAAGGCTTTCAAAGGGAGCTCAGGCCTGTAGACAAATGGGAGCCAGATTCCCTTTGGGACAAGGGGCAAAGATCTCAGCTTGGGCCCACACCCCATCACTATGACCTCAACAAGTTAATGTGCATTTATTGAGTACCAATTGTGTGCTAGGCACTGTGTTAAATGCTGGGGGTACAAAGAAAATGTAAAACAATGTCAACAGCCCCTGCCTTCATGGAGCTCACAGTCTAATAGAAGAGATAACTTACAAATAGCTATGTACAAACAAGATATATACAGGATAAATTGGAAATAATCCACAGAAGAAAGGGACTAGCCCTAAGGGGGGATTTGCAAAGGCTTCCTTCAGAAGGTGGGATTTTATCTGGAAAAGCTAAGGAAGACAGCTGGTGAAGATGAAGAGAAAGAGAATTCCAGGCACAGAAATATTCAATCAGAAGATAGAGTGCTTGTTCAAGGAAGAGCAAAAAGGCCATTGTCACGGGATCTTAGAGTATATGGAGGGCAATAAGGGGTAAGAAGACAGGAAAAGTAGGAAGGGTTCAGGTTATGAAAGGCTTTCAAAACCAAGTCAAGGATTTTATCTTCAATCCCGGAGGTAATAAGGAGGCACTGGAGTTTACTGAATTGGCATGAGGGAAAGGGAGGTGGCATGGTCAGACTTGTACTTTTGGGAAATCATTTTGACAGCTGAGCGAGAGAAGGCCTGGAGTGGGGAGAGGCTTCAAGCAGAGAGATCAAGGGGCAGGCAGGGAGATTAAGTGTGAACTCTTCAGCCTCTTTTCCAAGACATGAGACTGTCAGTAAGTGATTCTTGTAGGGTCCCTTAAACTATGATTGCTGTGATCTAATCCATAGTGTCTGGACTGTGTGTGTGTGTGTGTGTGTGTGTGTGTGTGTGTGTGTATTCTCCTTTCTCATGAGAATCCCCTAAGGATATTGTCTGTGAATTTCTTGAGCTATTTGATAGCTTGATAACTCCTGACCCAATTCAAGGTATAGGAGATCTCTGGGAATGGATTTGCAGGACTCCATCTGAGGAATAGGATGCCATTTAGAAAACTGCATTAGTAGGATGCCTTTACTTATCAGTAAAGGAGGCAGATCAGCACAGCAGTTTAAGCACAGACTAGATCTGTATTGGAAGTCTCAAATATATAGGGAGCTCAGGCAAAATTCTTACTGTCAGGAAAAGACTTCTTACCTGGGATGGAGACAAACTGCATCTTCAAGCCACAAGTGAAAGCTTTACCTGTGTGTGAACCGAGTGTTTGGGCCTCCAAGCCAGAAAAGGAATCTTTCCTTTGGAATAAGCTGAAGCTAACAGAGAGCAATATATTGCAAAACAGTGATTAGGTGTGTCCTAGCAGAGCCATCCTTAGCCCAAAATAGGTATTTTCTTGAGAGGATAAGAGAATGACTTTGAATGAATAAGTTATTTTGACTATTATAAATACTGAAGTTGGGGGGCAGCCAGGTGGTACAATGGATAGAGCACTGACCCTGGGTTCAGGAGGACCTGAGTTCAAATCTGGCCTCAGACACATAACACTTACTAGCTGTGTGACCCTGGGCAAGTTACTTAACTCCATTGCCTAGCCAAAAACAAACAAACAAACAAACAAACAAATAAAATGGAGATAAATAAATAAATACTCAAGTTACCTATAAAAGTTAACTATGAAGGAAGATGCTATCTGTATCAAGAGAAAGAACTGATAAATAGAAGTATGTATAGAATGATTTTATAAATACATATGTAAAATTTTGTGTGTGTATATATATATTTGTGTACGTGTATGTTTCTGTTTATACATACATACATACATACATACATACATATATATATATACATACACACACACACACACACACACATATATGTTGAATAGCCATTTGTTCTTAATGTAGCCATTCCTAGGGCAGGGGTGGGGAGAGAGGGAAGAGGATAGGGAAGAAAAAAAGTAAAAAATGTGTATGATAATTTTGTTGAATGTTTGAAAAGAATAGCAAGTTGTGCATAGTAGATTTGCAGTTTTGTGCTCAATCATCTTTTTTATTGTACTGTATTATGGAAATGCTTGTTTTATTCCATAAATTAAAAAGTAATTTTTTTAAAAAGAGAGAGGACATGTCACTCCTGGGAGATAGACATAGGAAGCCTGGATTCCACATGTCAGTAGCATTGCAGAATTGTAAAGAACTTAGCGAAGACCTAGCAAAGAAGGACATGTTACTGGAAAGCCTCAATGGAAGAGCTTATGGGTTTACAGAGGTGGGAGGGGGAAGGACAGGATTGATACCTGCTAACACAAGCATCTCATGATAGATTATTTTTTTACAAAAACTTGAGAGGCATTTTGAGGATGACAAAAGATCAGACCAACCATACTCTTCATTCATTAAATCTACCTTTAAGCCTAGGAGGGAAAGTCAGATAACTTTGTGATTCCTGTGAACTCAGACAACAGAGAATGGAGGATGTGGTGCAGTAAAGCCTGAAGAAGAAAAGGAGATCAGGTTGGAATGAATACCTAGGGGCTTGATATTCAACAAAGTAGTAATGTAGTAAATTTAGCCAAATTTATAAAAAATAAGAGCCATTCCCCAGTTGATACATGGTCAAAGGACATGAGCAGGAAGTTTTCAGATGAAGAAATCAAAACTATCAATAGCCACATAAAAAAAATGCTCTAAATCACTATCAATTAGGGAAATGCAACTTAAAACAACTGTGAGGTACCAAATCACATCTATCAGATTGGCTAATAGGACAGAAAAGGAAAATGACAAATGCTGGAAGGTATGTGGAAAAATTGGGACAGTAATGCACTGTTGGTAGAGTTGTGAACTGATCCAACCATTTTTGAGAGCAATTTGGAACTATGCCCAAAGGGCTCTAAAGTTAAACCTAACCATCAACTCAGCAATACCACTATGAGGTTTGTATCCCAAAGAGATCAAAGAAAAGGAAAAAGGATCTATTTGTACAAAAATATTTATAGCAGCATTTTTTGTATGTGGTGGCACAGAATTGGAAATCAAGGGGATGCCCAACAATTACAGTATGGCTGAACAAGTTGTGAGATATGATTTTGTGATGGAATACTATTGTGCTGTGGGCAAGGGTGAGCAGGATGGTTTCAGAAAAAACCTAATACTTATATGAACTCATGCAAAGCAAACAGAGCAGAAACAGAACACTGCACACAGTAACAGCTGTAATGTAAAGATGATCAAGTGTGAAAGATGTAGCTACTCTGATCAAGACAACGACCCAAGGCAACTCCAAAGGACCCAGGATGAAAAAGGCTATCCACCTCCAGAGAGAGAACCAATGAATTCTGAAAGCAGATTGAAGCATGCTTTTTAAAATTTTATTTTTCTTGAGTTTTTTGTCTGTTTTCTTTTGCAACATTTTAGTTTTTCTTTTGTTTTCTTCTGACTAATATGGAAATATGTTTTGCATGGCTTCACATGTATTTTGTTGTTTGGTTGTTTTAGACGTGTCTGACTCTTCATGTCTACATTTGGGGTTTTCTTGGCAAGGATACTGGAGAAGTCTGCCATTTCCTTCTCCAGCTCATTTTACAGGTGAGGAACTGAGGCAAACAGTGTTAAGTGACTCAAACAGGGTCATGTAGCTAGTGTCTGAGGCCAGATTTGAACTCAAGGAAGAAGAGCCTTCCTGACTCCAGGCCCAGTACTCTAACTACTGTGCCACTTAACGGCCCCATATTTAATGATATCAAACTGCTTGTCTTCTCAATGATGGGAGAGTGGAGGGAGGGAGAGAATTTGGAACTCAAATTTTTTTTAAGTGGATGCTAAAAAAATTTACATTCAATTGGGAAATATTTAACAAAATAAATACGAATTTATTTTTAAAAAGAATGTAATTGTTTTGAGGCATTTTTTAGACTCAGTGTACACAGTGAAAAGAAATTATAGATGAGAGAGAAAGGGAGGTAAATAGGTAGAGGTAGAGAAATAGATGGATAGAGAGATGAATAGATATATAAATGGACAGATAGAAATGGATACATAGATTAGAAATATGAATAGATAGATAGATAGACAAATAGAACATTTATTGCTTACTACATGCCAGGTACCTTGCTCAACATAAGGGATACAAAAACAAAGATTCCAAGCAGTCTATGTCTCAAGAAGCTTAAATTCTAATGCAGTAAGATGACACACAAAGGGGGAAGGGGGAGTAGAAAAGGGAAAAGTGAGGTTGTATAGGGGTACCTAGCAACAACATGGCTTGAAGATAATCAGAAGTGCTGTGGAGGCCTGGCACTGTACAAGATAAGATTCATCCTGGGCTATCAAGCCCAGGGCCAGAATCCAAATTTTCTGATGGGGATGCAGTGGAGATGATTGTCCTAGGGCAGGTACCATGACATGGAGATGGCAAGGAAGTGAGGCAGTAAAGCTAAAGTACCCAAGTTCTGGTCTCTTGAACATGAGACAAAGACAGAAGTCCAAGCTGGACAAGGGAGCAGAACACAATGTGACTGATCCCACGCATGCTACCAGGAAGGAGGTGGTAATTATTGCTCTGTGACCCTGCCACATGCAAGTTAGGCTAATTTTTCCTTAAAAGGTATTGAAACTGTTGCAAGGCTTGGTGGGCTCAGAGGACTAAAGGTTTAGGTTGCTGGCCTCCCTTCTTCGGCTGCTGATATCCCTTCTGGGTGTTTTGTGTACAAAAAAGCCATCAAGAGCTCCATGTGCTCTCTGTTGCTTGACTGGCAGAAAACAAGGTGGAGTTTAGGTAAGGGAACTTTGTCCAGATGAATCAAATTCACGGGTCCTTGCTGCCTATCCTTTTATATAACCTTCCCTTGCCACAGCTAAGCAATTAACTATTGAACGACCTAAAAGTGTTTCGTTTCTTTCCAATATCAAACCTAAATACTAGGGGATTAGCCTGAATCAGGACTAGCTGTGGGAGCATTACATGATGACTTTGGACATAAAGGTCAAGAGAAGGCCATGGAATGGGTAAGAGACAAATCTTATTGGCCAAAGATGGCTAAGGATGTTACTAAGAAGTGTGCAATGTGCTGAATATGTGTGTATACATGTAGATATTGATACTAACGTTAATATAAAAGTACCAGCAAACCTTAGCATCTTGGGTATACTGAATTCCTAGCTCTGGAAGGAGATGGTAAGAGCATTAGCCATGTATTGATGGTGAGTGACCACTTTACAATATTGTTAATGTGCTGTGAAGAAGTATTTTTTAGCATGCAAACTTCCTGCCAGGATCTATTCAGACCAAGGCAGAGACTTGGAAAGCATATTGCTCAAGATGTTTGCTTTGACTGGCCTCAAAAAGTCTAGAACTGGATTTGCGATACATGCACACAACTGCCCCAGGAATGATGCCGCAGGCTTCGCACACTGTCTGTGGATGTTTGAGCACAAGCTGTGCCTCTCTGTTGAGTCTCAAAAGATAGAGAAACTATAGGGATTCATAACCAGTGTATGTCTTAGCTGTGAGAAAGGTAACACATCGCTTAACTTCAATGTCATCTCCAAAGACCTTTGGCAGAAAGAAATGTGATGCTCTAATTCATTGTCAAGATACTCAACAAGAACCCTGACTTTTACTGAGAAATCTTGGTCTTCCTAGGACACACAAATTAGCAGACAGATGGAAAGTTGCTCTGTGCCTGGTTGTGAAGAGACACAACAGCTTTCCCAGAGGCTAGCTGGGGACCCCGTAAAGACAATTTACTACAACAATTCATCACTTATAGGTATAACTGAATGTAGGGCCCTGCATGTATAGTGAGGACCTCATATGCAGATAGAGGCTGTCATCGTTGAAGCAAGGCAGAATAGACCTTTCTAACCTCTTCTGCCCCCAACCCCTCCACCCTTCTCTAGGAGAGATTTTCATTCCTGCCAGAAAGGGAAGCAGGAGATTGGGGCCAGAGACCACCACTCTGCTCTCCTCAGAGAGAAGTTACCAGGCTTAAAGTATATCTACCTGTTTCCTTAGATAGTATTAGTCCAAGGCTATATGATCAGGATCACTCTAACTGCTGATATCTTTGTCATTATTATTGGGAGGAAGGGGACCTCAAGCTCTATACCCAAGGCTTAACCCCTTTCCTGCCAAATACCAGCTCCTCAATGAACGCACATAGTGAGTAGAAAAGAAACCCATTTATCCAAATCATAATGAAACAAAAATCAGAAAAGGTATACATTTTGCTGTTGTTCAGTTATTTCAATTGTGTCTGACTCTTTGTAACCCCACTTGGGGTTTTTTAGGCAAAGATACTGGAATGGTTTGCCATTTCCTTCTCCAGCTCATTTGTATAGATGAGGAAACTAACGTACCCAGAGTCAACCAGCTAATAAGCGTCAAAGGCCGAATTTGAACTCAGGTCTTTCTGACTCCAGAGATATACATAGGAGGATATATACCAGACAACCAAGAGTGAAGAAGGTTGGGAGTGAGATAACTTAGCTCAACTATGAGAGACAGTGTCCTGCATCTCACTCAAGGGAAACTCCCCCAGTGTCTCTAGAATAGCAAGCTGGGAATAGGGATATGGTGGACACTGCCCACTCTTCTCACGTCTTCCAAGAGTCTTTTCCTTCAGCAATCTCTGTTGCCAAAAACAAAAACTGGTGACCACCGAACTTTTCCTCACTTTATTCTTGTGCTCCCCTGTGAAAATACTGACCTATACCCCCAATCTTCCTCTTTGAAGAATTTTCTTAGATTCTGTTTCACACTCCTCCTCATACCTCCAGTTAAAAGGAAATATCCTTTAATAATCTCTTTTGGACATGAGGTTTTTTGGTATGAGTTTTATCCTTTCTTTTTTCTTTTGATATCTTTTTTATATCTATTGTTAGTACAGATGCTGAGTTAACACCCAATCACTCATTTGGAAAGGTTTTTTTTTTTTGTTGCCAAATGTAGGAGCTAAACTGGGAGAAGAGATAAAATTTCCTTCAAAGTTTAAAACTCCTTAAACTCATGAGAGAGTCTCCATTCAATCTGCTGTAAAATGTGGCCCTGTTCAGTGATCCATAGACCCATAGAGCAGATATACAAAAACTCATTCTGGTCCTGAGTTTCCAAAGCCCTCAGGAGCCTTCCAAGTCCCCCCAGAGGCAGTGCTGAAAAAAGAGACTAATATTACAAGTGCACTGACTGCTACCTCTGGCCTCACTCCACACTCTTGCCACATTCTTGGCTTGGCCAATTATTACCTGGCTCCTGACTGTGCCTCTGCCTTTTCTGTCTTTCACCCATAATTTTCACTACAACTAAATGCAGGTGCCTATCCCATAGACAGGGATTCTAATTCATTAGAATGGAATTTTTACCTCAGTATTACTGTCCTGCCCATCTTATCTCCTCCATCCACCACCTACCAAATCTATTCCCCAATTTAAGTGATGTAACTGGTAACAATATTTGCTGATGAGTACCAGTTACTCCGGTATAGCAAGATCGATTTAAAACTGGATGTGAAGTTAAAGGTTAGCTGTTCTAACCCCCTCAAATTCTTTATGAGGATTCAAAGACTTGTCTAAGGCTATGCTGGAAGCAAATGAGAGACTTGGGATTCAAACCCAGGCCTTCTGACTGCAAACCCGATGGTTAATTCATGACCTCATAATAGCTTTATCAGTCAGGAAGTGTTTTCTGCCAGTATGTAGCAGAGGATAGGGGTCATTTTAATCCTAATCAAGCTCCCACTCTTCTAAGAAATAGCCAGCATTCAAGGAGCTAATACATGTTTGTCTCCTCGATTTGACTCGATTCTCTCCTAATGATTTAAAAATATCAAGGGCTTTGCCAAAATGGCATTTTACTGCATTACATGGCAAAGCAGATGCTTAATGAGAAAACATCTGAGATTAAAAAATACATATTTCTCAATCCTGTGATCTTCTGGGAAATGTTTCTCAGGATCATCTGGTTGCAAAATGTTACCTCCAGGCTGGAGAACTGGAAGAAGTTAGTGTATTTGGGGATCTATTCCCTATTAAAATGAACATCAAGAGAAGCTTAGGACTTCTGAGCTCCCTGAGCAAGCAGCAGCAGCAGCAGCAGCAGCTACTCTCCAAAGTATATAGTGTTTGAAAGGCTGTGTTACAAATGCTGAAGGCAGTCCATAAAAGGAACACAAGCCTGAGTACAAAGAGAACCTCCAGCATTGCAGATTGTTGACACCTTACCAAGATCGCAAACTGCTTCTATCTGACCAACTTCCAAGGGATTTCTTCTGTTTCAGCTGGAGCTGAAAGGTGGTGTTTTCTCTTGATTTGAACATTAAACAGATTTTAATTAACAATAACTCAGTTTCATGAAAAAATAAAATAGATAAACCTTTGGTTAATTTGATTTAAAAAAAAAAGAAATAAGAAAACAACAGCTCAGGCAGAAGAAAAGGTGAAAAAGCTATTCTTAAGAATGTATGTGACCAGAAAGGGAGGAGGCAAGTCATGTATTAAGAGTGGGAGAAGATAGTTGGCTGGCCTTATAGCTGCCCAGATCAGTTACCTTTCATTCCCTTCTTAACTGCATTTCTGACCCCTCGACTTTGCCGCCAGGCTTCAGCAGCCTTCACACCATGGATCAGACCATCCTGCTGCCTTTCCAGCCCCCTTCTCCCATTGGGGACTTCCTTCTGAGGACTCCACATTGGGGAGGAGCTCAGGCCAGCCATCCTTCATTCCCACACTGCAGCAGCTATGATTCTGACTCGCCCTCACTGAACTTCATTTCATTCCCTACACAGGTGCCTTCTTTCTCCCCCCCCCAACCTTGCGACTTTTCAGCTCCCATTTATGTATTGTCTTTCCTCTATTAGAATGTAAGCTCTTTGAGGCCAAGGACCATATTCTTTTTGCCTGTATTTTTGTCTCCAGTACTTAATACATCTGCCTGGCAGATGGTAAGTGTTTAATAAATCCTTATTAACTATCTGCCTACATGCCTTGGTATCACAAAATAGCAAAAGAACCAGAGAAATAAAAGAAAGCCTCCAACATATAGGGCAGATCTTCTGTGAAGAATTTATGGAAGTATATGCCAATGCTTCAATGGATTTTTGAGCTCATCGATGTGGGCTCCAATGAAGCAGATTGCAAGCCATCCATGCCTACTCATCCTGTGTGACTAAAGTCTGTGTCCTCCCATGAATTCATCCCAAGGAGAACACTCAACATGCTGGGGGCCTTACCCACTTTCTCTTTTTTTCTATAACATGGTATAACAAGAACATGATTGCACATGAAACTGCAAATCTGCTATATACAGCTTGCTATGCCTTTTAAATAAGCAACAAGGTCATCATGCAAATTTCTTTTTTTTCTTCCCTCCACCACCTTTCTAGAGATGGCTACCATTAGACATGAATAGGTTTATACACAAAATTAGTCTATACATACTTCCACCAGTTCTTTCTATGAATGCTTATAGCATCTTTTTTCAAATGTCCTTTGTAGTTAATGTGGATAGGTATAATAGACAAAATAAGTTATTCACTCAAAGTCATTCTTTTTTTTTCCCTGAAGCAATTAGAGTTAAGTGACTTGTCCAGAGTCACACAGCTAGTGAGTGCTATGTGTCTGAGGCCAGATTTGAATTCAGGTTCTCCTGACTCCAGAGCCAAGTTCTCTATCCACTGAGCCACCTAGCTGCCCCCAAAGTCATTCTTAAAACAATATTGTCATTACTGTATACAATGTTCTCTTGGTTCTGCTCATTTTGCTCTTCATTATTTCATGCAAATCTTTACATGTTTTTCTAAGATCATTGAGCTCATCATTGTTTATAGTACAGTAGTATTGCATCACAATCATCCCATTGTCACTTGACATGGCATATACCAGTGGACCACATGCACTGTCCATTTATTAGCTGTTACTCTCACTACGTGATGAGTCCCATCTTTGTTTTGTTCATTTGTTGGATATTCATCCATAAAATGATTTGGGCCCAGAATTGGACAAGGCTGGATTACTCATGAGAAACTGCAAAATTACTTTAGTGACTTCCTCTTTCCTTGGCAATGAAAGCTATTTTTGAGACGAATATTTTAATATCAATATTCTATCCACATTGTATGGCTGCAAGTCATCTAACACTACAGTCTTTGAAGAACTGAAAACACTCATGTTCATCCAGAGGGCAATGGAGAGGTGCTTGGTGGGTGCGAGCAGGCTGCAAGACTTTACAAACAAGGAATCATAAATAACTAGACTAAAGGTCAAAGAAACAGGAAGAGTGTGAACAAAATAGCACAAGATAAGATGGTTGGGGCAGGTTTGGATCTGCCATTACTTGGATAGGACAAGCAGCATTTTCCCTCAGGGCACTCAATATAGCAGACATTGATAATTCTTGCAAGTTATTCGGCAAATTAGAAAAAGTAAGTACTTAAAATAAGAAGTTACCATGGAGAAGGTTCAAGCAAATTTCTTACCCAATCCAATCTTTTCTGCCTTTCTCCCCTCTTCTGCCCACCTTCATCTTTTTACCCATGATGACCTCCCAACAGAGCCTCCATTTCCTTTGGTGAGATGGTGCCTTCTTATCACTTTCTCCAGAGACATTGTTTGTGATATTCGTCTTGGTCATAACAACCCCTAGTTACAACTCTGACCTATTCCAACGCCCTCATTTTGCAGATGAGAAAACTGAATCCAAAGAAGTGAAGTCATTTGCACAAAGCCTGTCAAAGGAAATAGCTATTTGTCATTCTTCTAGAAGACAGAAAGTAAATAAATAGTAAGTTGGAAGGTTGGAATTTCCCACATTTTTTTCAGGAGGCAAAAGTTCCTTGAAGATACACAAGTCATCCTAATGTGGAAATCTGTTTAACAAGATTGTACATGTAGAACGTATATCAGATTGTTTGCTGGCTTGGGAAAGGGGAAGGAGAAAGAGGGAGAAAATATTGGAACTCAAAATCTGATGAAAAATGAATGTTGAAAACTGTCTTTACATGTAATTGGAAAAAAATACTATTTACCAAAAAAAAAAAGATACGCTAGTGATCATCATTATAGAAACAAAGGCTGTCAACAATATCATTCTCTCCAGAGATACAGTAGAATCTCAGACTGTAGATATGTAATTGCACATTCTCTTCCAAAAATACTTTGAGCAGCTATGACCTAACCAGAAAAAAGAATCTCTCAATAGCATGCCATCTTTCCTATTTGTAAACATGCGCTCAACTCCTTTTGATCTGAAATATTTGTTTTCTAGAAAGTAGAAGTATTTTGAATGAAAATAATCTTGGCTCTCATACTTTCATTCAAAAATAAAAATTATTTCAAGTATATAGGAAAAGGTGACATATCTATAAAAATCATCAATGAAAAAGGGAAGAAGTTTACCTGTTTAGCCATGGTGCTGGCTTTTAAGTCAGTAGCCTGAACTAGATATCATCATTAGAACTGAGTTCACATATACCAAAGAGATCATAAAAACAGGAAAAAGACTCACATGTACAAAAAATATGGACAGCAGCTCTTTTTGTGGTAGCAAAGAATCTGAAATTGAGGGAATGCCCATCCATTGGGGTATATGAATGTAATGAAATGCTATTGTGCTATAAGAAATGATGAGCAGGCAGACCTCGTGAAACAAGCAGAACGAAGAAAACATTGTACACAATAACAGCCACATTGTGTGATGACTGACCTTGATAGACTTACCTCTTCTCAGCAACACAAGGATCTAAGACAGCTCCAAAAGACTGGTGATGGAAAATGCTGTCCACATCCAGAGAATGAACTCTGGAGTTTGAATGCAGACGGAAGCAGACTATTTGTTCTCCTTTCCTTTTGTTGTTTTGTTTTATTTCTTCTTTCTCGTGGTTCCTTCCATTAGTTCTAATTCTTCTTTACATCATGACTGATGTGAAAATGTGTTTAATATGAATGTATAAGTAGAACCTATACCAAATTGCATGCCATCTTGGGGAGAAGGGAGGAGAGGGAGGGGGAGAAAATGTAAAACTCAACAAACTTTGGAAGTGAATGTTGAAAATTGAAAATAAATAAATTATATATAAAAAAGAACTGAGTTCACCCCACCACCACCACCATGGCAATTGGACATGTTTTGAGTGACTTTTAGAGAATGACAACACTTGTCTCAGCACCTGCCACTCTGCTCTAAGTCTGCCCCACCCATCTCCAAAACCCTAAAGTGACATAGCCCCAGTCGTCTGTCCCAGACACTGGATAAATGTGTTAAGTATATAAGGTGATTTGGACATTTGTTAGGTATTATTTATACTGCCTTTCTAACCCCACTCCTGGAAGCTCTGCCTAGGTCATGATGGGAATTTGCTCAGCCTTGGGCAGAAGTAGTCCAACGCTTCATTGCCTACTATCTGATTGGTCACATTCACCTCCTTTTATTATGGCAGTATGGTGTCATGGGAAAAGGGAGTAGAATATTAAAGGTTTCCTGTATAGGAATTCAATACAAATATTGAAAATCAGGAGCCTTTCTCCCCAATATCCCACCACAAATGGTCAAAGGATACAAACAGTCCTTAAATGTAATCTATTAAGAGCCACTCCAAATCACAAATGAGAAGTGCAGATTAGAATAATTCTGAGGTTTCACCTTAATAATTGGTAGAAATGATAAAATACTGCTGTAGTCCCTTTTGAATCACCAGAGTATTTAAGATAGGCTTAAGAGTACTTTTTTGAAAATTCATGGCACTGGGTTCCAGGGGTGCCCTTTTGTCTTTCCCCTTTCCCCTACATTGTTTCTACATCATTCAGAGCAAACACTCAGAACACAAAGCCAGTCTATCTTTCTTTATCTGGACACAAAACTTATAAAAGTAGGAACAGCAGATCCTTTTTTTAAATTAATGAGTGAGAAGCTCCCAATATTAAGAGATGCCAGCTCACTAAACAATGGTAGGAAATGGAAGAAGTGGCCAGTGGTTTAAATTCACATGGTCTCAGCAGAATGGTGAGTCAAGCACATTCAGGAAAACATCAAGTTCTGCCCCAAAAGATCACTCCATAGGCCGATCAATGAGTCTGTCAAGGATCCAATTGCTCATGATTCTATACAAGTTAGAATGGGAGCACCCTTCACTTTCAATTGGTCCATTGCATTTTAAAGTTATTTCCTGTAATTTATTTTTAGTACATAATTAAAAATTGGCTGTGGTTGTATGTGTGTGTGTATGTGTGTCTATGTATGTATGAAACTTGTGATTCATTTTTAAGGAACTCTTCAAATATAGACACACACACACACACATATATATATATATATATATATATATATATTCCACAATTCTACAACACAACCACATTTGTTTATATTGAAAGGAGCATGAGCACAAAATGCCCAAATGACAGCTCCTAAGGTACCATGCCTTGAAATGAAGCTGTTTGTGAGAGAATACAGTTATGCATCTGTGTCCATCTCTATAAGAAAAAACATGTCTCAGTCTAGGTATAATGATGGGGTTTTGTTTTTGTTGGTGTTTGTTTTCATTTGAGGGTATCAGTTAAGGTTGATATTCTACAGTTACCCGCCCTTGTGAAAACATAGTTTATTCTCTAAGTGAAAAAGAAGTCGGACGTTGCATTCCATGTTGAGAGTTTTGAAACATGCTTTGATTCTGTATCTTTTTTCCCCTCTTGGAAGTTTGTTTTTATTATGTATCATATTTATTTCTATCCATATTAAAACTGATGCCAGCTCACCTGTTTTCAAGCAAAAACTCCACCTATAGTTTGTATGTTTTCTCTTATCACCCTGTTTAATAATGCCAAGGATTGTTTATGGAAAAAAAAATTGGCTGTGTGATAGCAAAAAAAAAAAAAAACCTGCTCCCTTGAGACCTCTCTCTCTGTGGCTATGCTGGAATAATCAATGTTGGACAGCCTGTGGGAAGACAGACTGATACAAGCCTGGCAGAGCTGTGAATGGGATCAACTATTCTGGAAAACAGTAGAAATTACTCAATGAAAGTAATTAAACCAATCATACCCCTCAAACCAGCTTTCTCACTGTTGGGCATATACTGCAAGGAGGTCAAAGACAGAAACAAGGGTTCTATATAAACCAAAATATTCATAGTATTAATTTTTGTGGTAATAAAGAAATGTAAACAAAATGGATACCTAATGCTTGGGAAAAGGCTGAGCAATTGGAAGAATACAGGATATCCCAAAAGTCTTAGTGCAACTGGAAGTCTACTGGGTATCCCAAAAATTTTAGTACATTTTTAAGCCTTTAAACCTTATTAATGTTCTAAGAATGACTTTGAGTGAATAAGATATTTTGACTATTATAAATACCCAAATTAGCTATAAAAATATAGAAGAAAGAAGCTAGAGAAAGAACTGATAAATAGAAATATGTATAGAATAATTATATATATGTTTATATATGCATACATGTATATGTATACACATACATATACATGTATGAATACATATACATATACATATACACATACATACACATACACATACACACATATACACACACATACACACACATATACACACACATATACACACACATATACATACACTTATATGTACATATATTTGTATCTAAGGGTGGCCATCTCTAAAGGGGGAGAAAGAAGAAAAAAGAAATTTACATGACAACTTTGTTGCATTTTTAAAAGGAATAGTGAGTTATACATTGTAGCTTTGCAGTTTCATGTGCAATCATCTCTTTTATTACACTATGTTATGGAAATGCTAGTATTATCCCAGAAATTAAAAACAAAATAACTTTGAGAAGATACCAGAAAAGGAACTACACTAAGACCTGTATGAATTTAATGGACTATCATAACACTATAGGAAATTACAAATGTGAGAAATTAATTCCCATTCAGTTTGACACGTGTTTCTTGAATATCTCCTATATTTTTCAGACATTGTGCTAGGAGCTGGGGAAACAAAGGCAAACACAAAATAGTCCTTACATCAAGGAGTTGAAATCATTCTTATCTAGAAAAACATTACTGATGTGAATTGTAGCAGTTGCTACAAATCAGGGCTTCATTTATCATCTTGTTGATTTTTCTAGACTTAAGAAAGTGCTAAACAATGCAGATTAAACGTAAAAGTGTGTCTTGAAGATATTACCACCCACCCCAGAATGCAATTGCTAAACATTTCCCAGCATAGCATCCCTATAGTAGAGATAAGGAAGAGAGGAAAGGTAGTAGGGGGAGAGAGACAATCTCTAAGTAGCCTACAACTTGGAATGATGAGGATTTGGAGAGCAGAGTAAATGCTTGTTGACTTGAGAACAAGAGAGCTGACGGGCATAAACAATGGGTCGCTATACTCCACTCAGTAAGCAACCATAGTTCTGACCCCAGGTCTCAGCTCTGGTGTTTGCTTGAATCATTACTCCCACCGTATTCCCCATGCATTCAGAGAAACATGGGAACACTCCAACAGTGCAAAAGCAAAGAACAATAAGTAAAAAGAGCAGAACCAGGAGTGAAGAGGGCTGGCTTCTAGTCCTACATTTTCTACTTACTTGCTAGGTGGCCTTGGACAAATCACTGAACCTCTTCAGGCCTCAGGTTCCTTCACTTAGAAAATGAAGAGAATGGCTCGAATCATCTCCACTTTCCATTTTAGCCTAACAATAGATAGATAGATAGGTACATAGATAGAAGGTAGATAGATATAGATAGACAGACAGATAGATAATAGATAGATAGATAGATAATTAGACAGATAGATGGATGATAGATAATTAGATAATTAGATAGACAGATAATTAGATAGACAGACAGATATAGATAATAATTACAATATCTGCTTCAACTATTGACTTCCTTTAAGTCCCAACTAAAAGCCCATCTTTCACAGGAAGTCTTTCCCAACCCCTCTTAATTCTTGTGCCTTCCTTCTATTAATTATTTTCTATTTATCTTGCATATAGCTTGCTTTGCATGTATTTGCTTGTATGTTGTCTCTCCATTAGATTGTAAGCTTCTTGAAGCAGGGACTACCTTTTGCCTCTTTTTGTATCCCCAGTGATTGGTACAGTACCTGGCAAATAATAGGCACTTAATAAATGTTTATTGGGGGGCAGCAAGGTGGTGTAGTGATAGAGCACTGGCCCTGGATTCAGGAGGACCTGAGTTCAAGTCTGGCCTCAGACACATACTGCTTACTAGCTATGTGACCCTGGGCAAGTCACTGAACCCCATTGCCTAGCCTGAATAAATAAATGAATGAATGAATGAATGAATGAATGAATAAATGTTTGGTTGATTGACTGGTTAATATGTGTTGAGAAAGCCATTTGTCTCCCAAAATAGAACAGCTCTTCCAGTAAAATTGTTGTTGTTTGTCCTTCATTCTCGAAGAGGACTAGGACATGACATCAGGAAGGTGATGTCATAACTCGCAAGTGAATTGGATTTAAGTGAGGCAAGGCTGAGATAAGAGCTTCTCCAAGGCAGACATACAGAATCATAGCTTTAGGGCTGCAAGGAACCACAGAGGACTTCGAGTTCAGCCCCTTTGTTTTACAGAGGAAGATGAAGCCCAGAGAGGTCAAGGCGCTTACTCAGTGTCACCGTCAGTAAGTGCCTGAGACAGAATCCCAACCCAGATCTTCATGATTCCAATTCCAGCATTCCATCTGCTGTAGCCAGTGGTGTCAAACGGATAGCAATCCCAAGCACAGTGGAGCCAGATCAAAATGTAACTGAGAAATATCTAATGAAATAAATCAAAATACAATAGGAGGTAGATAATATTAATATGTAGGTTTCTCAGTCAATCCACAAGGATCCCTGAGTAGGGTTTAGTTTCTATTTGAGCCTGATGGCCACTGGGCTATGCCTTGTTGCTTCTCCTTTGATTTTCATCTACACAGCCCCCGGATCTAGCTATTAAGCACATAGTAAGTGCTTAATAAATGCTTCTTGAATGGGAAAAGCTTGAAATCCTTTTTCTACGCATCCATTTGTTAAATAACACAAATACACATACATAAGCCAGAGGTAAGGTGCCTGATCAGATGTGAATACCATCCCCTTTCATAATACTAAACCTACAAAAGCCTAACACTGCACTAAGACTTTTGGGACACCTTGTATACTGGGAACTGTGCTAAGCATTGGAAATACAATTAATAAAAAGAAAGACAGTCCCTGCCCTCAACAAGCTTATAATCTAAAAAGGGGGGTCTTCTGAGCCTCAGTTTCCCCTTTGGATCTAGGAATAATATTTCTTCTAACAAGTGATCTCCCAGGGTCATTTTGGGGAAAGGACTTTACAAAGTGCTTGCAAAGTGTTATGAAACTCTTAAAGTCATCTAGTAACATGAGTTGTTATTGTCAGAGAACTGAACAGAAGAATGAGAACATGGTAGAGAAACCCAGGCCAGATCCCAGGACACAAAAATGTAGAAGGTCCTAACAGAATCCGTATTTGTTTAGCAGAGAAAGAAGCGAGCTTAGCTTCTAGTTAGCAAAAATGCTTTTGCCACATAAGAAGCGCATGCTTCCTCCACTACCCTCCCAATGGCAGAAGCCTAGATGAGCTCTTCCATAGCCTGCCCCACTTGTCATATTCCATGCCAGCCTCCTTGGACGGGCCCTCAATCTTCACCTACACCACCCTCATTCAATGCTGAATTACTCCCAGGTGCAAAACTTGCTAGTTATGGCCCTGCTAAACAAGAGTAAAAGAATTCATTATATACCTCTACTCATAAACATAATGCACGATTACTCTATTGAAATGTGATATTTGCCATGAAACCAAAACAAAATGGCCAGTTTTCTAATCAAACTAGTTTCCTAGTTCAATCAAACCCTGGCCTCATTTATCCCATTTCCCACCTCCTTGCCCTTGCATAGATGGTCCTGGGTGTGGAAAGCACTCCCTCCTGAAGGCCACCTCATAGCATCCCTGCCTTCTTTCAAAGCATTACCCAAGTACCACCCCCCACATCTCCCAGTTATTAGCATTGTCTCCTTCTTGGAACTACTTAGAATTTATTTGTGTGCATATAGTGTGCCTCAGGGGGATATAAGCTCCTTGAGGTCCTGGACTGTTTGTTTCTGTCTTTGTATCATCAGTGCCTAGTACAGTGCCTTGAACACAGTAGGCTCTTAAGACCTTTTTTCTTACATTGCATTGAATTAAATTAAATAGAAACATTCCAATCCATTACCGTATAAGTAGCTGGAAATAATCATCTTCTCTCCATGGCTCTCTGAGGTAGACACATGCAGACAACATGACTGAGGTTGCTGCCTTTCACCCTCATCTCCTTCCTTACTAAAATGCCAAAACAGCTCCAAACATGGAGACATTCTGAAATACAGCAGAAGCAATCTGTGGCAGAGGATGCTCGATTCACTAAGTTCACTGAAGAGCACATTGTTTTAGTATCCTGGGGAAGAAGCCCAAGTGCATTTTCCCAGTTAAATTGAAGCGTATGTCTGGAAGGGCTAAAGAAAAGCATGCTTCACAATTCAGATAAATAATGTAGCATGTTAATGACGTAGGCCTGCTGTCCTTATGTACTTCAAGCTAATCCAAGCAAGCTCTACTGGCCTTAAAAGAGGACTCATGATGAACTGTTTGTAGGGAAAAGAGAGTACTTGAAATTAAGATGAAAAATCACACTTTGTAGAGGAATGAAAGTTCTCATGGCTCAGCCCATCCCATTGCGTGTATTCTACTACTCAGGATGTCATTTCTGCAATGGGCCTGCCACCTACTGTTCCTTTCCAAAGGCCACAACTGATGTGAGTTGCTGTTGAAAGCTTAAGCGGGCAGAGCCAAGATGGACGAACAGCAAGAAGACGTACAATGGCTCCCACCCCCCAGCTCGACTCCTCCAAATGGAACTAGAAAAGGCACCAGACAGAATCTGGATTAGGAAATCCAAGAAAATATCATGAATCAGTTTTCTAGGCCAGGATGACATAGGGAGACAGACAAAGGATATGGGGTCTGGTCAGGAGGGCAACACGTAGAAAACATTCCAGGGCAGGGGGAGACTGTGCACCAGGGAAAGAAGAGGTCCCAGAACCAGCACAGAGGGTTCTAAACTCATATAGGGTGAAGTGATAGGTACCAACTGGCATCCGTGTCACTCGCTAGTAAGCCCGTGCTCGAGCCACTTGAAATTGATCCTGGAGAGGCAATTGCTCAATTTTCAGTGTGAAATTTTACACTTCAAAAGTCAGCAAAAAACTATAATCCAGGTCCTGATTTACCGTTTTGTTGATTGCCTAGATTAAGAAAGTCATGGATAGAATGTTAATAATGCAAAGTAAGCTTCAAAATGTGTATGTGTGTTTTCAGACAGATGATTGTTAAACATTTACCAGCACATCACTGATCACCACTCAGTTCTAGGTCAAAAATTGGGGTGGCCTAATTATGAGATCTGCATTCAGGTGTGACTAGCAGGGCAAGGAGCAGAGTTACAGGTCCTAGGCTGTGTATCCAGCAAAGAGCAAATTCAGAAGCAAGTAGTAGCTGCTTAGCTTGGACCCCAGGAACTCAGCAGGGTCTCATTTCCAGCTTTTAGCCCAGTCTGAAGCTTTCAGAGAAATAAGCAGGGCAGGATTCCCACACCAAAGGGAAGCTTAAAGTTTTGAACAGACTCTGAACCAACAGAGCTTTCCAACTGGCTGAGTCCAAGAGCAGTTCTACCGGGCAAGCCTACAGGCATATTGCTCAGACCCAAACATAGATGAAGAACTGGCAGAACTCTGACCAGAGCAATCAGATTTTGTGCTGGATCACACCACTTTGGGAGCACTGAAAACTCACAGGTCCCCAGACCATCCCTAAGATCCTCGACAGAAACACAGTACTTAATATATACCTCAGAAAGTAACAAGAGGTCAAGCCCAGAGATTATCTTCAAAATTGCAAAGATCCCAGTCTTAGGATAAAGTCCAAAATCAGGACGTAGACTGAAAGAGTGAGCAAATTAAAGAAAGACTCCCACTACAAAAAGCTATTATGGTGACAAGGATACTCAAGACCTAAAACCAAAAAGGGAAATGACTCCAGAACATTCATCAGCAAAACCTCAAAAAAAAGTATAGCTTGGACACAAATTCAACTAGAATTCCTAGGAGAAATGAAACAATTTTTTTAAGTTTTACAATTATTTTTATAAAGAAAATGAGAAAACTAAAGTTAAAATCACAGGAAAAATGAGTTGTAGAAGAAAAGATTGGAAAGGGAATTGACAGCTTGGCACAAGAAGTACCAAAACCTTGCTCAAGCAACAAACTCCCTGAAAATTTGAATGGATCTAATGGAAGCTAATGCATCCATGAGACAACAAGGCATATAAAATGAAATCAAAAGACTGAAAAAATATAAAATATCTCATAGCAAAAAAAAACTGACCTAGAAAACAGACTGAAGAGAGATAAATTTAGAATCATTGGGTTACCAATAAGCCATTACATGAAGAAGAAAAAAAAAGCATAGGCATCACCTTTCAAGAGAAAAAAAACCCTACTTCAATATCTTAGAACTAAAAAGCAAAGTAGAAAAAGAGAGAATCCACCAGTCACCTCCTAGAAAAAAATCCCAAAGTGAAGACTACCAGGGACATTTGTATTCAAATTCAGAGTTTTCAGGCTAAAGAAAAAAATACCACAAACAAGCAGAAAGAAAGAATTCAAGTACTGACAAGCCACGGTCAGAGCCACACACAATTTAGCAGCCACCACTATGAAGGAGCAGAAAGCTTGGAATACAATATCCCTGAAGAGAAAAGATATGAGTTTACAATCCAGAATAACTTAGCCAGCAAAACTGAGTATAATTCAAGGAAGAAAATTAACCTTTAATAAAATAGAAGACTCCCAAACATTCCTGATGAAAAGACCAGAGTGGCATATACACTTAAAACTACAAACACAAGAACCAAGAGAAATACATAAAGGGAAAAATGAGCAAACAACCCTAAGGGACTTCATAATTACCCTAATATCCTAACTTCATAATTATATTCTAATATGTGCAAATGATGCATTTAGCCCCTCAGAACTATTTCATCAGGGGTTATAGAAGGAGTCTATTTAAACAGAAGGCCTGGGAGTAGTTCTTGGTGGTCTTAAAGAAGAATGGAAAGGAAGGGGAAGAGACATATACTAGGAAGGGAGGGAAGGGGTGGAGAAGGGAAAGGAAAGTCAGGGGAAATTGTCTCATAGAATCAGGGTGTGCAAGCAAAAGTCCATACAAACAAAAAGAAAGGCATGGGGAAAAATAAGTGGCTTTTGAAAATCATTCTCATCTGAATTAGTCAAAAGAAAGAATAATATACCCACTTGGGCACAGAAATACATTTCACTCAACAGGTGAAGAGGTAAAGAGGAGATGGGATAAGAAGGAGGGTAAGTTAAAAGAGGAATCCATCCTAAGCAAAATAAACTCTAACTAAGGATGTACAAAAATATTTACAGTAGCTCTTTTTGTGGAGACAAAGAATTAGAAATTAAGGGGTTCCCATCAATTGGAAGGGCAGCTGGGTGGTTCAGTGCATAGAGCACTGGGCTTGGAATGAGGAAGACATCTTTGTGAGTTCAAATCTGGCCTCACATACTTACTAGCTGTGTGACCCTGGGCAAGTCAGTTAACCCTGTCTGCCTCAGTTTCCTTACATGCAAAATGAGCTGGAGAAGGAAATGACAAACCACTCTAGTATCTTTGCCAAGAAAACTCTCAAAGTGGGCTCATGAAGAGCCAGACATGACTGAAATGATTAACCACAAAGAACAACCATCAATTGGGAAATAGCTGAACAACTTATGCATGAATGTGATGGAAGAGTATTCTGCTGTAAGAAATGATGAGAGGAATGGTTTCAAAGAAACCTAGGAAGACGTATATGAAATAATACAGAGTAAAGTGAGCAGAACAAGGAGAATATTTTACATAATAACAACATAGTAGAGACAAACAGCTTCAAAAGACTAGGGAACTCTGATCATCACAAGGACCAATTCGAGAGGACTCATGATGAAACAAGCTTTCCTCTTCCTGATAGAGAGCTGAAGAACTTAGAGTGCTTACATACATATACACAATTTATCTGCACACACCCAATGAGCAAATGTGCTTTGTTTGACTCCATGTGTTTGGAACAGGTGTTTTGTTTTTCTTTCTTTCTCAGTTGGGGGAGTAGGGTGATGTCTTTTGATTCATGCATAAATTAGATCTGAGGCAGAGTTGCTCCAAGAACAGTGTTGGCCTCACCCTTTAATACAGAGTCAGCACAGTCCAGTGGCAGGACAGAATCAAGACAACTGGTGATGGCTCTTCAATGGCTAACCAAGCTCTAAGGGAGAGAAGGCTGATTTTGCTTGATTTAGCTGATTAAAAAAGAAATTAATTTTAAAAAAGAGAAAGAAAACACCTACACACACACACACACTCCTCTATAGAGAAGGGGGAATGTTGCATGAAGTAGATTTTTTTTCAATATAAAAATGGAATTGGAAGACAGGTTATAAGGCTGTGTTGAAAGTTATGTTGACTCAGCATCCCATGGGTCCCAGCTCTACTTATCAGTGTTGGGGGAGGCTCTGGTGGGGAAGGAGACACCAAGTCTGCCGCTTTTTGTATCACCTGCTCTTTGTCACCCACCCTTACCAGCAAATTGTCACATTCTTGCTACCTTGGGGAAGAACTGAGATTCAATGGCCCAACCTCTTTTGCTGAGGTGGACCTATCTCAATTGTCTTAAAGTTACCTATAAAAGCTGGCCCCACCTGGAAGCCATTGCTGATCTTCAGTGATCAGCCCATCAACATGCCGATACCTTGACATACTTATAATAAAATCCTTTCAATTCTCTTTGTCCCAAGTTTTGCCTCATTAATCGGGGTGAAAGCCCAAATGATGAATTTTCCTTCAAACAGCTGCATCCAAAAATGCTGCTTTGTCACAGAGAGTACATCAGTGACCTCCTGCCAACAAGCAAAGCGAGCAAAGAAATGGAGATTGGACTCACTTAGGTTTACTTTGGGAATGAGAATTAAAAGGGATCTGAGAGGCCATATGGTCTAGTTCCCTCATTCTACAAATGAGGAAACTGAGGCTTAGAGATGTTAACAGGCTTATCCAGTGTTACTGGAGAAAGAAGTTAGAATTCAAACTCAGATCCTTTGACCACAAATCCAGCACTATTTCCACTACAAATCAAGCTTACACCAGCACCACTGGCATCCAAAAATAAAAAATTCTTTAGAAATAAGCTGTTGAGAGGCAAAAAGATCTCAGGATCTAAATTATCCAGATGGACAAATTCACAATTTACACTGAACACATTATTCAGATAATTCCTCATTTCCTTGTGTCACCTAGGCACTAACGGCCATATTTAGCCATCTTCATTTAGTTTAGCAAAACTACCTAGGATTTTGTGAAAGAGTTCAGCATTCATCAAAGGTTTAACCGTCAGCTGTAGGCTTTGGTGAAAAGCCAGGACTTCAGCAGTTAGATAGAATCAGCGGCTCAGGGGAACCAAAATGATAGAAGAGGAGCTAAAAGTCAATTTAAACAAAGATAGAGCTTTCCATGGCAAGCTAGAATCATTGATAACAGATTCATAGCCTTGATGGGGAAATCTCTTTAACTCAAGTAGAGAGTTGTAGAAAGGAAAATCCTTCATTTGGGTTTTTCACCCTGATTAATGAGGCAAAACTCAGAACGCAGAGAATTAAAAGGATTTTATTATAATTACCTCAAAGTAGCAACATTGAAGATCAGCCATGGCTTCAAGGTGGGGACAACTTGTATAGCTAACTTTAAACAATCCATATAGGTCCACCTCTGACTCTCAGCTCCTTCCCAAGCAAGAACATGACAAGTAGGGGTATATGACAAAGAGCAGGTGATACAAACAGCTGCAGAACTGGTATCCCCTTTCTTACTCAAACTTCCCCCAACATAGATTGATAAGCAGGGCTGGGAATATTGGAATATTCATAACTTCCTTTTTTTTTCTTTTTCTCATAACTTTCAACAAAGTGTAATAGCATCATGTAGTGAAAATGTTTTTATCTTAGGACATATGCATAGTACAATTTAAAAAAAAACATGAAGAAGCAAGCAATCTTTGAAGATCAGATTTTTTATGACCACCTTCTCTGAGAGATAGGTAATAGTAGAGATGTTTACCTGCATATGAATGAATCGGTGGTTATGTAACACACGAGTTGGATGGGGCAATAACCACACATTTCTTTGAACCACAGTCACAAGCCTCAATAATGAATATAAATATCGTTGTGATCATTTTAAATTAGATTTGTGCCAATATCATGTTTGCTATTCTGAAAAGCAAGATCTCTCTGAAGAGGAACTCTTGCCCTAGTAGTTAAGTACATGCCCAAACCATGTGAAAACCATCTTGATTTGTACCTTGCTGCTAAATCTTGGTAAATATGTTTCTCATAGGCCATCAGTATTTAATTAACATATGATAAGTGCCCTATTAAATCTAAATTAAATCCTTATTGGACAGTTTAGAATGCAACCACAGCTTCTTTTTTATGTAAATTCTAACTACTCACAAAGACCATAAACACATTCTCCAGTGCAGACTCTCTGAAGCAATTCTGCACAATGAGTTAGAAAGAATGGAAACTTGGAAACCAAAAGGCGAAATTTGGGGGTTTTCTTTGACATGCATCAACAATTCCCTCTCTTTTCCTGTTTTTTGAATTTTTTGTTTATTTTACTACTTGCCACATGCACTGATTCAACCCAATTCATTCAGACATCCAAACGCAATCTGGGCTTTAAAATGTTGATTGGCTTCTGCCTTCCCAGCAACCCAATTCCCTGTGCCTCTAGTTCCCAGGAAGCATGCTATTTTTGCTTTATGTTTATTTCTTGGCTAGATGATCAGTCATCAGGTCAAGATGTGTCTAATTGAAGTCTCACTTTAAGTCAGGCAAGCTTAACCATGGGAACCCTTGCTAACAAGTTTCTACAGTAAATCAGGTTTGAGGGTTTGCAAGGGCACCCAAACATTTGGTCATTTTGCCATTGGGGGGCCCTGAGAATCTCCACGGTACTTTTTGTGGTCAGACATGTTTTCAAAGAGGAGTATCCCCACCAAAGTTTGTTTGGAATACACACTGGTTTAACTTCTCAGTCTAAGGATGGCACCCAATTTTGGGATGACATGAGATAGGATTGAAAGGCAAAAATTAGGCCTTCCGTGGCTTTTCCTTCTTTGGATGTAGCCAAGAAAAATTCACATTGCAAACTCATGGAACCACTTTAGTTCAATGTTGAAGTGTCAGGACTTTCTGCCCAGCAAGTCCTCAAGAGCATCAAGTCCCAAACAACTGCCATCTGTCAAGCCAGCTCGATAAATCATCACCTACTGATGAATACAACATGTGCCTCTCAAAAGTATGAAGAAATAACATGGCAACAGTGCAATTATTGTTATTATTGGTGTTTGTGTTACAGATTTAGCAACTAGATTTGTAATTCCACTGATTTAGGAAAGTCCCAGATGAAGAAACTCATTTACCAATGCAGTTCAGCAATACCTCCGCAAATTAGAGAGTTGTGATATGAATGAAAAGTCCAAGAGACAGAGTGTGGGGGCAATTAATAATCAATTTATTAATTCAGCTAGCCAATAATCAATAAATTGATGGTCAGCAGTTTCTCTCAGTAATCAAAGACTCCTCATGGAGGCAACAAATGCCTTAAATATTTTTGAAAGGGAATGCCCCTGATAGAAGAAGTCAATCCTGACACGTGAACAATTAATAAGGGGTGGGTATTTAAATGAGGAGGTGGACTAGAAGTCTTCAGCTCCTCCTGTCAAGAATATGGCTAGATCATGCGACTCAGCCCTCTCTAGAAATCTGGATGAGTGAATCCATCTCTACCCAAACGATTTTGGTTGGTTTTCTCCTTCATGAGTTGGGTCACCCTAAACTCTAATGGAGAGGTTCAGGCAAGGAAGTAAGGTCTCCTAGTTGAGTGGGGTTGAGGCCAAGATCAAGAAACGTGTATCTCAAGGATTAGGCCAATCTCGACTATCAGCTTTGTCCTTCAGAGACTGGCTGACCTATAGGGGCTGGTCTCTGAATGAGGAAATAAAAAGCCTGGATCTTAATTAATAATTGGTTATTAATATAATAGAAAAATTATTTTCCTCAGTTGCGTACAGTCAGTCAGTCAGTTAACAAGTAGTTATTAGGTACCTACTATGTGCCAGGAACTGTGCCAAACACTGGGAATACAAAGACCAAAAAAAAGAAACCTCGTATCTGTTCTCAAGGAGCTCAGAGTCTAATGAGGGAGATAGCATGTAAGAAACTATGTACACACAAGATAGAGACAGGACAAATTGGGGACCCTCTTAGAAAGAAAGAGGATCGGTGAAGGATGTTCCAAGGAAATCAGAAAGCCAGGAGGTAGAGATGAGTGGGAGAGAGCTCTGAGCATGGCGGCAGCAGTGAAAATGTTCAGTATGAGAAGCTGGAGTAGTGTGTGTGAGGAATGGTAAAGAGGCCCGTGTCACTGAATCAAGGAGTGCATGTTGGCAGTCGGGGCGGAAAAGGGGAGAGTAAGGTGAAAGAAACTAGAAAGATAGAAGAAGCCAAATAATGAAGGGCTTTGAAAGTCACCAGAGGATTTTATGGAATGGGAGAATAGAGGGACGTGCTTGGATCTGTGCTTAAAGAAGATCAACTTGACAGTTGAGGAGAGGATGGACTGAAATGATGAGAGTCTTGAGGCAGGGAGACCAGCCAAAGGCTGCAGCAATAGTCCGGGAGTGAGGTGACAAGGACCCATGCCAGAGTGATGGCAATGTCAGAGGAGAGAAGGGGGATTATACAAGAGATGTTGTGAAAGAAGAAATGACGATGGGAGGCAGCTAGGTGGTGCAGTGGATAGAGCTCTGGCCTTGGAGTCAGGAGGGCCTGAGTTCAAATCCAACCTCAAACCAGACACTTGACACTTACCAGCTGTCTGACCCTGGGGAAGTCACTTAATCCCAATTGCCTCCCCAAAAAGCAAAAAACAAAAAAAAAAGAATAAAAAAAGAAATTACAAGCTTGACAACTCATTAGATACGAATGAAGGGGTGAGAATCAAGAGTTGAAGATGACACCCACATTGGAAACCCAGGAGAATGACGGTGTTCTCAACAATAATACAGAGGTTAAGAAGAAGGAGGGTCTGGAGGAAAGGATGATGAGTGCCTTTTTGGAAGAGTTTAGTTTAAGATATCTAGGGGACATCCTGTTCTAGATCAGTAGGCAGCTGGAGATGCAATCCTGAAGGTTGGAGCACTGACTGACCAAATAGCATGGCCTATATATGTCAGAGGTGAGCCTTCAATCCAGGTTGTCCTGCGTAACTCCCCATCCATTCTACCATGCTGAAGCTCATGTATGCTGCAACCTCAAAGGCCCAAAATGTGATATGGATCTGTGGCTATTCCCCTTACTTATGCTTTTTCCCTCTACTCATATCCATTCTTTCCCAGCCTCTGTGGTTCCTGTCCCTATTCTCCCATAAGTTTGCCAAAAGGGAACCCAATATACTGTGGGCCTTCATCATGTTTTCTTGGCGTCCCTAGGATGTCAAGGGACTTCCCACAATCCATCGCTTATCCCTTGCTTTAGCTGTGTAACCAGCACAATTTTTTTTTCTGTTACTCATTGTAGCAGTGTCTCATTTGGAGAAGATAAAATTATAGGAGAAGAAGAACTAGGAGTCTTAATGCACCTTCCTCTGACCCCTACCTTAGGAATATTGGCATTGCCAGTTTTTCCTTGCTGATCCTCCATTTCAAATCATACCATTATTAATTAGTGTGAATAATATATGTCAATGCAGTATAGAACTGGCGTAGAAGTCAGAAAGACTGAGTTCAAATATTTCCCCCAATACTTGCTAGATATGTGAACCTGGACAAATCACTTAACTTTTCTCAACCTTAGTTCCCTAATCTGTAAAATGGGAGAAATACATTATCTCATAGATTTGTAAGGAAAATTAAATGGAATAATGTTTGCAATGAGCTTTGTAAATGTTAAAGTGTGAAATCAACTCCTGATTTTATTACTCTCTAGGTACTTAAAACCATCTAATAAGGCATTAGTGGCAGTGCTGGTGTTTTGCCATGTTCAGAGAGCAAGATGGTCTTTTGGGTATAATTTACAAGAGCAAGGAATAAGTAAATTTATTCTTCAGGCTTGGTTATGATACTAACTAAAATCTTACCTTAACCCTTCTTAATTCCAGTGCTTTCCCTCCTTTAATTATTTCCTATTTATCCTATATGTAGTTTACTTTGTATTTTTTTTTTTTGCACATTGCATTATTTTTTTTGCATGTTGTCTCTGCCATTAGATTGTATGCTCCTTGCAGGGCATGGACTGTCTTTTGCCTCTTTTCATATCCCAGTACTTAGCACAATGCCTGGCACATTGTTGCTTACCAATTATTATTTTTTTTAATTATGTGACACATAAGATAGACTTAAGAAAATATAAATAAGGTTTAAATAGACTTGTTTATTTCTTTAAAGCAAGAAATTCATTTATTCAATAAAATTACATTTCCCTTCCTGGCCACTGTAGGAGCAGTGATATCCACATAGCTTCCACTGCTTCCCTGAAAGTCTTATTGTGACTTTTTGGAATTATTAGATCCCTATATGCCTGCTTTAGTATCTTTCATTTACTCGTGCTACATGGAGTTCAAACTCCATTCAACATATATTTACTGTATGTTATCAATTCTAAATACACACACATATATGTAATATATGTATATGTATATATATATACACATACATACACATACATCTGTATGTATTATGCACATGCATACATATATAAATAAATATATATCCTTTAGTCCAAACAGTTCTGGAATTGTGAGTACTTACGTTCAATGGGTAGGAAATGTTGACAGTGTCTTCTCACTGGGGCTTGTTTTTGACCCTTGCCCATGTAGAAGATTGGGAACACCTATCATTATATCATGTCCGTGTATTCAGTCACTCACTGTAGTCACAGATCCAAACAAGAAGCAGAATTCAAACAGTACTCAGGACACAAGTACTCAAATGGATCTATGACTTTTACGGATTTTGGAGTCCCCTTCAGCAATGTAGATCGAAAGCCATTCATTCCTGCCCATCTTGTCCAACATTTTTCCATGGCCTTACATATGTACACTGCCAGAGGTATGCTCACCATGTGGGAGGTCTTCTTTTCTTTCTCCTGACTTTGCAAAGATAAAAGTAGAACACTGGCCATCTGTTATTTTTTGCCCTTGTCATGTGACCAGCTCACCTCTTACAATTACATATTTCCTTGATGACACTCTTATTCCTCTTCTTTGAAGATCTTCATTGATCATAAGTTGCAGCCTGGTCACATGCACCATGGGACACACCATTGACTCTGAGTGATATCAATTTTTAATTCTTCTGAGACCATTGTATTCCATGTCTTACTACCATACAGCAATACCAAAAGAATGTTGGTCTTAAGAAAACGGATCTCTGTTTCATAAGTTTGGATACTTTAAAGGATCTTTGACATTTCCCAAAGGCAATCTATTCCATTGGCCCACTGTTCAACTCCTAGACTCAATTTGTTGGCCGTCTAGTTCATTTATCTCAAATCTACATACTGATAGGCAAGTTCTATGAGTTTTTCCCATCTAAAGGTTGGTCTTTCTCTCTGGACAATAAACATTCTTTATCTTCTTGCTCTTTTCTCTGTGGATAATTGGGTCAACCTCTTTTGGGTGCTTACAGACCTCTTCTAGAAGGCTCTGCAGTGTTTCAGAGTTTAATGTGACCAGAATAATATCACAAGCCATCATTGAAATCTGGAGACCTCTGCCATCTGCAAAGAAATTCTCTTCAACTTGGACTAGGTAATGAATCTCCTCCACCATGATGGCAAATAGCTTTGGCTAGCATGTGCCTCCACTTTCATTTCTTAAGTGACCTTGGGATGACTTGTTTGGCTGGGTGTCCTGCCAAGTTTTCTTTAAAGTGGTTTTCCCCTCCACTGCTTCTCACTACTTTATGAGATCATACCACTGACAATCTAGCATCTTTCTTTACCAGATTTTGCAAAGAAGTTTATGTCCTAAACTAGTGGTGCTTTGGGTCATCATATCCCTCCACATTGCAAGGAAGTCAAATGCGTGCTGACTAAGGCCTTTTCTGAGCTTTTGTGGTCCTTTTGTTGTGGTACTAGACTTAACAGTGGTTAAACTAGGTGGTGCAATGGATAGAGCATTGGGCTTGGAATCAGGATGACATCTTAATGAGTTCCAATCTGGCCTCAGACACTCACTACTTAAGGAACCCTGGATAAGTCACTTGATGCTATTTGCCTCAGTTTCCTCATCTGTAAAATGAAATGAAGAAGAAAATGGCTATTCTAGTATCTTTGCCAAGAAAACCTCAAATGGGGTCATAAAGAGTCAGACATTGAGACTTAAATATCTTACCCAATTATTATAACCAGCTATTGTAATCAATCATTTCTGATGTCACCAATTAATGAATCAGGATATAAATGAATTATAAAATATAGTTCAGTTGAATGAATATTTATCTAGTGTTTACTATAAAGATGACATTATTTCAGGTACTGGGGGTGCAAAGACAATATGAACAAGGATCAGATTTCCTAGAGTCAGAATTCTCTCTTTTGTCTCTTCCAAACAAGACTCTGATTTTAGAACTCACCAATAAAGTTTGCTACTGACACTGCTCACCAACCCATCAGCAAATTTCATAATTCCCCCTTTTTCTCCAGACTCTTTTCCATCAGTCCCCTACGCTTTGGACACACAGCTCTGTGGGTAATGGAGCCTTGTTCTGCAGTTAGTATTTGATTCATGCCTAGGCTTTATGGGAAATGTAGTTCCTCTCTATTTCAGCCTTACTTATTCTATCAAGCCGTGTTCTCTAGCCAATACTATTCGAAAGGCACTCTTCCAGGTAGTGGAGGTAAAAAGATGAAAACCAGGCTGTCTCTTTCTTCAAGGAATTTATGATCTAAAGTAGAAGCTATTTCATGCACACAAATGTGTAGAATGAAATGTAAAATATAATAGCGCAAGCAGAGTTTCATATAAAGATTTAATTAAAGAGGACACTTTCAATTTCTGATAACAAAAAGTCTCTTGGAGGAGGAGATAGCTGATGAAGGTCTTGAGTGAAAGGAAGGATTTCAGCAGATCAAATGTTCTGAATCCATTCACCTTTATTCATCTCCTTTTTCCCTTCCCAGGAAAGAATGTATCTATTCCAAAACTGCCATCTCTTTCTTTAAATTTTATTTTGCGTTTCTGTCCATCTAATTTCTAAAAGCCAATATTAAGACCAAAACGTGGTTAACCAATGAATTACTAATCTGTAGGCATTTCATTTGCTCAAAGGCAGTTGAGAGGGAGGTTGTCTATGTACACAGAGAATGATTCTCTGGGACTAATTCTGGGCTCCAGTTACCAAGAGAAAAATTGCATTCCTACATGTTAGTATAGCTTCCCCAAAACAGAGAACAAGTGAATCTAGATTTGGACACAGAATGAGCCAAGCAGATTAGAGTAGGGGGCATCTATCTGATATGTAAGACAGTACGTCCTAATTGGTCCCCCTATATTCAGTTTCTCCTCTCTCCGATCCAGCCTCCACATAACTGCCAGAGTGATTTTTCCAGCCCACCTTGTCAGGTTTCTGTCACATTATGTCCTTTATGACCTCTGCATTCCAGCCAAACTGTTGTATTTGCCATTCCTCATGCACAACATTCCACCAGCTAGCTCCAGATCTGTACATAAACAGTACCACAAGCCTAGAATTCTCTCCCTCTCCACTTCTCATAACTGATTCCCTAGATTCCATCAAAGACAGCACAAATGCCATTTCATCCAAGGGACCAATCTTAAGCCCCCACCCCCCCGGTTATTATCATCTTCTCCATTCCACACAGAAGTTACTTTTGCTGTTACTGCCTATATATTGTAAATAAAATATTTACTAAGTAAATATTTAGTCTTATAGATTTAGAGAGCTAAATGAGACTGCAGCGGTTACCAACCCTACCATTTTACAGATGAGGAAATTGAGGCTAGGAGAATTTGTTATTTGACCAAAGTTGTACTGGTAGCAAGTAGAAGAAATGGGATTTGAACCCAAGTCTTCTGAATTCAAACCCAAATCACTTTGACTTTACCATGATGCCTTTTATCTGTATTCGTGTTCTTTCCCCCCATAGAATGTAAATTTCTTTGTGTCAGGAGGCATTTCATTTTGCTTTTGTATCTCCAGGATGTAGAATAGAGCCAAACATATAGCAAGAACCTATTAAATGCTTGATGAGTGAATGAATAAGTGAGTGAATGAATGAATGGATGATGGCCTCCTGGCAAGGATATTGTAAAGGGAATTTTTCTTCAGGGTATGACTTGCATCTTATGATCTTTGGGATGTGATTTTCTCCTTATAAAAATAATTTTCCTGTATTTTCTATATCTATCTACTTGATGCATGGTCAAATCTAAGTAAATAATTCCAAAATTAGCCTTCAGCTACAAATAACTTTCACAGCCAGTTTCTGGGTTTCTCACGGCTCTGTCCCTCATTCTATTCTCCGTGTGTTGAATTAAGACAGGCACTAAAACGTAGAACATGGCAGTTTTAATTTGTATGCCAAGTTCCCCACCCACCCACATGGACTTAAAATTTCTCAACTAATGAATGGGAATGAGGAGCCCAAGACACCTTTAGCTGCCCATTCACCAACGCCCCATCCATTAGACTCTTTTTGACCCCCTAAGCATTATCTCCAGCTTATAGATTATAGCTTCTGGTGGGTCCACTGAACAGACTTTCAATTCTCTTCTCAAGACGGATGGCGCCATCACCACACCCAATATCCAGCTGGCCATTATTTGGATTTCATCTTCTTTACCGGTGCTCAATAGACGCTTCTTTTGTGAGGCTGACCGGGCAGTAGAAAATCACCAAGTCACTTTCCCACAGTCACTGGGAGCTGGCTGCTTTTCACTGGCCAGCTAATTACCATGAACCACGGTGCGACGAGCCCAGCTGCACTGAATGTGAATCCTTTGCTCTGCCCTCTCTTCTTTCAAGAGAACACTCAAAAACCTCCTGCCAGCCCCCATTTTCTCGTGCGAGCTTTCAGAGAGGCTGCCCAGAGGTGTTCAAAGCCTCAGCGAAGGACTCCTTTATCAGATCCAAAAGGCCTTTTTTTGAAATGTGAGGATCAATTCCTCTTTCTTTTCATGAGACTTCAGGGGATCTATTGTGGGTCTATTGTTCCTGAACGTGGCAGTCAGTGAGAGAGTACAAGGTCTGGAATGCGCACAGGGATTAAAGCAGCTAGCTTTTCTTAGGCGGCTTTCTCATTTAACTGAGCAAACCCACTGGCTTTGGTGAGGGCTTTCTGGTGGGACCCACGGCCAGATTCTTGCCAGTTTTCTCCCTTGTTCTGCACAGCAGATACCGCATTGGCACGGGCCAGAGCAGAGACAGTAGCCCAACCAGAAAAATAATTGGATCTATCTGCTGTGGGTTGCACAAAGCGCGGCATTTTTGCTTTCTGCACTCTGCAGTGTTCACGCCTCTCTCAATTAGGCAGCGCGAGGAAAGGCAAGGTATGCCCAGACGCAGCTTGTCTGACATTTCACCAGCGCTGTCTCCAAATCAGTTGCAGTGGGCAGTCTTTCCTCCGGATTTAATCCTCCTTGTCAGTTCCTCATCACGCAGAACGTAAACTTGGGCCCTTCGTTTTGCGATCCCGACAGCTAAGTAAGGGCTTGGGAAGAGTGGCGTATTACTGATGTGAAGTCAAAGGAGGAGCATTCCGAGCTTTTGCGAAAGGCCCATGAACTTAAAATCAGGTCAGAGAGGCCTGACCTAATTGCCACGTTTAGGAACAGAACTGAGAACATCTCAACGCTGTTATTCCGTTTAATGGTTTAATCATGCCAGAAAAGATGAATGGATCTGCTTTAGAAACAAACCAAGGCAGAAGCAGGGTACCATGATATTAGCAAATGGCTCCCCCGTATGACTCAGCGCTGCCTCTGCAGTGCTAGGAAAACAGCTGTGGAGGCTTAGAAATGGGATCCGGCGCCACGACGGAAAAACAGCCTTCGTTTCCTTCTATACGTAAAAATCGTTTCATTTAGAAAGGAGAGAAGACTTGGAAAGACCTCCTACTTTCGCGGAGGTTTACTTTCATGCCACTGATTTCCTTTGCCTGCCAAATGGAAGAACATGAACTAAATTAAGTGGTGGGATTCTGTTTCCGAGGTACACGATGATATTAGCTCTTGTTTATATAGCACTTTAAGGTGTGCAAAGAGCTTTACTATACATCGTCTCATTTATCTGCTGAACAACCCTGGGAGGTAGGGACTTTTGTCATCACCATTGTGCTGATGATGAAACTAAGGCACAGAGAGGTTAACGGATTTGTCAGTGTCACAGAGACAGGAAGAGTGGAGCTGAGATTTGAACCCAGGCCTTCTTGACTTTGATGCTATCACATGACATACACCTTGATTCGTCCTTTCTCCTAGGCTTTTCCACTTACCCCTATCTCTCTGCCTTTCAACTGCACCTCAGCTCTTTAGAAGTGACCCTATTTCTACAATTCATCTTTCTTATCTTCTGCCTTCACTTCCCACATTCGCCTCAGACTTCTCTGCTTCCTTGCAACCCCTCTCTCTTTCCTTTTCCTTCTGCTTCATTCAGTTAAATTCTCCAAGGGTGTATCACTGCTGAGACTCTATTTTATACTCTAAGACTTCAAGGATTCGTAATTTTATCAGGAAAATGAGAGGGGGAAAATATGTCATAAGGTCCTTCCGTCTCCAAGCAGAGCATTACTTAAAGAACCTAGATTAATGAGGAAACCCTGGACAAGTGCTCACTCTCTTGGGTGTCAGTTTAGCAAGGAAGGGCTAAAAACCCTGGTTCTAGCCTTTTATAATGCAGGAGGATTAGCCTCCCCTTCTCATGCTTCCTCCTGCATAAGATGTGAGTCATTGGAAAAGTTCCGTTCTCTTTACGTTTCTTCATCTCTGTTTATCCACCCATTTTTCCATTATATCCCTTTCTCATCACATTTTTTTCCTGCCTTTCACTCTGCCCCCAAATGGAATCACCACAGTTCTTCAATGACAAAAAAAGTGCTTAAGCCATTTCCATTGGAAAACTTCAGTGATCAGGGAAAGCAGAAAAAAAAATCATTGGAATACACACACTAACCACGGTTACTCAAAGACCAAAGATCACAAATCCAATTCACTAGGCCTCAGTTTCTTCAACTGTAAAATGAGGAGATCATACCAGAAAAACCTCAAAAGTCCCTTTCAGGCTTAAATCCAATGACCTTCCATCAATTATTCCATTTCTCCAATCCAAATTATGATTAGTGAGACCTACTTAGCCAGGTGAGTGCTATAGCCCTTTCATAAGGGTTTATAACTATTAGACATCTAGTGTGAGGTTTATCATCCCCCAAATAGCAAATACTTCAAATCAGGGCTCAACTTACTATTTGGTCTTAAGAAAATGTTCGATAAAACGCTAAGAATGCAATTAAGCCTAAAAGTGTGTCATGCGTACATTTTTTGAGGGGAGAACTAGTTGCTAAACATTTACCAGCACAACCCTGATTTATACCTACTGTATCAAATTTCACAGAATCACAGCTAGGTGGTGTAGTGGGTAGAGAGCTGGATGTGAATTCACATCAGGAATTCAAATTTGAGTTCAAATTTGGCCTCAGATACTGACTGTGTGATCTTGGGCAAGGCACTTAACCTCTGTTTGCCTCAGTTTCCTCAAGTGTAAAATGGGAACACTAATAGCACTTACCTACTAGGGTTGTGAAGATCAAATAAAATAATATTTATATAGTGCTTAGCACAGTGCCTGGCACATAGCACCATATAAACGGTAACTATTATTGTATAGAAGTCAATCAGGTTGACACTTACTAGCAGCAGCAAGCCTGAGAAAGTCACTTAATTCCAATTTCCTCACCAAAAAGCAAAAACAAAACACCAAGTCAATCAGTTGTCAATAAGTACTCAGTAAGCACCTACTGTATGCTAGGCACTGTGCTAAACACCATGGAGACAAAAAGAGTCAAAAGATAGTTCCTCCCTGCCCTCAAGGAGCTCCCAATTTAAATGGGGGGGGGGCACAACAAGCAGAGAAGATATATATGGGAGAAATAGGAAATCATAGAGAGAAGAAAGGAACTAGAATTACGAGGTTTCCTGTGGAAGACAGGATTTTGTGTGGGATTTAAAAGAAGCCAGGAAAGGCGATAGCTAGAGATGAGGAAGGAAAGTATTCCAGGAGTGGACGACAGCCAGAGAAAATGCCCAGAAAAGCTGAGAAAGAATATCACGTTCTTGGAACAGGCCAGAGGCCACAGTCACTGGATCAGAGAGTATTTGGCAGAGATTAAGGTATAAGAAAACCAGAAAAGAGGGGAGCGAGTTAGGCTATGGAGGCTGTTAAGGCCACACAAAGATTTTGTATCTGATTCCAGAGGTGACAGGGAGTCACTGGAGTTTGCTGCTGTTCATCCTTCATTCTCAAAGAGGACCATGACGTCAAGAATATGATGCCACGACTTGCAAGTGAATTGGATTTAAGTGAGGCAGGGCTGTGCAAAGGCACCAGGCTCACTTTCTCCTCCGGAACCATCTGGGTCTAGTGGCAGCGTGTGGCTCAGGATGAGAAGAGTTGCCCCCCTCTGGAGATTATTGAGCAGGGGAGTAACATGATCAGTCTTGTGCTTCAGGAAAATCATTTTGGTGTCTGAATAGAGGATGTATTGAAGTGGGGAGAGACTGGAGTCAGGAAGCCCCACCAGTAGCTATTATAATATGTTGTTCATCCTTCCTTCTTGAAGAGGACCAAGGACATCAGGAGGCTGATGTCTTGATTTGCAAGTGAATTGGATTTAAGTGAGGCAGGGCTGTGCAAAGTCATCACCCTCACTCTCTCCTTCAGAGTCTTCGAGGTACAGTGGTAAGACATAGATCAAGATGACTGGGGATGGCCCCAGACACAATGGGAGTCCTTGGCCTTTTTAACTAAGGTCTTTCCTGGGTCTCATTGTGTCTGAGGCAACACCCATTCAGTAGTTAAAGGCTGGGTAAGAATTGAGCCAAAAGATGGCCTACTTTGCCTTCACAAAAGAGTCCAGGCATGAGGTCAGCAGGGCCACACAGAACCCACCATTAGTCCAGGGATATAATTCTTTTGGGGTTCAGGATAAAAGCAGCCTTCTCACTTTGCTCTCAAGGGAAGCTTGCTTTCACCAGCTGAGGTCACTGCGATTAAAAGCTGGCATACAAAAGACAATCATGAGCAGAGAGTAAACCTTTCTTATCAAAGCAAGTAGTATCGAAATTGGAGAGGCTGTATACAGATTACATGATAGAATATACAAGACTAAATCAGTTCTTCACCTGAGAATGAGATAAGCTCTTAGCTTTGACAAGAAAAATCTCACCTTCCCCGGCAGGGAGGAAAAGTCTACTCTTAGCATTTACTAGGATTGCAACCCTGGGAATCAAAGACAACAATGGGGGACAGTTTCCCTCCAGGTCTACAGCTCCTGGGAGATTTCCCATCCATCATTTGAAAGTTCACCTTCTCTCTCCCCATCTCTTATCAAACTCTTTCTCTCTTTCTCCCAGGCTCTCTGAATCTGAAGAAGTCTCTTCTCCACTTAGGCAAATATTAAACTTTACAGATTCCAGGGTCTCTCAGTCAAGCAGGTATCACCCTTCCCCAGCCCTAGCCCCTTGTATGCAGAACATAGCACCCTAGCACTGTCCCACAGCAAACGGCTCCAGGCTTGGAGAAGTAGGGTTGCACGGAATTTTCGAGTCTGTTTAAAAGTTGTCCACAGTTGGTTCTGAACTCCTTTGTTAAAAATGCAATACCTTGTGGCTAATTTGCAAGAACAACTTATTGACATCATAAGACGCGGAAATTTCCTAGCTGAATTTCCACAAAAATCTTTTTGTAATTAGTTGGAAGAACTGAAAAATGCAGACCATGATTTAGTAAGCTTGACCAATGATTCCTTTTTTTTGCTGGGATCAATGTGGTTTTGTAGGACATTGTTCTGCCTTTGAGAATCATTAAAGACAAGCATTAAATAAAAAAAGGAACTGTGAATTCCTGCGTGTCAATATGTATACCAACATCACCCAAAATGCTGCACCATATGCACTTACATTTCTTTGACAAAATATCATCATCAATTATAACTTCAGTGAGAGTGAAAAAGCATTTTGTACATAATAAATAAAATATATAATTTATCTTTGTTTTCATTTCTATTCTATATACATTTTGTGATATAATAATAATAGTAATAGCTAGCATTTATATGGTGCTTCATGGTTTCTAAAACAGTTTACATGTATCATCTCATTTGCATCTGTGAGGTAAGAACTGTTGTTAGCCCCCTTTCACAGATAAGGAAACAGACTGAGGGGGTTAAGTGACTTGCCTAGGGTCACACACCAGCCTCTGAGGCAGGAATTGATTAATTTTCTTGATGCCAGGTCTAATACTCTATGCACAGTACTACCTAGCAACCTGATAATTGTTACTACAATCGTACATGTACAAACTTCATAAATTACCCTATCTAGATATTGGTATAGTTATATGTCTATACCTATAGATATATAGAGTTATATGTCTATACATGTAGATATATAGTTATATGTCTACACATATAGATATATATAGTTGTATGTCTATACATAGATATATAGAGTTATATGTCTATACATGTAGATATATATAGTTGTATGTCTATACATGTAGATATATATGTTATATATGTAGATATATATAGTTATATGTCTATACATGTAGATATATAGTTATATGTCTACATATAGATATATATAGTTGTATGTCTATACATGTAGATATATATAGTTATATGTCTATACATATAGATATATATAGTTATATGTCTATACATATAGATATATATAATTGTATGTCTATACATATAGATATATAGTTATATATCTATATATAGATATATATACTTATATAGATAGATATATAGTTACATATATATAGATATATATAGTTATATATCTAGTCTATAATAAGGAGGAAATGAATTTACACATATATACATATATACAAACAAATATGTCTGTGTATATAAATATTTATATACACACACAATGTACACATATACACATATACATATATGTAGTCTCTAGACATATATAGATCTCATAGGGCAGCTACGTGGCACAGTGAATAGAGGGCTGGGCCTGGAGTCAGGAAGACTCATTCTCCTGAATTCAAATCTGGTCTCAGACACTTATTAACTGTGTGATTCTGGGCAAGTTACTTACTACCGTTTGCCTCATTTTCCTCATCTGTAAAATGAGCTAGAGAAAGAAACGGCAAACTGCTCCAGTATCTTTGCCAAGAAAACCCCAAACGAGGTCACGAAGAGTCAGACACAATTGAAATTACTGAACAAGTTTTATATATATATCTCAAAAGGTCATGGCTCAGCCTGTGTTTCTTAATTGAGACAAACTAAAATACATGACGTGCTAAGTAGATCTATATTTGGGACAAAGATTTAGTCATTAATCTTATTTGAAGGCTCCATGAATGCATTAAGCCCAATTTTTCCTTCCCGCAGCTCCATTTTATGTCAAGGTCCCTTACTGCTGGAGGGCAAGAGGGACTGGAGAAAACCACAATCACCATAACTACGATGGTATGATACTAGACCGAAGAAATGAATCATGGGAAAAAGATGCCCACCCCAGATGCTCTATGAGGTATGCCAAATGGTATGCCAGCCTTAAGCAAAAAAACAAGGCCATAAAGCTGGCCTCCTCTGCCACTGGTAGTCTAGCCCCCAGCATAGCCAAACAGATTAACATCAACGCATGTGCTGATGATTCAGCCTGTTTTCCAAATGGTTTGCCTTTAGAGGTTCTGTGGGATTTATGAGCAGGGCTAGATGACCTTTTGTGGGCAGCTTGGAATTGTCAGTGTCTTGTAGCTAGAACATCATTTCCCAACTTGCAAAAGGAAATAGAGTAAACCTTGTGAATTGTAAGCAAAGTAAATCTCATGTTTAAATGTAAGAGTTCACTTCTCAAAATGTTTCAGTGAGCTATTAAGCTGGGAAATAAATTTCTTAACTGTAAAGATAATGCTGAGTGGATGTTTTTTGCCTTTCGGAATCTAAGGATCTGATCTTTCAATTTTCTTAAAGAGCCTATCAAGTGAGAAAAGGAAGGAGCAGCAAAGGAATAATGAAAAATAGTGCACAAAGGTCTTTATTTTTTCCCAATCATCGAAACATTTTATGTATTTCTTGCAGTAAATGTATGGTACATCTGAAGAATGGACAATGTTGCATCTACAATTCTAGAAGGGAAACAGGTAAGGTATAAGTTACAGAAAGAGAAATACATCAATCCTCTAGCTTTAAAGGCAAAGAGCAGAAGAAGAAGTCAAAGCTTGTGCTGAAGAATTGGGGTAAAAGTATCATTCAATCTCAATACTCTAAAAATAATGTGAGCACGGGTTTACCTGGCATTTCTTCCTCTTGGCTTAGCTCAGAGAACCCTAAAGTTAGGGAATCTGGAAAGAATACTCTTCTAAAATTCATAAAAGATGCCATCCACTCCCAAACCTCATGAGATCTCATTCCATAACACAGGGAAGGAGAACATGATTTGAAATCAGAGGACTTGGGTTAGAATTGAAACTCAGTTTCTGACTACTTGTGTTATATTGGGCATAAGACAACCTTTTGGGGCCTCAGATTTACTTATCTGTAAAATAAAGATGTTGAACTAGCTGGCCATCTGAGATCCTTTCTAGCTCTAAATATAAGATCCTACGATAATCCCAATAAAAGTCAATGCTGCTTTTCAAATCATCTACAGTTTCTCCAACACTCAGCTAATTTAGCTCAGGATCAGATTCTCATAAAATCCCTCTCCCAGAGATCACCATATTCTCCCTGAATGCTGTTTGGTTCATTGTGTTAATCAGCAATGAAGTGGACAATAAAATGCCTAATGGTGAGCTGATCTCGTAACCAGATTCTAGAATTCAGTAAGTTTTGGCACACGCATTCACAACGTTATCGACACTTTGGAGAGAGTTTGTGTTTTTACTTTAATAATCAAAGTTGAGAAAAGTGTTTAAACAAAATCGTGATGTTCTTTTCCATCTTGACCTGATAGCTTTGGACCTGTGGAAGCTCCCACTACGAGACCAGGAAGAAGACTGTGTATCAGGGGAAATTTTAGTGTCTGCATAGGATTTTCCTGCTTGACAACCCATGACTATCCATATTGATGGGCTCACATATCAGATGCAGACATACCTGACAGATGGAAGCCATCTAAGAGTGGTAAGTGGCCCGATCCTTGGCAGTTCTCAGATGCTGTTACTTTAGACGCCTTGGCACATACCCAGAATCCAGTACCAGTTTCCAGGTTTCCTCTGTTTCTTCAAGGTCCTCAAAACGACTCCCCCTTGCACATCTTGCCTAACACCCAAACGTTTTCTGCCTTACCCTTCACTAACGTTCATTTGATCTGAAAGAGAGCAAGGAAGACAAAAGGAAGAGGTGAAACATTCACTACTAAAAGATTCCACTCAAAGTAAAATCATATGTTCCCCCATTCCTCATATTAATGTATGGTGCATTAAAATGCAGTCCCATAAGTCTTCATTATTCAGGCATTTAATCATATGGAAAATGTGGTAATTTAATTAAAACAAGCAACATAGGTTAGATATCCCTTGGGATGCAAACCTAGGGAAAATGATCTAATCCATTGGGTTTCCATTGTGAAAATGTTTTAATATTAGACCACAAGACCACAGCAGAAAAATGCTGTTCATTTGCAAAGCAGTCATCCAGCCCAGAAACAATTTCCGTGCAGGAAGCCAGGGCATACATGACTCTGCAGTGGAGTTATTGAGGAGCATTTGTCAGGAGGGACCTACCATGCCTGGCCTCCTGGAGACATAGTAAAATGCTTCAATACGTGCACACTCAAAGGACAAACTCTGGACTCCTTCCCTTCAAGATGTTTGCCGATGGCTCCATTACGAGAGAAAACTCTCCGGGCTGAGTTCAAAACCCACCCAACTCTCAGTCAGGGAAGAGTTGAGAATCATCAAGGTTAATATGTGAATCATTGGACTTCTAGCAATGACCTCTGCTCCAGATGAGAATTTCACTTTAGATGTCCTCCATCCCTAATCCTAAAGCCAGATTCACCTCGAAGGAGTGGTAATACACTATAGTCCCATAGATCCTTGTAGGGCCAACCTCATATGTAGACATGGAAAGCAAAGCAGTCAGTAATGTATGGGCTCAGATATCACTTCCATTGGGCCTAACATGATACTTGAACTTCTCATATCACATTCTTCCTAAATGAAGGTATCTATTATGACCTCAGTTAAGATGCTCTTATACTGTATGTGGAGGGAAAGGGAAAGGACAAAGGACATTAATCAGTTTTCAACCATTCATATCTTAGCTTAATCTAGTTTACCCTGTTAGCCAACGGTTCACCAAAACAATGGCTATATAACACAGTGGGACACAGGTCATGAGGTCAGCTGATGAAGCAGCTAAGTTGAGCAGTGGATGCTAGACTACTGGTTTCAGGAAGACCTGAGTTTGAATCTTTCCTCAGACTCTTGCTGTGTGACCTTGGCCAAGTCACATAACCTTTATATGCCTCCATTTCCTCAACTGTAAAATGGGGGTAATAATATCACCTACCTCCCAGGGTTGTTGTGGCAACAAAATGAGATAATATTTGTAAAGTCCTTTACAAACTGGAAAAGTTCTAAATAAATATGGTGATGTTTAATTATCAGAAGAGGTCAAGAATGGTCTGGTACAGAGTGTGAGACCAAGGAGAGATACCATAATAGAGAGTTCAACCTTAGGCTCCAAAGAATCATTAAACTGGCCCACTTCCTGTTCTCTGTTCTTCCATTTCCTAGGTCAGCCAAATGTCACAGATCTGGAATGAGGAGGACCTGAATTTTAATCCTGCCTCAGACACTATTGGTATGACCCTGGGCCAGTCACTTAGTCTATCTGTCTCAGTTGCCTTATTTTGTAAAATAAGGAAAATAATAGTGTCTACCTGTCAGGGTTGTAAGGGGAGAAATAAGATAATTATTGTAAAGTGCTTCACAAACCATTAAGGATTTTATAAATCACAGCTATTGTTGTGATTATCATTAATTCCTTAGTGCCTTGCATTCTCTCTGGAATGCTTTTCCTTTTCACCTTCTGCTTCTTAGAATCCTGTTTCCTTCAAGGCTCAACTCAGGTCCACGTTCTACATGAAGCCTATGCTGATACCCACCCCCACCCATTTCTTAGGTCTCCTCGATGAAATCACTTGGTATTACATATATGCCACAGACAAAGAGAGAGAGAGAGAGAGAGAGAGAGAGAGAGAGAGAGAGAGAGAGAGAGAGAGAGAGAGAGAGAGAGAGAGAGAGACAAAGACAGAGAAAGACAGAGATGGGTAGAGAAAGATAGAGATAAAAAGACCAAGACAAAGAAAGACACAGACACACAGAGAGAGACAGAAACAGAACTAGAGATGAGCATGTGCTTGTAGAATGAATGAACAGAACCCTGAACATCCAGGACATAGTTTAAGAACACATTTATTTATTAGGGAGAAAGAGGATGTAAGTAAAAGACAGGAAAGGGATACTGAAAGGAGCTAGAATGCTGTGCACAATAAAGTTGCTTATGTTGCACCCATTTAGACTAGGGCTTCAGACCAACCAAGATGCAGGCAATTGTTTCCCATCTTTTAAAAAGATATTCATGGTACCTAACTGAAATAGGACACAGATCATATAAATTTCAATAGGACCAGATGTGATGACAAAAAGCCCAGTGTATAGGACTTTAACTGGGAGGGTAGTCTAAGGGATGGTGGTACAATGGTGAGACCCAAAAGGCAAGAAACCACTGGCTGCCTACTTATGGGAAATATGGAAATAAAAGGGGTGATCACAACCTTCATTCAAAGAATAGAGATGGCTTAGAATGAATTCAGTTCCTTAACTCAGGAAAAGGGCAATGTTGCTCTGTTTCTCCTCCTGACACATCCCCCCAGTAGGAGGTATTGTCTATTTTGCATTGTCTATTTTAAATAGCAACAATAACAATGCCACCTTATATTTGAATTGACCTTTAAAGTAGCTGTCCTTTTTACTTATTTTTATTTCCTCAACACCTCCCAAAGTGTCTTGAAATTAGTAGGCACTTTAATGTTTATTGGTTTAGATTGGGTTAATTTAGATCTCAGAAAACTTCAATGATAAAAATTAAGAGTAGAAATTGAACAGAATGAGATGCTGAAACGTTCATGTAATTCTTTTTTAATTCATTTCCTTTTTCAATCAATAAGCATTTTCTCTTCTTCTCATCCATTTAATTTTAAAAGAAAAACAAAATTCTTTTTAAACTATTCACAGTCAAGCACAACAAGTGCCCACATTGGCCATTTCCAAAAACGTATGCGTCACTCTACATCTGGAATCCATCTGCTCTCTGTCAGGAGGTGGCTAGCATAGCTCGTCATCAGTGCTCTGAAGTCATGGCCGGTCATTGCCTTGATCAAAGGCCTTGAGTCTCAAAGATCATTGTTTTCGCAATGTTGCTGTTGTATAAATTGTTCTTCTTCTTCACTCTACATCAGTTCATAAAGTCTTCCCAGGTTTCTCTGAACTGATTTCCATATGTGTGTGTGTGTGTGTGTATGTATATGTATATATGTGTGTGCGTGTGTATGTGTATACATATATATGTATGTATGTATGTATGTACACACACACACACACACATATACACACATATTCATATACCACAATTATTCAGCCATTCCCCAACTATGGGTGCCCCCAGTGGTTTCCTTTGGCATTACAAAATGAGCTACTAAAATATTTTTACACACGAAGGTTCTTTTTCTCTCTTTTTTCTCTTTTGGGTTATAAGCCTGGTAGTGTTATTGTTGGGTCAAAGGATATTAAAGTTGAGTAACATCAAGTCATGGTTGTTCATTGATTGTATTGATCAGAGGTAAACGTTGAGTAACTTTTTGGGTAGAGTTATTTTCCTTCCCAACTCCAACTTCGAGTGTCTCCATCTCTCTCTCTCTCTCTCTCTCTCTCTCTCTCTCTCTCTCTCTCTCTCTCTCTCTCTCTCTCTCACTCACTCACTCTTGCTCTCACTCTCCCCTCCTCCTGCTCTCTCCTTCCCAAGGTACCACAGCCATTCCTTCACTTCCTTTAAGCCTTCCCAGGACAGAAATAGAGGGAGGGAGGAAGAGAGAGAGAGAGAGAAAATAATTATAGTCTTTGCCCTCTTGCTTTTCCTACCACTGTCTTCCTGGCAAGTTCAGAGTCAAGAAAGCTACCAATGGGCAGCACTATTCAAAGGCTATTCTCCATCCCTTCTCTCCTAGTCACAATGTGCCATCTAGAAGTCTCATCCTATACCTAGTATAAAGCTAACTTCTTGGCCCTAGTGAGGTTCTAGTTCTCCTCTTTTTTTAGATGAGAAGAAGCTGTCTTTTTAGATATGTTCATATCCTCAAAGTTTCTCAACTCCCAGAAATTCACATAGATAGCCATCTATATTCACCTGCAGACGTTATCTTTACTAACTCATTTTGTAAAGAAATAATCATCAATTACTAGTGAGTTGCAGACCTGTCTTACCTGAAGATTATTCAGCATAACATGATGGTCAATCAGTTTGAACCAAAACCATATCTCCTGACTACAATCTATCTCAATCAATCAATAAATATTTATTAAGTACCTACTATGTGCCAGGCACTGTGCTAAGCACTGGGGATACAAAAAAAAGGCAAAGGATAGTATTTGCCCTCAAGGAACTTACTACCTAATGCAAGAGACAACATGCAAATAAATATATACAATCAAGCTATATACAGGATAAATAAGCAATAACAGAGATAAGGAACTGGAATTAGGAGAGGTTGAGGCATAATAAATCCATTACCTATTAACATAAATAACATATTTTTTATGACAGGAAACCATATTTTTTAAAAAATTTAGTGAGAAGAGTGTAATTGTTTTACATATTTTAGCAAATCTCTGTAAAGCAAAACAAAAACAAAAACAGACCTAGTTAAAAGGGATAAGAAGGGAAACCACATTTTGCTAAAAGGCATCATAGACAATGAAATAATATCAACACTAAACATATATGGACCAAATGGCATTGCATCCAAATTCTTTTTTAAAACATTAAATAAATTACCAGAGGAAAAAGACAGTAAAATCGTACTAGTGAGGGACCTCAACTTTCCCCTCTGAAACTAGATAAATCAATGATTAAAAAAAAGGAAGAAGTTAAGAAGATGAACAGAATTTTAGAAAAGCTAGATAGTATAGACCCATGAAAAAAATTGAATAGGAATAAAAATGTGTATACTTTTTGCTCAGTTGTACATGACACCTTCACAAAAATTAACCATTACTGGGTTACAAAAACCTTATGAACAAAGGCAGGAAAGCAGAAATATTAAATACATAATCTTCAGACCATAATACAATAAAATTGCATTCAATTAAGAAGCATGGAAATAAATATTAAAAATTAACTTGGAACTAAATCTAATTCTGAAGAATGAATGGGTCAAAGAACAAATCATAGATGCAATCACTAATTTCATTAAAAGGAATGACAACGATGAAACAATATTCCAAAATTTGTGGGATACAGCCAAAGCAGTACTTGGGGAAATTTTTGTATCTCTAAATATGTACAACAGTAAAAGAGAGAAAGAGTAGCTCAATTATTGGGCATGAATGCAACTAAATAAAAACTAGAGAAAAAAAACAAATTAAAAATCCCTGATTAAACACCAAAATGAAAATTCTGATAATCAAACAAGAAATGAATAAAATTTAAAAATTTTAAAAATCATTGAACTAGTAAATAAAATGAGGAGTTTATTTTATTTTTAAAAAACCACCAATGAAGAGTAAATTAAAGAAATTATTAGGAGTTATTTTACATAATTATATAACAATCTAAGTGTAATGGATGATTATTTACAAAAGATAAGCTGCCCAGATTAACAGGAGAAGAAATACAATATTTAAATAACCCTATATCAGAAAGGAAAAAAAAAAAGAAATGACCAAGCCATCAATGAGCTCTTTGAGGAAAAATCTCCAGGACCATATGGATTTACAAGTGAAATCTACCAAACATTTAAGGAACAATTAATCCCAATGCTATATAATAAACTATTTGAAAAAAAAATAGGTAAAGGAATCCTACTAAATTCCTTTTATGACACAAATATGATGGTAATAGCTAAACCAGGGATAGCAAAAACAGAGAAAGAAACTATACACCAATTTCCTTAAGGAACATAGATGCAAAAAAATTGAAATAAAATACTAGCAAGGGGATTACAGCAATATATGACAAAGATCATACACTCTGACCAGGTGGGATTTAGAACAGGAAAGCAGAGCTGGTTCAATATTTGGGAAATTATTAGCATAATTGACTATATCAATAACAAAAACAACAAAAATCATATGATCTATCAATAGATGTCAAAAAGGCTTTGACAAAATCAACACCATTACTATTAAAAACACTAGAAAGCACAGTAATTAATGGAGACTTCCTTAAAATGATAAGTAGTGTCTATCTAAAACTAAGAGTAAGCATTATTTGTAGCAGGGATAAACTTGAAACTTTCCCAATATTATACTAGAAATGTTAGCTAAAGCAATAAGGCAAAAAAAGGAATTGAAGGGACAAAAATAGGCAATGAAGAAACAAAACTATTACTCTTTGCAGACGATATTATGGTCTGCTTAGAGAACTCTCGAGAATGAACTAAAAGAACTAGTCAAAACAATGAACCACTTTGGCAAAGCTGTAGAATGTAAATTTGTTGTTCAGTTGTTCCAATCGTGTCCAACTCTTCATGACCATATCTGGGCTTTTCTTGGCAAAGACACTGGAATGGTTTGCCATTTCCTTCTCCATCTCACTTTACAGATGAAGAACTGAGGCAAATAGGGTTAAGTGACTTGCCCAGGATCACATAGCTAGTAAATATCTGAAGCCAGGCTTGAACTCAGGAAGAATAGTTTTCCTGACTTCAGAACTGGCACTATATCCACTGCATCATCTGGCTGCCCAGCCATACAAAATAAACCCACATAAATCATTAGCATTTCTACATACTACCAACAAAACCCAGCAGGAAGAGATAGAAAGAAAAATTCCATTTAAAATAACTACAAACAATATAAAATACTTGGGAGTCTATCTACCGAGACAAACCCAGGGATAATATGAATACAATTACAAAACACTTCTTCATATAAAGATAGATCTAAACAGCTGGAGCAATATTAATTGCTCATAGGTAGACTGAGCCAATATAATAAAAATGACAATTCTATCTAACTTAATTTAATTATTCAGTGCCATTCCAATCAAACTACCAAAGAATTATTTTACAGAGCTAGAAAAAAATAGTAAAAAAAAAAAAACCCACCTAGAAGAATAAAAGGCCAAGAATGTCAAGAAATCAATGGGGAAAAAAAGTTAAGCAAGGCAACCTAGTAGTTCCAGATATCAAACTACATAACAAAGTGTTAATCATGAAAACAGTCTGGTCCTGGCTAAGAAACTGAGTGGTGAATAGTGGAATAGATTACTTCCACAATACACAGTAGTAAATGACCATAGTAATTTAGTTTTGGATAAACCCAAAGATCCAAGACTTGGGGGTAAGAAGTCAACATCTGACAAATATTGCTGGCATAACTGGAAAGTGGTTGGGCAGAAACTAGACATAGACCAACATCTCCCACCACATACCAAGATAAGGTCAAGATGGGTAAATGGTTTAGACCTAAAGGGTGATATCATAAGTAAATTAGGGGAGCATAGAATAGTATACCTGTCAGATCTATGGATAAGGGAAGAGTTGATAACCAAACAAGAGATAGAGAGGGTTACAGGAAGCATAATAGAGAATTTTGACTGCATGAAATTTCAAAGCTTTTTCCCAAACAAAATTCAGCCAAAGAAATCAAAGAAAAAGGAAAAGGACCTATAATATTTATAGCAGCAATTTTTGTGGTGGCAAAGAATTGGAAATTGAGGGGAGGCTTATCAATAGAGGAATGGCTGAAGAAATTGATCAGAGTAGTCAAGTCTTTCACAGTTGATCATCATTGCAGTATTACTATTTCTGTGCACAATGATGTCCCAGTTCTCACTTTTCTCTGCACCAGTCCATATAGCTTTTGCCATGTATTTTTTGAAACAACACTCTTCATTGTTTCTTATTGTACAATAGCCACAGCTTGTTAGCCATTCCTCATTGATGAGCATCCTCTCAATTTCCAATTCTTTGACACCACAAAAAGAGCTGCTACAAATATTTTTGTACATATAGTTTCTCTTCCTTTTTATCTCTTTGGAGTACAGACCTAGTCGTGGTATTGCTGACTCAAAGGGTACACACAATTTTATAGCCCTTTCAGCATAGTTCCAAATTGTTCTCCAAAATGGTTGGACCATTTAACAAATCCACCAGCAGTTCATTATTGTGCCTGTTTTCCGTCCTCCCTTCCACCATGTGTCATTTCTGATAGGTGTGAGGTGGTACCTCAAAGATGTTTTAATTTGCATTTCTCTAGTCAATAGTAATTTAGAACATTTTTTTATATCACTACAAATGCATTTGATTTCTTCTTCTGAAAAACGCCTGTTCATATCCTTTGAATATTTATTAATTGGGGAATGGCTTTTATTTTTATAAATTTGACTCAGTTCCCTTTATATTTGGGAAATGAGGCCTTTATCAGAAAAACTTGCTTTAATTTTTAAAATATTACTTCATTATCTCTTACATTTTAGCAAAATATAGTTTCCTTGATTATCTCTTTTAATTACTCATATTTTTACTTTTGTTTTGTCTGAGATCATGATTTCTACCCCTGCCTTTTTAACTTCAGCTAAAGCTTAATTTATTCTGCTCCAGTCCTTTATTTTAACTCTGTGTGTATCTTTCTTTTTCTAAGATGTCTCTTGTAAACAACATATTGTTGGATTCTGGTCTCTAATCCATTCTACTATCTGTTTCCATTTTGGGAGTGAGTTCATCCCATTCATATTCACAGTTCTAATTACTGTGTATTTCCTTCCATCCTATTTTCTTCTGTTTATCATTCTCTCTCTCTCTCTCTCTCTCTCTCTCTCTCTCTCTCTCTCTCTCTCTCTCTCTCTCTCTCTCTCTCTTCTCTCTCTCTTTTTATCCTGCCCCTCCTCAAAAGTCTGTTTTGCTTCTGACCATTATCTTCTTTTATCCACTCTCCCTTTTATCACCTCCTTCTCCTTTCTATTAATGCCTTCCCTTCCTACTTCTCTGTTGGATAAGATAGATATCTAAAACCAATTGAGTATGTATGTATGTGTCTGTATACATATATATATTGAATCCTTCAACCAGTTTAGATATAAGGTTCAAGCATTGCCTGTGCCCCACCCCCACCATTTTTCCCTCCACCATAAAAGCTCTTCTTTTTATGTAAGATAATTTTTCCCATTCTTCCTTTCGCTTCATCCTTCTCCCAGGTCATCCCTCTCTCTCACCTATCCATTTTTTTACATCATCTTACCATAATCAACTCACACCCACATTCTCTTTCTACGTAGAATCTCTCTAACTGTCCCAGTAATAATAAAGTTCTTAGATGATACATGTATCATCTTCTCATACAGAAAGACCTCATTGAGTCCCTTGTGTTTTCTCTTTCCTATTTACCTTTTTATGCATCTCTTGAACTTTGTATTCCTTTCATCAGTAATGCTTGAAAATCTTTCTTTTATTAAATGTCCATTTTCCCCTGAAAGATTATGTTCAGTTTTGCTGGATAGGTTCTTCTTGGTTGTAATCTTAGCTCCTTTGCCTTCCAGAATATCATACTGCAAGCTCTCTCATCTTTAATTGTAGTAACTGCTAAATCCTGTATGATCCTGACTGTGACTCCATATTTGAATAACTTTTTCTGGCTGCTTAAAGTATTTTCTCTTTGACTTGGGAGCTCTGGAATTTGGCTATAATATTCCTGGGAGTTTTCATTTGGGGATCTCTTTCAGGAGGTGATCAATGGACTCTTTCAACTTTGGTTTTATCCTTGGATCTAAGACATCAGGGCAGTTGTCCTTGACAATTTCATGAAATATGATGTCTGGGCTCTTTTTCTGATCATGGCTTTTCAGTAATCCACTTAATTCTCTCTCCTTGAACTATTTTCCAGGTCAGTTGTTTTTCTGTTGAAATATTTTACATTTTCTTTTTCATTCTTTTGACTTTTATTGTTTCTTGATGTCATGTGAGGTCATTAGCTTTCACTTCCTCAATTTAATTTTTTTTTTTTGCTTTTTTGGTGAGGTGTTCGGGGTTTAGTGACTTGCCCAGGATCACACAGCTACTAAGTGTTAAGTGTCTGAGGCTGGATTTGGACTCAGGTCCTATTGACTCCAAGGCCAGAGCTCTATTCACTCTGCCACCTAGCTGCCCCTCCCAATTTAATTTTTAAGGAATTATTTTCTTCAGTGAACTTTTTGTACCTCTTTTTTCCATTAGGCCAATTCTGCTCTTTAGGAGTTCTTTTCTTCAGTTAATTTTCATGCCTCTTTCACCATTAGTCGATTCTGTTTAACATGTTACTTCCTTTAGCAATTTTTGTGTCTCTTTTACCAAACCATAAACTGACTTTTCATAATTTTCTTCCTTTGCTTTGATTTCCTTACCTCATTTTTCTTCTATGCCTCTTATTTTATTTTTAAAATAATTCTTAGCTCTTCAGGAATGCTTCTTGGGCTTGTGTCCGATTTATTTTTTTTTCTTTGAGGCTTTGGTTGTAGTTGTTTTAACTTCATTGTCTTCTTCTGAGTTTGTATGTTGACCTTACCTGTCACCATAGTAGCTTCTTTTTGGTCAGGTGTTTTTGTTGTTTGTTCATTTTTCCACCACATTCCTTGATTTGGAACTTCATATTAATGTTGGATTCTATTCCCAGAATGGGGAATAGAGAGGAATGGTCTCAAGCTTCGGACATTTTCTCACTGCTGTTTTCAGAGCTAGTTCTGGGGGATTGGAAGGTTTTGGGGCTTCCAAGGTGGCTTGATCTGGGGAGAAGTGTGGTCATTGCTCTTTTGGTTTGAATTCTGGTCCTTGCTGAGGAAGGGGCCCTCATCCCTGGGGACTGGAGGTGATACTGCCCCTCAGGGCTTCCACTCCCTCTTGATTGAAAGTGCTCCTCTCTGCCCTTGAACTGTGACCCAGAAGTGGTATTGGCAATGGAGTTGCCAAAGTCTGGTCTGCAATCAATGCCAGCACAGGGGTATCCTGTAACCTCTTTCTGTCCAATTTCCAGGTCCCCTTACCATCTCTCACTCAAGAGTTCCTGAAGCTACTGCTGTTTCTGTCACCACCACCTCGTCCCACCATGGTGTTTCATCCACATGGACTCCAAACCTGCCTCTTCCCCAATGCCATAGATCTCTCTTTCTGACTTCCTATGTTGTCTTGAGCTTGACACAAGTAAAATGTTTACCAAAGTAAATATCCATGCCATATGAGAAATCCAAACTGACTACTGTGCATTAACATGACACAGAAACATTGAACAATGGGCAGGCTACTGAAACCTGGAAACAGAAAGAAATTAGGCCAATCTGGATGTTTTTTTTTCCTGTTCTGTAGACAGATACTCTGAGATCCTATTCACAGTAAACTATTTCTTGCTGTGACCTTTTGTCATGTCTTCCACTCCAAAATTCAATTTGAGGTATTATTTTTAAAGTTGTTTGGAGGGGAATGCTGGAAGAAATTAGCTGAGTATTTTTTCTACTCTGCCATCTTGACTCTACCCCAGTAGTCAGGTACTCAAAATTTAAAAAGAAAACAATATTAAAATGAATAATTTTTTTTTAAAAAACTGAAACAAAAAATACACTTACTGTTGTGGTCTGAGAGGTTGTGACCCCTCAAAGACTGGAGTACATGATGGGGTTGTCTGGAATGAATTCACAGACTCAAGCATTCTTTAAGTCAAGTTGGCAAAAAGTTTATTGTTAATCACTGGGATACAAGTAAAAAAAGCAAAAAACAGTCCTGGCCCTCAAGGTGCTTACAGCCTTAGAGGGGTACAATTAAAGTTTATATAGGATAAAATACAATAAAACATGTGCCAAATATGCTAACTAGGGGATTCAGGGTGGGATTAAGGAGTGGTTAAGGAGTGGTCAGTTCTTAAAAGAACATGCACTTCTTGTACCTACTGCACAGGCATTTTACCCAGAGTTCACTAGGAAAAGCCCACAAGGGGGGGCCACATGGAGATGTGGTTTTAGGCCTGCTATATCACTAAGTTAACTAGAGTTCAGGGGTAACTTAGAGTTCTCCAGTCTGCCACCAGTCAATGTCTTGTTTGACAAGATAAATGTAGGGAGTATCCATATGCCTTAAGTCTAGAACACAGATAATGAGGAGCCCAGGATGTAGATAATGAGGTAGGGTGGTAGTATAGATAGTCCAGTGGGTAAGAATGTCTTATGACCCAGTGCAAAGCCAGTTTAAACTAATAATTCCTTCAGGTGCTGTTTGTAACTGCACCAGGGAAAGAGATAAGGGTCTTGCTGGGGCCCACTCATGAGTAATCGCTAGGCATAGTGTCCTTGGGCTGGGGAGAAACCGTCAGGGATAGTGTTTCTGAGGCTAGGGGGAAATTGGGATCCAAACACAAGCACCCAAGCACCCCGTCATTACCACTACCAATTGAAGATATTCTACAGAGTATGCACATTAGGTATAATTTACCTTTATTTACAGGTACCTGAGCAGAAAGAAATACTAGTCTTATTTCAAATTTCTTTCAGAAAGTGTCTTGGTGTTCTATCTTGCTCTGGTTCAATGAGCTGAGAGAATGGCTAGATTTGGTTCAAGCCCAAACAACCTGGTCAGGTTCTCCAATGTGTATGTGTGTGTATATGTGATGGTGGGAGTGGTTCTTCAATTGACTTGGTCCATGAAACGGGAAATAAGCCTGGTTTATTCCTGTTTTTTTGTCCATGGTTTTGTTTCATTCACGTTCGTGATTTCATTTTTTTCTCTAAAGTTTTCAGTAAATGTTGCAATTCTAAAGACACCAAGTCATCTGTTAAAATAATTACTCGTGAGAAACTTCACCAGTCAATGTGCTGCATAAATGTATGACTCAGGCAATGCTTTCTGCTCTCACTAATGTGGGAGTGTACACATGTCTCAGTGTGGTCAAGTGCCCTACTTATGCTTTAGGGAAAAACAACTCCAACCTAAGAAATTTGAGTTTTATCTTTGACCCACTTGGATTTCTCTTGTATTCACTATTCTATTGTTTCTCCTTTAGGCTGTAAGCACCTTGAGGGCCAGGACTTTTTTTTGTTTTTTTACTTGTATCCCAGTGATTAACACAATGCCTGGCATACAGTTAGTGCCTAACAAATGCTTGAGTATTGATTGGTTTTTTTTCCCCTGTTTTCTTTTGGGAGTGGGGGTAGGGGAAAGGAACAGATCAAAGGAAGACAAAAGGGAGAAAGGAGCCATGATAGCAGGGACAATTATAACTCAACAGAATCCTAACTGGTGCCCTACCTCAAATAATGAAAAGGTCTGTATAATTCAAAGTTCTCAGCTGCATCATTCTGATTCTGCCATTTAAATCAATGATAAGTTACTTGCTGTTGCTTTGTTTTATCCCTTTTTTGGGTGCAACTTGGTGGCACAATGTAACCAGCTCTCTTTGGTTTTAACCCTGTAAGAAGAGAAGAAAGTATTTACTTCTTAAAGGTTGTAGTTCAAACAGAGAATATTCTCTATCTGAAATTTCCTCCAAGCCCTAAGATCAATGTACTCCAAATGAGATATAGACCTAGTAGTTTTAAGAATGACTTTGAGCAAATAAGTCATTTTGATTATTATAAATACTCAAATTAACTATAAAGGACGTATGAAGAAAGATGCTATCTGCATCCAGAAAAAGAACTGATAAATAGAAGTATAGAATTATTTTACATATATATATATATATATATATATATATATATATACACACACCTATTTGTGCCTAATAATACCTATCTCTAGGGCAAGGGTGGGGAAAGAAAAATAAGAGCAGGAGGGAATTTAAATGATAATTTTATTATATATTTAAAAGGAATAGCAAATTGTAGATAATAGATTTGCAATTTCATGTGTAATCATCTTTTTTATTATACTATGTTATGGAAATGCTTGTTTTATTCCATAACTATATATATCTGCATATGTATGTGTATACATATGTATATATGTATGTATGTATGTATGTATATGTGTGTGTATAAAAATGAGATATAACAACCAAGTCAAAATTGAGTTTGCCTGAGTCTAGTTCTCATTGAATAGAAATAGATTTTATAACTTTCAAGGACTTTGGACATCATCTGGTTCAGAGGTTTTTAAACACCCTCAAGGAGTCCATGGACAGAATTCAGGAAATCTGTGGACTTCAATGGAATAAAAAGATGACTCATGATGTGGAGATAGATGATACCAGCCAAAGACACACTCTGACAGGCTGAAAACCGTTGAGTGTGGTGCTTGTAACATGCTATCTCCTGAGCAAGAATCTCTCTAAGTACGGAAGGCTGATAGCAGCAGGTGGACCATTTGATGATAAATTCTTTGGCTGTGAAAGCTCACAAAAAAGAGAAATGCAAAACAAGTTTCACTTCTATGTGGCTTTCTTTTGCTTCTGCAGTGATGGTGGCAGAAGAAGCAGAAAATAGGTTAGAGAGTTGTAAGAAAATATGTTTTAGACCTACAGATTTTAATTTAATTGCTTATATTCTATAATAAATGGGAGTTCTCTGTCTGATGCCCAATCAACTGATAAACTAATAGAGGAACTAATCTAGTTTCACATGCACATTCTTGAAAGAAATGAAATTGAGAGACGTAAAGACATCATATTAAGAATATATTTTGCTAAGCCTTTGTATACTGCCAAACTTCATTGAAACCTATGACCTCTCAAAAGATTGTCCTAGGAATACACACTTGAAAAAAGAAATGGGCTTAATGTAATTGTATATTTAGCATATAATGAGTGGTTGGATAGACAATACCTTGAGTTAACCAATCAGTACAAATATCTTGGACAGACAGTGCAAATACAAATGATCTAGAACCGCAATTGAGTGGCAGTATGGTACAGTGGAAAGAGTGTTAGCTCCAGGGTCACAGGCCCTAAGTTCAAATTCTGCCATTGTTACCTGTGTGCTCTTGGGCAAGTCACTTAACAATACTAGGTCTCAATTTTTACATCTACAAAATGAGTGACTTGTACAGGAAGGTGTCTGAGATTCTTTCTAGCTCTTAAATGCATGAGCTTATGAACTTCTCTGGGCCTCAGTTTCTTTTTGTGTAAAATAAGGGCATCTGACTAGACAGCCTCTGAGGGGCTTTTGGAAGAGGAAAGCAGGTTAGTGAGTACTGGGAAATTTTTACAGCACTTTCAATCATCCCAAACTGTGCCTTGCCATCAAAACTAAATAGCCAATATCACCCTAATGATGCTATGTGATTCTAAATCACAAGACATCATCATATGCAGAGACACAAAATTACAAGTGAAGCAAAGAACAAAGAAGAGATACATGGCAGCTGTAAGTTTTAGCCTTTTGTCAATGGTGACTTGTATAATGAAGGACACCATCTGATAGATAGACAGACAGACAGACAGATAGGTAGATGGATGGATGGAGAGAGAGAGAGGAGAGAGAGAGGAGGGAGAGAAAGAGAGAAACAGAAACAGAGAGAGACAGAGAAACAGAAACAGAGAGAGACAGAGAAATAGAGACAGAGACAGGCAGAAAGAAAGAAAAAAGAAAGAAAGAAAGAAAGAAAGAAAGAAAGAAAGAAAGAAAGAAAGAAAGAAAGAAAGAAAGAAAGAAAGAAAGATAGATAGATAGATAGATAGATAGATAGATAGATAGATAGATAGATAGATAGATAGATGATTAGGAAAGGAGACCGGTTAATCACAGAGAGGAAAAGGTGTCCTGATATCCATAAAATAAAAAAAAAAGTTTCCCAGCACATTTGGCATATGGAGGACTTGTGGAAAGACACTGACAAAATTCTCACAAGATCTGAAAGCTTGGATATGTGGTGATCTGTACCAGTGAGATGAGTACTCAAAATAGGGAGGATAGGTCCATCTAAGTATCAAAATAACTATTTCAAGTCCTTCAAGAGAAAAGTCTTCATAAGCCATTACCATCACCACTGCCAATCATCATCATCATCATTATCACCTTTCAATCAATTTCCATGACACTGGAGGCACATCAAACCTGTATATGCACTTAAAATTTGAAATGGAAAATTGAGGGCATTATCCAGAAAATTTAAGACCAAGATTTTACACAATCATACAGACAGTTGACTGAAGCGGGAATTTTTTTTTGCTTTTTTCTTGAATAATTACATAATTTTCTTGTTTTCTAGAACAGGGAAATTAGTTTCCTATCTCTTTTCCCTTGTATACATAGGCTGTGGGTAGCAGCAAAGCTAAAGCAACTCCATTTTGTCTGTAGTACTTCTATCTTGGGACAGCTAGGTGGTGTACTGGATAGAGTACAGGGCCTAGAGGCAGGAAGACTCATCATCTTGAGTTCAAATCCAGCCTCAGACACTTACTAGCTGTATGACCTTAGGCAAGTCACTTAACCCTTTTGCCTCAGCTTCCTCATCTGTAAAATGAGCTGGAGAAGGAAATGGCAAACCACTCCAGTATCTTTGCCAAGAAAACCCAGAAAAGAGTCAAACATGACTGAACAACAATAACGACAAAACCTCTATGCCGTCCCTTATTCTCTTTCTGTCATAACCCTGTCTGTGACTGTCCTTACTGCTGAGACAGTAAAGACAGTCCTGTCTATTAGGGCACGGTTACAAGAGATAGCAAACTGGAAGAAGAACCTTTTCTGTTATTAGCCCCAGCAACAGGCCCTATCTAATCAAGGAATACCACACCCCCTATTCCTAGCCCACAGGCCCCCAGCAACAGCTCTGTCCACACCTGAGATACCCCATACCCAGTTTACCTCCTACCTCAATTGAAACCTATATAAGCTTTGTCCTTTTGTCCCTCCAGAGAGTCTCTGACTGTGAGGGTGAGGCTATCTTGTTGGTGAACTCAATAAACCCTCTCTGGTTCCTAATATTATTATTTTTTTTTTGGTTCAGATTCTGGTTCCCACAAGGGATAGAGACTAGATCTGGGCTTTCATTGTATAGGGTTAGGTTATGTGGAAATGAACTCTCCCAGTTCAGGTTGGCACCTCTGAAACTTACAATTGTAAAGAGTTGCCTTGAATACTAAGAGGTTAAGTGACTTGCTCAGGATCACACAGCCAGTTTTGTCAGAGACAGGCCTTGAACCTAGGTCTTCCTGACTTAGAAACCAACACTCTATCCATCAAGCTACCCTATCTTCTTCAAATAAATACAGGCAAATGAATAAATCTGGACACACATATATACACACATTAATGCACATTATATGTATTATACTCACATGTGTTAATAATTTCTTGGACTGCAAACTACATATGCTTTTGGGGTGAAAAGTTTACTGAAAATGCTGGAGTCATGGGCTAGTCCTTAATCCCCCAAAAGAGGGGATTAAACAAATTCTGAGGGGAAAAATTTAGTTCCTTCTAACGTAACAGCAATCACAAGCAGTTCTTCATTGCCATTATCATCATCATCTAAACAGTCACCATAAAAGAAAAAGAGAAAGCGTTTAAATGAAATCCACATACATGCGGGGATCAGTAACTTATCATATGCACAACCCGTGATCTGATTTAGCTCCATATTGCAGGGTTGGCTTCTTTTAAAAGTGTTTGTGAGACACACATATGTAGCTTTCATTCCTGGAGAATACAAATGTTGACCCATATTTTCCCATTTCTTGCTATTGCTAGTAACCAGTTTCACCCCATTGAAAAAGAAATTCTCCCAGTTGACTTCTTAGCCAAATCTGATTGATGATGGCAATTAGAAGGGGAATTAGGTGTGAGGACAGAGCCCAAGTGGCATTGCAGGCAAATAATATAATACAGTTCTGAGGTCAGTGTTGCTAATGAGTGCCCATTAGCCCTGAAACTGACGCATAATTGATTACGTAAGACTTTGGAGATGTAGAAAATTAAGATTATTTAAAAAATAATTAGGCCAATTGAAATAAGGACAGGCACAGGATTTTTTTCTTTCAGAGTTTCTGGTGAGGGGGGATATGGGGAGGTTAGTAGGTGGTAGTTTGTTGCTTAAAAAAAATTAAATCACAAGTAAGTGAAAAAAATTTCACAAAATAAGTTTTTGGTTTTGCTCAATTTCATTATCTATATTCTTTGGTTCTTAGCATCCAAAGTATCTAGAGAGAGAAGGGACCTGAGAGATAATCTGATTTAACCGTCTCCATTTCACATAGTCTAAATTTAAATGCTTCTGCCCCTTTTTGTCTCTCCTTCCATTTCTCTGTGTCCTTCTCTTCCATTATGACCACCAGGCTAGCTGTGGGGCACTCTTGCTCCCCACGGAGGATATCGCAAACCCTCTGGATACATTTACAGTGAGAGGAGGCCTCATCACTGCTATGAGATGTTTAATCTTGGCCCAAGCTGGAAATGGAGATACAGTATAAACTAAGAAAAGACACATCCTCATCCTATAGATCTGGGAAACAGCTACTAGAGAAGTGGATAGAGCGCTGGGCCTGGAATCAGGAAGAACTGAGTTCGAATTTGGCCTCTGGCACTTACTAACTGTGTGATCCTGGGCAAAGGACTCAACCTCTGTTTGTCTCAGTTTCCTCAACTGCAAAAAAATGGGGATGATAATAGCTCCTATCTCACAGGGTTGTTATAAAGATTAAAAAAGACACACATATAGACAACACAAAATCCAGTAGAACTGAAAGACAAACAGCTCTTGTTGCAAGAGAGTGAAACAAGGCTGGCAAATGAGGGCTGGCTTACTGAAGTTGGAGCTGGGTACATGTTTTCTGGAGTGGCTGTAGTGAGGGGGCACACTGTGAAGCTGATGTAGGTTTTGCAACCAAAACTAATCTAGTCAACAAGCTTGTATGCCTACCAAAAGGAGTGAATGACAGACTCATGAAAATGTGATTGCCACTGGCAGGAAAACATCATGCCACAGTCATCAGTGCCTATGCTCCCACCATGACGAACTCTGATGACGTCAAAGAAAAATTTTATGAAGACCTGGAGACCCTTATCACCAATGTGTCAGAAGAAGACAAACTTATAATTCTGGGTGACTTTAATGCTAGGGTAGGCTCAGACTACCAGATTTGGCAGGGAGTTCTAGGGAGGAATAGAGTTGGAAACAGCAACAGCAATGGTCACTTACTACTGAACACTTGTGCATCTCATGACCTTCTCATCGCCAACACTGTCTTCCATTTACCTAAATACAATAAAACTTCATAGATGCACTCTCACAGCAAACATTGGCATTCAATAGATTATATGATTGTAAAGAGAAGAGACAGGCAGGATGTGAGAGTGACAAAAGCAATGTGTGATGCAGAATGCTGGACTCATCATAGATTTATCCTCTCCAAGCTAAATATTCACATTCAACAAAAGTGGCATCTCCAAGACAAAATGACTACCAGAAGAATTAATGTCAACAGATTTAGAGCTCTTCTCTGGGGAACAGTTTGTTGCTAAATTGGAGGGAAAGTTGAACCAACATTGTTGGTAACAGTGGAGCAGAAAAGCAGTGGGGAGCTTTCAGAGAGCTGGTGTACAACACTGCATTTGCTCATCTGGGCCAGAACACTTGCAAACATCAGGACTGGTTTGATGAAAATGATGTGGAAATTCAGCAGTTGGCAAAGGAAAAACAAGAACTTCACAGAGCTTACCAGCAGGGTAGTTCATCCTTCTCAAAGAAGGCAGCATTTAATCCCATCAAAAGTGAAGTACAAGCAAAGCTTAGAGAGATGGAGGATTCTTGGTTCAGTAAGAAGGCAGATGAAATTCAGTTTTATTCTGATAGTAACAATCCAAAGCACTTTTATGATACCCTGAAGGCTATTTATGGGCCAAAGACCTACGGTGCATCTCAACTACTCAGTGCTGATGGAGCCACATTGATTAGTGATCAGGACATGATCCTGGAGAGATGGGCTGAACACTTCCATAGTGTTCTCAACAGACCATCATCAGTCAGTGCTGAAGCCATTGACTGTTTACCTCAAGTTGAAGTCAGTTCTTCCCTAGCTGAAGTTCCAACTGAAGAAGAGGTTTTGAATGCCATTTGACTCCTTTCATGTGGCAAAGCACCTGGTGCTGATTCTATTCCAGCTGAGATTTACAAGATAGGGGGTACATTGCTCATACAAAAGCTGACTGAAATTTTCCAGATTATATGGCAAGAGGAGGTTATCCCCCAGGAGTTCAAGGATGCTTCAATTGCCCATCTCTAGAAAGGTAAAGGAAACAAACTGTCCTGTGAAAATCACAAGGGACTCTCTCTCTTAGTCATTGCTGGCAAGATTTTTTGCCAGAATCTTCCTCAACAGGCTGATCCTTCACCTGAAAGATTCTCATCTACCTGAGAGCCAGTGTGGCTTCAGAAAAGGCCAAGGAACAGTTGATATGGTGTTTGCTGCCTGAGAACTCCAGGAGAAATGCCAGGAGCAGAACACAGGTCTGTACATAATGTTTATAGATCTGATCAAGGCCTTTGATACTGTTAGTCATGAGGGCTTATGGAAAATTTTGTCAAAATTTGTCAAATTTTGTATCGCCAAAGCAGTTCATGAGCATTGTACATCAATTTCGTGATGGTATGTGTGCCTGGGTTCTGGAGAATGGACAATGCTCTCATGCTTTCACAGTCACCAATGGAATGAAACAAGGCTGTGTGCTTGTTCCCATGTTTTTTAGCGTGATTCTTTCAGCCATGTTGTCAAATGCCTTTAGTGAGAACAAACATGGCATCAAGGTCAGCTACTGCACTGATGGTAAATTCTTCAACTTGAAAAGGCTACAAGCCAAGACCAAAGTGGAGGAAGTGTTGGTACATGATTTTCTGTTTGCAGAAGATTGTGCACTCAGTGCAGCCTCTGAAGCTGAGATGCAACAAAGTATGGATCAATTCTCTGCTGTTTGTACTAATTTTGGCCTAACAATTAACACCAAGAAAACACAGGTGTTCCATCAGCCAGCACCACACCATCCATACATGGAACCATCAATTACAGCAAATGGAGAAGTTTCCAATGCTGTGGATAAGTTCACTTACCTTGGGAGTGTACTTTCCAGAGATGTGCACATTAATAATGAGGTTGATGCACACACTGCCAGAGCTGGCTCAGTGTTTGGGAGTCTTAGAAGGAAAGTATGGGAGAAGAGGTATTAGATAGACTACCAAACTGAAGGTCTAAAGAGCCATTGTGCTGATGTCATTGTTGTATACGTGTGAAACCTGGACAGTATACCTGCTCCATACCAGGATACTGAACCACTTCCATTTGAATTGTCTTAGGAAGATTCTAAAGATCATCTGGCAATATAAGATACCAGATACTGAGGTCCTTTCTCAAACTAAACTGCCAAGCATTCAAGCTCTGCTTCAGAGAGTGCAACTCTGATGGGTTGGACACATTCAAATGCAAAATGTATGCTTGCCAAAAAGACTATTTTATGGAGAACTCACACAGGGCAAACATTCACATGGTAGTCAGAAGAAGTGATGCAAGGACTCTCTCAAGAACTTTGGAATTGATTGTGTGACATAGGAGACACTGGCACAGGACTGTTCAGCATGGCATGCTCACATCAGAAAAGGTACCGAGCAAAGTAGAATTGAAATAGCTCAAGAGAAACACAAGACACGCAAACTTAGAGAATCCATCCCAAAGGTTCACGTGGACTATTTGTGCCTTACCTGTGGTAGAGCATTCTGAGCTCATATTGCTCTGACCAGCCACAGTTGAATACACTAAAACCTGACTCAAGCACAGTGATGCCATTTTGTTCCTCTTCAAAAACGAAGGACAACAATGGTCCCACTATAGCTATCCTAAGGAGGCTTTCAGTGAACCAATAGAAAATCAGCTTATATCTCAATATCTTTATTTAATTATAAATAGTGCAAAATCCAGAAGAAAATTCATCACAAAGCACAATAGGAGGAGAGCCACCTGTTCCAGAACCACTTTTATTTGAATAACATTGAAAAAGATGAAGAGAGCTCCCTTTAGGGGTTAGGAAGGGGAGAGGGATAGGAGTGGAATATGAACTGAAAAGGAGATAGAGAAAGGGCTTCCTTCCCTTCCTCTCCTTTTTAGGGCCCATAGCCCCAAGAAAAGGGCTTGCGGTGTCTCTTGTTCATGTATTTTGATCATTTGTCTGTTGGGGAATGGCTTTTAATGAGTTCATTGTATCTTGGATATGAAACCTTTAGGAAAGAAAGTTTTCTGCAAAATTTTTTTGTTTTGGTTTGGTTTTTTACCTATGGCTACCACTGGGGAAAGTTTCCGGGCATCAAAGAGTTTATGTGAGGTGTTGTTTGTTTGTTTGTTTGTTTGTTTGTTTGTTTGTTTGTTTGTTTGTTTTGGGGGTGAGCCACATAACTTGATGTTATCCATGTACCTCAAATGATTAATATAATATTTTGGGGTGACTCTTTTTGACTTACAAGCCATACTTTCTTTTATCCAGGAGAAACAGTAATGGTTTTAGGACCATATCCATAACAGGATTATTATCATTCTTCTTGTTATTAATTATTAATTATTGTTGTTGCCATCATTTTATCCATCTCATCTTTCTAACAGAGTTTTATTTAAATAGAAATGGCTGTGGGATAAGTAACTCTCCTGCTAATATTCTTTTATATCCAGTGGTCCATAACTATTGCAAAGGTGGACACAGTGATTTTTTTTTAATAATTGAATAAAAGTATTGGGATGTAAACTCATCTTCCAAATGCTCCCTTACAGCATCTTTGGGAGAATTCCTGTAGCAAACAGGATAATGGGAATGATACATTCCTCATGTTCTTACTGTATTGTTTTGATTTCTACCAATAAGTTTCTATATGGGGAGGGGGTGAGGATTCAGAGGACATATTTTAGAGATTTTTAACATACAGCATGGCAATATTTATTGAAATGTGTTATTCTTGATTTTAAAAAATCAATGTGATATTTGGGCAATTGTGAGCAACAGATTTCATTGTGGTAATGCCATGGTTCCAGTACAGTTGAATTGTTGAATCTCTTTTTGATGGACTAGACCATTAGAGCACAATTTTGTTAGATTCAATAAAGCACATAGCAATTATCCCCAGATGGCTTCCCCAGGCTATGCCCTTGGCCAGAAGACAACAATACTCCAATTCAACCTGTACCTAGTCTGATAGCTCTTTTATTATGAAAAAGTCTTTCAAAAGGGACCCTGTCTGCTGGTTCTTGTTGCCCACCTACTGCCTACATTACACATTAAATATTTTTAATTTACTTTTTTAATTCAAATTCTTCAATTTGTGCTTCAGAAGAATAAGCAATGGAGAGCAATAGAACTACTGTGAATTCATGCTGGAAGGGGAATTTAGGTCACACCTGGAAGAGATGTAACACAGCCAGCAAGAAAGCAGCCTGAGAGGAAGGAACGTGAAGATGGAATTCCCACCCCTCCCAGAACTTAATGAGCCATGCTGGAAGGAATTCACAACACAGATGGAACAGATGAGAGGAGAAACTGGAAGTAGAGCTGAGCAACGGTGGAAGAGGGAGAGCTCAAACCGATCATCCAGCCCTTGTAGACATTTCAGAACAAAGGACTCAGACTGAAGCTCTTGCTTATACCCTACCCGCCCTCTTCAAGGACTGATGGAAAGTTAGAAAGGTTTACTCTTCGCCCAATTTTCTTTCCCTGTGCCTGTACAGTAACTGATACCTTCTCTACTTCTTTCTTTAACTTAAACATTTCCATTATCCAGATTTTTGAAGCAAATAAAAAAGCCAGGGTTTAACTGTGTGTAACCGCAACTTAAAGGACCAGTTCTGTGGATCTCTCCTCATTGGTGGAGGGCAGAGTTGGCAAGAGTGGGAAAGAGAAGAGATCTCACCTCTTTGGTCCCTGCAGTCTCCCCAGGCTCCTTTAGCTTCCGGTGTCAGGAGAGAAAACGTATAGGAATCCAATCTCTCTTCAAGGCAGTGAAAGGAGGACATCTATGGGAAGTAAAATGTGTATCATGTCACTTTTTTCAGCTTACTACACTAGAGGGTGCCTCAGTGGCATGGTGAATAGTGCGCTCCAGTCAGGAGTCAAAAAGACTCCTCTTCCTGAGTACAAATATGGCCTCAGACACTTACTAGCAGTGTGATCCTGACCAAGTCACTTAATCATGTTTGCCTCAGTTGCTCATCTGTAAAATGAGCTGGAGAAGGAAATGGCAAACCACCTAGTATCTGCCAAGAAAACCCCATATGGGGTCACAAAGAGTTGGATATGACTGAAAAACTACTAGAAAACCACAACACTAGAGACTTCAGGGAATTTTCCCTTTGGGTGACATTTGGGACTCTCTTTCTTGGTTGAGCAGAATTACCTTACTCCCAAAGGGTGAGCTCCTTCAGTCTTTGTATTATCTAGAATATGGGTCCCAGCTTAAGACTCATTTGGTCATTGGTTGGGCTCTGATGGCTCAGAGTGAGTATAAATAGCATTGTTTCTGTTTTGGACAGAACCCTGGGAGTCTTCACCTCCCAGATTTAATTTTTTTAACTAGCTAAAAGAGGTCATTCTTTGCCTCATTTCTTCTTACCTAGTGTTAATCACTGAATGGCATTGCCTCAGACAAACTGAGACATGGTAAAGACCTTTGCTCAAAAATGCCAAGGCCTTCTACTGCATCCAGGGCCATCTCCAGTCATCCTGATCTATATCTTGCCTCTGAAGTCAGTTGGCTCTGGAGGAGAGAGTGAAGCTGGTGACTTTGCACATCCCTCCCTTACTTAAATTCCAATCACTGGAAGGCATAACATCTCCTTCCTAATATCACGGTCCTCTTCGAGAATGAAGGACAAACAACAATATCTAGAACATATTCTCATATGTATATTTGCTCTGATTTCTGCTGTGTTATCAACTTGGATAAATGTATTTCTTTGCAATTTGCTAGATGTGTTCATTGTGGAACTGGCATTTGGTGGCAAAAGTGTCAACTCTTGGATACAAATCTTGAGGCCTTCTTTTCCCCATTAAGAAATAACTTTCAGGAGTTTAGCTAAAACCTGAGAATTATATCCCTAGACTAATATTTCTTAAGGGAGTAGAGAGATATTTTAGCCTAGAACTCCCTTTCCCTGAGGAGGACAGAATGGTGGCCTCTGGCCACCCTCTTGCTACCTTTCTTGGCAGGAATTAAAGTCACCTTTGGAGATGGGTGGGGAAAGAAGACAGTAGAGATATCTAGCAACATGAATATGATCAAGTGTTGATATGCTATAAGAATTTATGAAGAGAAATATGGGAGAATATCTATATGGATATATGTGTCTATATATACATACATATACATACTGAAAAACCAGGAAAACAGCCCCAGTGATCACAACAAAGTAAAATATTTGTACCCTTTGACACAGAAATTCCACCATTAGGCACATGTCCCAAAGAGGTAAAGGATAAAAAGAATGACCCGTATATGTAACAAACAATTTTAGAACTTTTTAAAAAATTTTATTAATTTATTTTGATTTATCAACAATCACTTCCACATGTTTTTGAGTTGAAAATTTTTCTCCCCCTTCCTCCCTCTACCCTCCCCAAGACAGCACACAATCTGATATAGGCTTTACATTTACATATCCACTAATATATTTTCACATTAGTGAAGTTGTAAGTAAAAATTAAGACCAATAGGAGGAACCATCAGAAAGATGAAACAAAACTCAACAGAAGGTAAAAATAAGTGATAGCAATTCAACTTCCATAGTTTTTCATTGGATGTGGACAGCATTTTCCATCCCGAGTCCTCTGGAGATGTCTTAGATCCTTGTAATGCTGAGAAGGGTTCAGTTTAACAGTCTTAGTCATTGCATAACGTGGCTGTTATTGTGTACCAAGTCCTCTTGGTTCTGCTCACTTCACTCAGCATCAGACCATATAAGTCTTTCCAGGTTTTTCTGAAGTCAGCCTGTAGAACAGGACTTTTTGAAGTAACAAGGAACTGAAAACAAAGTAGGTACCAACTAATTAGGGAATGGCTGAAAAGCTATGATATGTGGGTATAACTAAATATTACTACATTATAAGAAATGATAATATGAGGAATTTAGAGAATTTAGAATCTGATACAAAACAAAGCATTAAGAATGAGAACATGAACTATGAGACTTTTAGTTAAGATGGCAATGTAAAACATTATAGAGGAGCCTTTATCTCCCTGATAACTCCAGTAAATATGTGAAAATGAACCAGAAAGAGGTATCGTAAAAAAAAAAATTGAAGAAAGACAGAAGTAAACTCCTCTATCTAATCTGGAACTATACAAAGATGGCCAGTGGCTGGGAGAAGGTTGGCACCAAGGAAGCCAACACAAGCTCAAAAAATTCAAAATGGAAGGGGCTGCCCATCAATCGGGAAATGGATGTACAAAATTACAAAATACTAATGAAATGCAATATTATACTAAATAAAGGGATATATTCAGAGAAACATGAGACTTGGGAAGACTTGTATGAACTGATACAGAGTGAAGTGAGTAGAATCAGAAAACAGTTTCTACAATAACTACAACATTGTAAGGAAAATAACTTTGAAATACATAAGAATAATGATCAATTCAGTGACCAATCATAACTACAGAATACTGAGGATGAATCTTACTTTCCATTCTGTGGTAGAGAGGTAATTGACTAGAGGTGCAAAAATTGACACATTTACAGAAAGAGATAATGTATGGATTTTTTGGTGAGATTATATTTGTAGCAAAAGAAAGCTTTCATTTTGGGGATGGAGGTGAGGTAGAGTTATAGGTAGAAGGGGGAGGGGGACAGGGTGAGTAATACCTCCCAAAATAAGAAGAAAAAGAAAAGAGTATCAATGAAATGTTTTTTAAAAACACATAAAACCAGCAGGAAGTTCAGGTGGGGACATAGACAACCTCAATATATATATACTCTTAAAATAAATTAGCTGTACATAATAAAATTTTCTGCACCAAAACATAGCCCTTCTTTTATCTTCCATGTATAAGGATATATTGATGTTGATGTTTGTCAAGTTCAAGATAATAAAAAATAAAAATACAAGTAAAATCAAGTCTAGCGAAATTACTCATCCAGGTCTCCAGTGAAGAACAGATAATAAAATACATTTCCCTGTTCACAGGAAAAAGGAATGAGTTTGGGTACAGAGTGCTGAATATACCATCAAACTTGGCTTTACTGTTGACTGGTTGTGCTTAACATGTTTTTTCTTTATCACAGGGAGGAATCTAAGACTCACCATGAAGAATGGCAAAATAAGCTATCAGGAAATGACTGTACAGTGAAAAACAGAAGACATCAAAATTTCTTAAAAACAAACAAGGAAGAAAGACAAGCTATGAATGCTATTCGTCATGAAAATGATTTCACATGTGGAAGCAAGAGAACTTCAGAAGCTAACAAGGGTTGAGACATTGACCACCGCATGAGCAAATCGTGCTTAAATAAAAATAACATCCTCCTTGGAATGGTTGCTGGGTTCTTTCCATAGTGACACCAGTGTTTGCTGGACCTTGCTTTAAAACACATCAGCTTAGAATCCTTGGCTTCCTTCAAGAGTCAGCTCAAGATCAGGCCTTCCCTCTCTCCAGCCATTTATTCACATCCTCCCTCTTCCCACATATTACCATGTGGGTACTTTGTATTTACTTGTCTGTTTACAGATGGTTCTTCTTCACTCACCCTCACCCCAAGTAGAATGTAAACTCCTTAAGGCTAATTCCTTTCTGTCAACTACCCAAGCATCTAGCATAGTGTCTTACACATAGCAGGTGCTTCTGCAGGAGGAGGCCTTTCCTATCTATCCCCTCCCCTACCTGCTGTAGCCTTCTCTAAGGTTACCTTCCATCCACTCTATGTATACCTAATTATTTACAAATTGTCTCATTCACCATCACTAGAATATAAGCTTCCTGAGGGCAGGGGTTGTCTTTGTTCTTTCTCTGTAACTCCAGGGCTCTTAATAAATGCTATTTGATTGACTGAATGAGCAGAGACTGTCTACACAGACACGTTAAGGCTTGTGAACTAGGTCCATAAAGTAGGATGAAAAAAGAAGAAAAACATGGATTTGCATAAAAGTATAACAAAAAGTCAAGGAAAGAGATGTAGATCAGTGTTATTAAAACTATTCTCCATTTTCACTTATTCATCAGAAGTGTAAGGATAATAAAAGCTATAACTAATTAGACATTGTAGCAATTAACAGGAAAGTGTGGGCAGGCCAGAAATCTAACATTATGTGGCCATATTCTAATGACAAATTATATCAAAAAGACAATTTAATTTTCTAATGCAATCTGCTGCTCTCATAGTCATTAGTCAAAAATCCACAAAGAGTGACCATATGAAAGCTGGCCTCTACTAAATGAACTTTCCTGATGACTTACTTCCTATTTGTTAACCTGCCAACAGTTTTTAAATTAGCCCCTAAAGACTGCTTTGCTTATTACTTTCTTCATAACAATGCAGTTGCAGTGTTGAAAAATTCTCAGTTTTCTGCAAAATGGATCCATGAGCCTCTAAAGATGATTGACTGAAATCTCAGCCTTTAATTTATTTAATAGAGTTAGAGGAAAAGAGAAGGGCTCCCCACCCAGAGTTTAACACTGCGTCTTATCTTCCCCATCTGAAGTAGATCATGGTTTTCCTGGTTCGGAGGCATTTGGCCAGTAGAAGGAGCACACCTGGAATATGTTAATTTATTTAATGACCTCACAGTCTTACCATAATGGCATGATCACATACAAGGCCTTGGATTATCATTACATACCGGAGAGTAATGTACATTATTTGCTTAGCTGCTTTTGAAACTCAACTGCCAATCCATTATTTCCTCTTCAAAAAGTTTTGAGTTCTTTTCTCTTTGGTTGCTGAATGTTTCCTTTTTTTCTAATGTTAGTTCATCATTGGTGGGGTTTGATAGCTATACCTTTTTAAATATCTCCGAGTGTATTGTGTTGTGTGTGTGTGCGTGTGTGTACTTGACACAATATATGAAGGCCCAGTTGTGGTCTTAGTAACTCAAGAAGAGCTCATGATGGCATACACATGTTTTATGTTACAATACAGGTCAGGTTTCACATGCAATATACGTGGTCCATGTATTTTTTTCCCATCATTTTTAGCTACAACTCTATAGTTTACAGCTCTTGAAGCAACCTTATACTTAGCCTTCCCTAAAGGCCCAGGATAAAAGAAATCATTTTTAGCTCATCATTTCCATCTAGCTTCATATTTTTCAGAAGCAGTAAAAAAGGTCATCTCAATGGCTCCTGTACTTATGACATCCATCGAACTGTAAAAGAGCTGTCATATCATTCCTAGATTAAGAGTGTTAGAGAAGAAAGAATCTAACATTTTAAGTACTTTCTGTGTGCCAGGCACTGTGTTGAGCACTTTGCAAATATTATCTCATTTGATCCTCACAACAGCTCTGGGAGGTAGGTAGTATTATTATCCCCACTTTATGGATAAGGATACTGAGGTAGTCAGAGGTTAAATGACTTCTCCAAGGTCACATAGCTAGGAATTATTTAAGATAGGATTTAAACTCAGAACTTCCACAGCATTCCATCTACTGTGCCACCTAGATACCTCTGAAATTGGAGAAAATACAAAGGCTTGAGCAACACCAGAAGTAGAAGGAATTTATAAATACAATGTTTTGGACTTCTGACAAAACATAAAGGTTGACTTTTGGTGAGGAGGATTTGAGGAAAAGTTGAAGGTGAAAAAGAGGAAAAGTCTCACTCTGAAAGAGAAAAATGAATAAAAAGGTGAAAGGAGAAAGTGATTGGTTAGTGATTGGTTTTAAAAAAAAAGGATACACAGAGCAAACTGATATGATGAGATGAAAATTTGGTGAGAGAATGAAAAAGAATTTGGATGTAGCTTTCCAGTAGATGTTGAGAGAAAGGAAAGGAAGTTGGGTATGGTTGTCAAGAAGTAAAGGGGTGATTTAAAAAAAATAATGGGAGTAAATTCATGGGAGAAGTTAATAAAGGTGATATAAACAACTGGTGAGAATTGAGAGAAGGAAAAGTTTAGCAGTGACTTGCATGGATAATACAATGTTTGTATTTCTGCTATGGCCAAGTGTTCACTTTTTTTGCTGTTGACATGTTAACAGAGAACCTACCAATACCTAACAAAACAGATGACTGTAACCCACTTTTAGGGATTCATGTGAGCTAGATATGCTAGAAGGAACCCGAAAAGTGTTGCTGAAGATTATAGTCTTAGGAAAGAAATTGAACACCACAGGAGACATAGGTTATGGTTTTTCTACTGCTTCTCATCGAAGGCAAGGGATGCAGGAGAAGAAAAGTGATTTCAGAAGTGAACAGCTGAGTGAGAAGGTGGTGTCTCGGAAATGGATTTGGATTGATGGACCATGGCTTAAAATAAGGACCTGGCAGATTCCCAGCTGGGAATGGAATACATCTCACAAAAGCTAGGAAGAATATGTTAGAGGGGAAATCTCATACTTCCTCAAATATTCCAGCAAAGTCCTAAAATTGCACTAGAAGTAAGAAGTAAAGAAAACTAGAAAGAAATAGTAGTAAACTCTTCCTTAGAGATTAGGAAGAAAAGAAACTTCCAGGAGCCTCCAGCATTGTAACCTTGAAACTTGACCAGTAAGAGGGTATGAAAACATCATATAAAATTCAAAAAAATAAATATATTAAATATATTAATTATTGAACAAATTTGCAATAATAATTATTATTAATAATAGTTATTTGAAAAATTTTGCAAACTTAAGACTAAGCAATTTATTTCTAAATAATTGGTACATCAAAGAACAAATCATAGCAGCAATAGCTAATTTGCTCCAAGAAAATGACAACAAAAAGACAATAAAATAAAATGTTGGGGTATAGCAAAAAGCAGTCTTTTCTAAAAATTTAATTTGCTAAAGACTTTCATCCACAAAAGAAAGAAAAGATCAATGAATTGGGCATCAAACTAAAAGAAATGAAAAAGCAACACATTAAAACACTGAACATAAATACCCAAAAAAGTAGAAATTCTGAAAATATAACAAGAGAACTGAAAGATGATACAACTTGAATTGGTAAAAGAAAAATAATAATACTAGAAATGATTTTGGATTTTTTTCATGGAACTAAGAAAAGAGACCTTTTACTAATCTGATTTTTTTAAAGAATAGGAAAATCTAATTGCCAATGTCAAAAAATGGAAGAACTCACAACAAATAAAAATAAAATATTTTAGGCAATTATATTTGAGCAGAAAATAGCAAATAAAATTGATAAATATTTCAAATAGAGAAATATTCAGAGTATTAGAATAAGAAGTGAAGAATTTAACCACTGAATCTCAAGAAAATAAAAAGAAATTGACCAATTTTCAAATAAATTGAACGAATTTTCAAATAAAAAACTCAAATATAGATTCACAAATGAATTTTCACCAGTCAAAGAATTAACTCCAATGTTTCAAAAATTGTTTGCAAAAATAGGAAAAGATTGTGTCTTATTTTAGTATGCTGCTGTGAACTAGATATATCCCTGATAAACAAAACAGGGAGATATGATCAGGGCAAAGTAAGGACATCCATTATCATTATTATATGGTATATTTCTAGAAATATGGTATAACTTTAACATTAAGACAGAATTGAAAGAAGTATAGGAATTGAAACAAAATCATCATATTTACAAATGATGTTTTATTTACAGAACACTAGATTGAAAATTCACATTAATTTAAATTATTTCAGAAAAGTAGCAAAATATGGTCTGATTATCCAAAAAGGGAAGAGAACAGAGTCTGCAACTATGTTCCAGTGAGCCTCATTTCAATTGGGGGAAAATTCTATAAGGAATCATTAAAGAGAGGACTGGGAAATATTTACAAAGGGAAGTGTGATGACAAAGAAATACCATTGATTTATCAAGGATAGGTCATGCCAGATAACCTTATTTCCTTTTTTGACTGTGTTATTAAGCTAGTAGGGAAATGCTATAAATTCAATTTACCTAGACTTCAGCACAAAATTTGATAAGGGATCTTACACTTTTTGTGGAGAAGTTGGAGAGGTGTGGACCAAATGATAATGCAGTTTAATGAATTCAGATGTGGTGGATTGGCCAAGCTCAAAGAATGGTTTTTAATGTTTTGATATTGGTATATAGCAAGACGTCAATAGTGGAGTAGGCTGGGTGTCTATGTTTGGCTCTGTGTTATTTCACATGCTTGTCAGTGACTTGGATAAAGGTATAAGCGCTATGTCAATCAAGTTTCTAAATGGCAGAAAGTTAGGAGGTATAGTTTGCTCGGTAACTGAGTTACTGACTGAGGATCCTAATCCAAAAAGATCTCAGAAGTCTAGAGCACAGGACTACATGTAATAAGAGGAAATGAAATAGGTATAAATGCAAACTCTAAACTCTTTTTTGCCATGTTCTAAGACTTAATACAATAAGCACCACATTCTCTACAAATAGGAACACCCATCATATGTAGGTAATACCTTTTGTATAGTCCACATTCTTTCAATAATAGCACAATGCTGTGAGTTCTGATTTATTAAAATCTCCCAGAAACCAAGTTGTTACCTGCAGAATAATGAAGAGACAGCTACTCTGATCAATACAATGATCCATGACAATACCAAAGGACTCATGATGAAAATGCTGTCCACCCCCAGAGAGAGAAATGATGAACCCAGTGGAGACTCAAACTTTTTTTCACTTTTTTTTGACAACATGGCTAATATGGAAATACGTTTTGCATGACTTTACAGGTATAAGGGGTATCATATTGCTTGCCTTCTCAATGATTGGAAGAGGTACTGGAGGGGGGAAGGATTTTGGAACTCAAAATTTTAGAAAATGAATGTTAAAAAAGAAAACTAAATAGAGAGGAGAGATTGAGTGAGTAATCTGCCAGACAAGATGGCAGGATATGGGCTCAAGGCTAGAGTCAGCACTTACCAGCTAGTGGGAGCCAATTATTAAAATTTTAGTGTATTTACACTGCAGAAATTAGGCTACAAATAAGGGCTTCCTTTATTGCTTTGCTGATGGTCTGGACTTAAGAAAGCAAAGGAGAAATCTAAATTAAATTTTAAAGTATGTTGGGTGCCTGTTTTTTTTTTCAGAAAGCCAGTTGTAAAACATTTACCAGTACACCATTATATCCAAAGCAAGTGTAAGAGTATTGGACTTGGAAAGAATAAGATCCACCTTGTGGTCAGAGGCTGGAGGAAAGGAAGAAATAAAGAGAAGGGGAGAAAAGAGAGTTCACAAAAAATGACATCGATATTTTGAGTGAAGGAAGAGGTGAGGCCATCAGCTGAAAGGAAGTGAGAAGGGGAAGACGTGGAATGCTTGAGGAAAGAAGAGAAGGTTTGCAATGATTTCTGTGGACGTAGAGATAGGGAACTGATTACCAAAGAATAAAGGATTGATTTGCTATAGTGACAGCCTAGTTGAAGGATACGACATGAATTTAATAGTGCATCTAGTCAGCATGATTGTATAACTCCCCCCAGCTGCTTTTCAGTGGCAGATAAGTACATATTGAGTGAGCAGATGATGGGAGTGATCTAGGGCTGAGGTTTGGCAAGTAACGAACAGTGATAGGAGGGGGGGGCGAGGGATTCAAGAGTAGAGGGCAATGTAGGGTCCAACTGGCTAACTACAGAGTCAAAATTGGGAAAGGAAGAAAGTGAAATGAGAGGAGGGGTAATGCCTAAGAAAGTCTTGATGGGTGAAGGATAAGCGACATGGAGAAGGGCAAAGAATAGATTTTGGGGAGGTGAGCTATAAAGAGATATGCAATGACAGGTGATTATGGTGAAGTGGAGGGATATCAGAGTTGAAGCAGGGAGATCAATTAGGAAATTTTGTGATAACCCAGGTGAGGGGCAATGAAGGCCTCTATTAATGGAGAGATGTAGCAGTGTGAATGAGGAGAATGAGACAGATGTGAAAAATGTTGTGGAGGTAGAATCAAGAAGACTTGGTAAATAATTGGATGGGGAGAGGAAGGAGAATGAAGGGGAGCAAAGAGTCTAGAATATGTCCTAGTTATAAACCTTCTGTATGATGTTCTCAATAGGAATAGGGAATTTTGGAGCAGGCACAAGAGAGAAGATACTGAGCTCCATTTTGGACACGTTAGTCTCATTTGTCAATGGATTCCACTGAGGCACAGGCATTCAGCAGGGAGTTGGTCTTGTAGGACTGGAGTTCAGGAGAGACATTTTGGATGGATATTTTGATTTGGAAGTCAACTGTAGAAAAATTGGACCCATAGGAGTGGATATTATGAAAGAAGAGAATACAACTGGAGAAAAGAATTGGGTCCAGAAACAATGCTTAGGGGACACCCACACTTAGAGAACAGGAACTTGTTGACAGTACCTCAAAGGTAACTGTGGTTGTCTTGCTCTCATTAGAAGAGAGGTTATTAAGGAGTTAAATCACATTAACCAATAATAGAATAAAGGCCTCAAAAGTGCCCTCATAGGATCATAGTGTTGGAAGAAACCTTAGAAAACTGTCTCTTCTTTTTACAGATGGGAAAACGGAGGCTCCTAGAAATTAATAACCCAGGGTCACACAACTAGTAATTATTTGAAATAGGATGTTATCACTCCTAGTCCAGCACTCTATTCATATGCCGTGTTGGAATTTACTACAAAGAACTAGCATAGTTATTTCTTCAAATATGTAATTTTTAAAAAACTAACCTCAGATTGCAATTGATGAGTTTTAATTCTAAAAAATTCCCAACCAAGGAATGGATCCTTCCAGGGCAAACACTAGTTATTAAAGTTGTAACCAAGTCAGGGTGATCAGGGCTTTCCCCCAGGGCACCATAATTTAGAGGCTGCTGACAGCCCTTATATTCCATTGCTCCAGGATCTCTGTACTTAACCCTCATTGAATTTGTCTTTAAAAATTGCCTTGAGAGCACACTTCCTACAGTTTACTGAAGGCTTTAGTGTCAAAACTGGTAGATAACCACTCTGCTGACAGCCCCTCAAATGTAGCACAAGTAGTATCACCAGGCTCTTTCATTATCAATCTCTGTTATCTCTGAAGTTTATGTATTACTTTAAATGCACAACTCAAAACAGAAAAGGCATGCCATTCTAACCTTCAATAAGAGAATGTTGTCTTGGCAGTTAGCGGGTGGGATTATAGGATTAAGTGGTTTGGCTGAATATGAAAGCAAGATGGAGATTGCCAATCTTTTTGAAATGCTTCACTGATTGGACAATTTTAGTGATTTCCAAGCTGCAGTTCTTCCTTATTAGGGATGAATGACAATCCTAAAACCTCACTAGGCTAATTGTGTTTCATCCAATCATTGTACAGATCCTGTCTCAGGACTGGTTGCTCTTGACAATAAGAATAAGATGGATGAAACACTTGCAGGGTTTATGGGATGTTGTAGATTTGCATAGCATCATGGTCAAATGTATAAGAGATCAAGATTCTTACAAAGATGAGTTTATAATTTAAATCAAACAACTGTGACTGATATACCAGTGAAGAGATCAAAGGCAACCCAAGGGGTGAACTCAACAGGAGAAGTCTTTTTCTCCACCATCGAAGTCCTTTTTTGACCATTCATATTAACAAAGAAAGAGCCCTGGATTCTCACAGGCTTCATGGAGCATAAGCTAGAAGGCCCTACCAGACTGAAAAGCAGTTATGACAGTACCTTGCATATAGTAGATACATTAAAGTGTTTATCAAATTCATTAGAAAGACTTCACAGATCTAGAGCTTGAAGAGAGATTAAAGGTCATCTAGTCCTATCACCTCATTTTATAGATGCAAAGGTCAGGGTAACAGGACCAGGACTGAAACTCAATTCCCATGGCTCCAATTGTGGGGGCCTTTCCACACTCATACTGATTTAAGGACAGACCCAGTCAATCAGACCCATTGATCAACAAACATGTTTCAAGTACCTGCTATGAGCCAAGCATTATGGTAGGTCCTGAGGACTAAAAGAGAAAAAGTGAACTAGTCCCTGCCCCTCAAGGAGCTTATATTCTAAAAGAGCAGCCAACATGCATATACATAAGTATGTACAAAATTGATATAAGATGATTTTCAGGTAGTAGAGCAGGGTGCTAGCAGCTAGGGATATTAGGGAAGGCTTCATGTAGAAGACTCTTATGTTTTTGCCTTTCTTTGTATCCGCATCTCTCAGAATGTGGTGTTTAATAAGTACTTGTTGACTTGATTTTATACATATCTAATGTCTAATCCTTTTTTTTAAAATGAGGTTTAGGTGGAAATGGTCTTGGGGCCAATTGCCATCTTTCTGTTATTCTAATCTCTTTAATGTTCTGTGAATAATTGCACAGATAGATGAAATGATTGGTTTTTGTCACTGAATCAGTACTGGCATGTGATATAACCAGCCAGATGACAGATTAGTCACTTACTACAGACCCCTTTAACTCTCAAATAAGAAGAATAACATGTGAAAGAAGATAGAACTACGACATGCTAAAATCCTTATGAATTGACCCCAGAGAATTCTTATCCTTAAAGCACTCAGCAGTCTTCCTTGGCCTGTCTCCATTTGTACATAGTTAGAGCAGCCTCCAAGACTCAGGCTTGTGCCTAGAGTCCATCAAGGGACTCCCATCACTGCAATTCAAGGACTCTGCCAGCACTCCTCTGACTTCCCCTCATCCTGATACATGTGGTAGACAGTGACTACCCAGTCTCATACCCTACATTCTGATTGATAATGGTCTCAGATTAGGGACCCCCCCAACACTTAATAGACTCTGTCCAAAACTGCTTCCCCACCCTTCCCCCCATCCTATAAAATGTGGCAAATGCTAATTCAGTTCAGCTTAGATGAGAAAGGAAGAGAACTAAAGGAGGAGTGTGGTAGTGGAGTGGGGGAAAGAAGGTCCTACATGTATGGCTACCTAAGAGATGAAGGGAAGAGGAGCAGTTGGGGAGGTCGATAACCCAAAAGGTTATTCAGATCAGTGACCCCTATATCCTACAACACAGGGAATCTGAGATAGCCTAGCAGTACAGTCCTAGGAATCAGAAAGCAGATGATGGGGGTTTAAAAAAAACAACTCAAATACTAAGGGTTTCAAGAGACAAATCACCATTAAGAGCCTAGATCACAAGCAGATGAAACAACAGAATTCTAAAATCAGAAGGAAAAATGAATAGTAAATCCTCAAAAAGGATATAAATTCTCCCAACAAATATTATGAGACAAAAACAGATAAATCAAAGACTGATTAAATAGTGAATCTTGTACAATACCAACAGACCATGGGGAAAAAACAACAGGAAACTCATGAATGGCTCAAAAGAAAAAAATCAAAAAAGACTCAGTTCAAAATGAATATCGTTCAGAACTTAGAACTGTTACTGGAGAATTTAAAAATAGCAGCTTAGAAAAATGAATGCAAGATGAAGACTACTTAAATAAGAAAGAGATTAATGAATTCAGAAGGCAAAAATGTTGAAGTTGAGGAAAACATGGAATGACATCAATTAACAAACATCTCAAATGATGGAACAAGAAAGCTAAATAGGCATAATTATCAAGAGGAAAAATGAGCAATAATGAATTGTCCCGTGTTTAGAGATATTGAGATGGCAAAAGATACAGGGGGGAAAAGAATAAAAAGGATCATCAAAGGATATTAAGATGACAAAGGGGGATAAAGATGTCAGTAGAATTTAAGGAAACAGGAAATGCGAAGGTGAAAGAGCAGGATTAAAATACCATAGGCTAAGCACCTGAGCACTTTACTGATGAATTGGTGTATTTTGTGGAACAGAATAGCAGAATAGGAAGGAGTAGAAATGGGGAGAGGGAAGATAGACACCACAGGGTGTCAGCTGAGGTCACCATCATCCTTTGGGTCACCCAAGTTCACCACCTTGCCATCTTCAGCTCTTCGTTTCACTTGCCCCACAGAGCCAGCCAAGTCAGCTGCCAGATCTTATCATTTCTCCCTCTGCGGTATCTCTCACATCGCTCCCTTTCTCTCTGCTCATTCAGCCACCCTTCTAGTTTAGGTCCCCATCACCTGTATCCTGGGCTATTGCATAAACTTCCTAACTGATCTCCCTGCCTCAAGGCTTGATCCTTCTTCTCTTCCTAGCAGTTAACATGATTTACCTAAGTTCAGGTCTGATTACTATGTCTCTCTCCAACTTAGTCAACTCCAGTGGCTCTTCGTTGCCTCCAGAATCAAGTACAAACTCTTCTATTTTGCTTTTAAAGCCCTCGCAACCTGACTTCAACCCACGTTTCCAACCTTATTAAACATTGTTTCCCTTTCTCAGTCAGGGGTCCAGCCATGCTAGCCTTCTTGCTGTTCCTCACGTAAGACATTCCATCACATCTCTGTGCCTTTACCTACATTGTTTGCCATGCCTGGAATGCCCTCCTTCCTCATCTGCGCCTCTTAGAATCTCCTGTTTCCTATAAAATTTATGTAACCCCAGTCCTAAAGCCCATGTTGCCCACTCTGTCCAATCTCTCACACAGGGAGTGGCATTCAGTGAGGAAGGAGTCCCACACCAGTGGGCCTTAAGACTCATGTTACATTTAGCTTAACCATTACTTTCTTCATGAAACCTTTCCTGATCACCTTCAATTGCTAGTGCCTTTCCCTCAAAATTTACTTTGGATACATACATACATGTATATGTGTATATGTGTATATACATATATCTATATACACACATACATGTACATGTGTAGTGTATATTTATGCATATGTGTGTGCATACAAACACATATCCATACATTTATTATGTCTCCCACTCCCCCTAGAATGTAAGATCCTTGAGCTCAAGGACTGCTTTCTTTATATCTTTGTTTCGCCAACGCTTAGCATGATGTCTGATATATTTGTTACAGGTGTTGTTGTGTAGTCATTTTCAGCCATGTCTGACTCTCTATGATCCCATTTTGAGGGTTTTCTTAGCAAAGATGGAATGGTTTCCGTTTCCTTCTTCAGCTTATTTTACAGGTGAGGAAACTGAGGCAAAAAGGGTTAAATGACTTTCCCAAGGTCACACAGCTAGTGAATGTCTGAGGTTGGACTTGAACTCAGTGAGATTTTTCCTGATTCTAAGCCCAGTGCTATATCCACTGCACCACATAGCTTCCCAGCTAGATCTTTACATAACAGTTTGGAAAACAAACTTGGGAAGTCCTCTCTGACATTTTAAGCTGTATTTTAATAGGCCTAAGAACTCTTCATAACGTCTTCATCTTCATAGCATCACTTTCTCAACTTGCAAAATCAAAAAATAAGAACAGCACATGGTAAGAATTGTCTTCTCTGGAATGTGGGGGGCAAGGCTGAATGAGACCTTCAGCACCTAGTCTCACATAAGTGAATGACCTGGGATTTAACTCAGGTCCTCTTCTTTCTCTAAACCCGATGTTCCTTTTCTCTGCATTATGCTGCCTCAATTTTAGTTTTAAGTATTTAATGCTATCAGAATTATTTCTTTTTCAGTATCACATAAAAACTTACAAAGTAAAACTTGTATTTCTGAGTTCTGTAAGAATTTTGAAGAACATGGATGTGCCCCATAAAATGAAAGAAAGCATATTAAAATCCTGGTGTGTGACTGTGTGACCTTGGCCAATCCACATAACCTTTGTGATTCTAACATATATAAAATGAGGGAGCTGGGAAAAATTACGTTTCAGGCCCGTTCTTACTCTAAATCTATCATCTGGTGATTACTCTTACTGATATCTTTTATTCTCTTTCCTTTTTCTTAAAAGTGGCAGTAGGTAAATCCTTGCAAACCATTTTTCACATAAAAAGGTATAAACATGCTTTCTACCACAGTTTTTATGAAAACCACTCTGATTGAATTAATAGAAAATGAAGCATCCATTCTGATCTGAAAAGTACTCCTTTTATATCCTGGGTAGAAAAAAGCATGTTTAACATTATCATATTGCCAGCACTTGAAAGTCTGTCCAAATTGTCCTACTCTCTTCCTTCACACACGGCATGTCATCTCCAATCTCCATGCCTTTGCCCTGGCATCCCCCATGCCTGAAATCTACACCCTCCTCATCTCCACTTACCAGAATTCTTAACATTTTTTGAGCTGCAGCTCCAGAAACACCTTCTGCCTAATATATTTCTTGATGCCTCCAATTGGTAATGCCATCCCTCCCAAAGGATTTCATGTTTATTTTCTATTATGCATATAATTGTTCTATATAATTATGTGTGTACATATTGTTTCTGCTGATAGAATTCAAGGTCCTTGAGAAAAGGGACCCCTTCATTTTTGTCATCCCTACCACCTAGGACAGTTCCACACATATGGAGACTCAGCAAATACTTGTTGAATGACCCATTTTACTGTGTGTGTGTGTGTGTGTGTGTGTGTGTGTTGGGAGGGGGTAAACAACATGAACACACACTAGTCAATACAAAATACAGGGTGTCCTAAAAGTCTTAGTGCAGAAAACTTAAACTTGAACTAAGACTTTTGGGACTCCCTGTATAAAAAAAAGTAAAAACTAGCATTTGGAATTTCCTTTACACATTGCTGAAAATATCACTGAAGTGGAAATGTATTATGTTCCAGGGACAAATATGCGATTTAAAAGAGGAACCAGCTGGATCTAACTTCCTATATGGTTCCAACAAGAGTGTTGGAGATAGGGTTCTTTTTCATGTATGCGTTGATTCAGTGGCCTCTGAGGTCTCTTCCAACTTAGAAGTTCTGTGATTCTACTCTAGCTTTGAGCCTCCCCTCATAGGACAGGATGATTTTATCCAAAAACAATCGTCCCTCCTATGTAACACCCCTTAAAGAAGTCAGATGTGCTAAATAAGCCTGCAACCTGATAAGAGCCAAGCTCTTTTACCCACTCTTCCTGGACTAGGCTACACTATGCATTTGTAATAGAGTTCTGGGAGTGGTGTGATGGACAACTTGTACAGCTGGCCCATCAATCACAAGGTCATAGGGCTAGAATTAGAAGGGACTTGAGATGCCATTCAATTTAACCCAACTTATTTTGCAGTCAATAAATGGATCAGAAGATATTTATTACACACTTACCATGTGCCAGAAACTGTATTAAGTCCTGAACATACAAAGACAGTTCCTGGGGAAGACAATATGTATGTATTTGTGCTTATGTATATAGAGAACGTATGCAAAATGCATACAGCAGTTTTGGGGGAAAGGGAAACTAATAGCTATAGAAATCAAAAAGACTTCATGTGGAAGAAATGACTAGCATTTATATAGTGCTTCAAGTTTTGCAAAGCACTTTATATAAATTACCTCATTTGATCCTCATAATAACTCTTGTGTGGTAAGTGCTATGATGATCCACAGTTTTGTAGATGTGGAAACTGTGGTAGGCAGAAGTTAAGTGATTTTACCCAGGGTCACACAACTAGCAAGTGTCTAGGGTAAGATTTGAACTCAGTTCTCCAAATTGCAGCCCTAGCACTGAATCTAGTGCACTACCTAGCTGCATAGAAACAGTAGCTGATAATTACTGCCTTATAATATAGTTTATGATCTGGTAATCCTAAACCTTCTTCCTTTATTTGTTTTCATTATTCCCTTTGATCTTGATTTTTCATTTTTCCAAATGAATTTTGTTATTAGTTTTTCCTAATTCAGTAAAAACATTGGTAATTTAACTGGAATGGTATTGAATATAAAAATCAGTTTGGGCAAAACTGGCCTTTTTATTATATTACCCCTGACTATCCATGAACAATTAATATTTCTCCAAGTATTTAAATCTGATTTTATTTGTATACTTTTTTTACAATTTTGTTTTTATACTTTCTGGGTTTGTTTTGGTACATGTATTCCCAAATATTTTATACTGTCTAAAGTTATTTTAAATGGGGTGTTTCTACTATCTCTTCTTACAGAGTTTTGTTTGGGACAAATAGATATGCTAATGATTTATGTGAATTTCCTGACCCTTTGCTAAAATTATTATTTCAACTAACTTTTTAGATGAGTCTTTGGGATTTTCCAAGTATATCATCATACTGTCAGTAAAAAGATAATAACCTTGTATTTGAAGAGTGTAAAGACTTAAGATTTTGGGATAAGAATTCATCATTTAGTAAAAATTGTTGGGAAAACCAGAAAGCAGTGTGGTGGAACTGGGCATAGACCAGTATCTTATACCATTTACCAAGATAAGGTCAAAACAGATGCATGACCTAGATATAAAAAGAGATTTTACAAGAAAATTAGAACATGGAATATGTTAATTATTAGACTTATGGATAGGTGGACAATTTATGAATAAACAAGAAATGGAGACAAAATTAGGTGTAAAATGAATAATTTTTACTACATTAAATTAAAAAGGTTTTGTACAAATAAAACAAATGTAACCAAGATCAGAAGGAAAGCAGGAAGTTGGGGGTAAATTTATGGACAATTCATCAGATAAAGGTCACATATCAAAAATATATAAGGAACTTTGTCAAATCTATGAGATTATGAGTCATTCCTCAATTGATAAATGATTACTGGATATGAACAGGCAGTTTTCCACTGAAGAAATCAAAACAATGTAGAGTCATATAAAAATGTTCTAAATCATTATTGATTAGAGAAATGCAAATTAAAACAATCTTGAGATATCATTTTCTGCCTAACAGATTGGCTAAAATGATAGAAGGGGAGAGTGGCAAATATTAGAGGGGATGTGGAAAATTGGGACATTAACTCATTGTTGGTAGAATTGTGAATTGATCCAACCATTTTGGAGAGCAATGTGGAACTGTGACCAAAGACTTATTAAACTGTCTATACCCAGCAATACCACTACTTGGTCTATGTCTGAAGATAATTAGGGGAAAAAGAAAAGAACTTATATGTTTAAAAATGCTTATAGCAGCTCTTTTTGAGGTAGCAAAGAACTGGAAATTGTGGGGATGTCCATCAGTTAGGGAATGGAAGAACAAGCTGTGGTGTATGATTGGGATGGAATACTACTGTGCTATAAGAAATGATGAACTCAATGATTTTACAAAAACATGGAAAGACTAGCAAAGAATGAAGAGCAAAATGAGCAGAACCAAGAGAACATTGTATACAAATATTATTGTAAGAATGACTTTGAGCAAATAGGTTATTTTAGCTATTATAAATATCCAAATTAAATGTTTAAAAAAACATATGAAGATGCTCTCTGCATCCAGAGAAAGACTCATAAATAGATGTATAGAATAATTTTACATATATGTGTGTGTGTACACACACACACACACGCACACACACACACACACACACACACACTCACCTATTTATGTCTAATGGTAGCCATTTCTAGAGGGGGAAGGGAAGTAAAAAAAAAGAAATTTACAAGCCAGTTTTGTTGTATATTTGAAAGGAATAGCAAGTTGTGCATAGCAGATTTGCAGTTTCATGCGCCATCATCTTTTTTTTATTGTACTATGTTATGGAAATGTTTGTTTTATTCCATGAATCAAAATTAAATTTTAAAATGAGAGATAGTAGTTGAGCTGAGTCTTGAAGGATGCCAAGGATTCTGTGAAAGAGAGGTAAAAAGAGAGTGCGTTCTAGGCATGGGGGGAAAGTGAGCGCAAGGGCACAGAGATGGTAGATTGAGTTTTGTACATGAGGAACCATAAGCAAGTGGGATGGTATGGCAGGACCAGAGAGTAGGTGGAGGAAGAATAATGTAGAACAAAGGTTGAAAATGACCCATTGCCAATGGGTAATGATCTGGGCCCAAAACTGAACAGGAAGAAGGGAGTGGACTGATTTACTTTTGGGAAATTGCTCAGTGCTTTTAATGGCCCCAAACTTCTCCATGAAGCAAAGGCTGTTACATTATTCTCCCAGTGTTGTTATATGGCAAAGAGGCTGATACAGGCCTCAAACCAAGTGATGAGTTGGGGGATGTCTACCGCAAGCATGGGAAGACTTCCCCCTGTGGAATGGGTGAATGAGAACAATTTGTTCCAAGGGCCATGAAGGTGACTGAAGCAGGCGCTGCAGAGTGCTTAGAGCTTGGTCAGACGTCAAAGAAGCCAAGGTCATCCGCTGCATCCCAAGCCATCATCAGTTGACTGTTTTGACTGTTGTTCTGCCACTGAGTTTGGTGACTCAGGAAGAAAGAGTGAGGCTGATGATTTGCGCAACTCTGCTTCACTTAAACCCAATTCATGAGCAAATTAAGATATCATTGCGTGATGTCATTGGTCCTCCTTGAAAATGAAGGGTGCACAATAATGACAACAAGTCATGGACCACTAAGACCTCCTACATGTTTTGGCTTCCTCATTGCAGAGATCCTGAAAACTGATGCCACAATCATTACAATCTTCTCTGTGCTACTAAGCAAAAAAACACATGTAGCACAAGCTACTTATTAATTCAGATTCTTTCCATCACAGCCCATCAGTAAGACATCTTGTGAATGCACGAATATCTGTGCTTCCATTACAAAAGTTCCTTGAGAGAAAAGATTCTCTGCTTCTCTGTTTATATCTCCAGAATATAGCACATAGTAAGAGCTTAAGAAAGTTTTTTCATTCATTCCAAAGCATTGAAAGTAAGTACCATCCAATGGAGACACATGGTAGGTGCCCATAGACTAATGGACATTCAGGCAAGAAAATATGCGTTAGACATGATGTAGAGAATTTCATCAAAGAAATATAAGAAGACAAATGAAGACCATGGGCTTGTAACATGATAAGAACAAGGGAAAACCGATGGTTACACTAGGCATTGCAGCCATGTTAAAGCAAGAAAACAGGACAAAGGTCCCTGAAGTGCTGGGTAGTTCTCTTGTAATAAGCCTACGGTAGGACATATGCAGGAATCACATGGCAGGACTGGCAGGCACAGGTTGGTGCCATCTGTGTTGTGGGAGGCAATTCCCACATCAATGAGATCAAAAATTTATTGGAGTATTTGTTTTTAAAGTCTGAAGCCTTTAATTGGAGCCCAGAACACTTTCAGGAACAGAGGAAATATGTTTTACACTGAAATCATCTCATGCAATAATTAATGGCAAGCATAAGATCAACACAGAAATGACTTGAGTAGAACTGCCATAGGGAAAACATAAATCAAAATGCCAAAGAAAGTGCCTACAAAATCTGGGGAGTGGAGGCAGGAGGAGTGAAAGAGAAATGGAATATCGATGGGGCAAAGTCTAGAATACAATCTGAAAGATGAGCTTTCAGCTCCATCCCTGTGGAGGAAGTTCCCTGATGGATGAAAGAGCCCTTGAACAAAGTGAGATACTGTGGTTAATGGAGTCCTATTGGGTTACTTTAATCTTTGTGACACTTAATCCATTTTGGTGCCAGCTATTGGCATGCTGACTATGGTGGAAAGAAAAGGGGGGCAAGCCAAGACAAGACCACCACAAGAAGGAGAAGGCATTAAAAGCAGCAGCCACCTCCAAAACCTAAAAGCGTTCAAAGGAGACAGTCCAAAGAGGAGCCTTGGGCCTGCCTGGGGTACAGAAGAGCAGTAGTAGCTTAATGAGAAACCTGAATGACCCCAGCAAGGATGGCTGCATACAAAGGGAGGGAAGAAGCACACACATGCGCACACACACACATACACAGATGCACCCATGCACTAACGCACACACACACACGCACGCGTACACCCTCCAATTACTGATTGAGACAGTCCTATTAATCCTTATGAGCTCTCCTGACAAAAAGTCCATTCAATTTTCACTCAACGTGTTTTGTCTAATGGGAGTTAGATTATATCTGACACAGAGGGTAATTACCTCATGAGAATTTCACATCCAGAGAATCAGCAGCATGAATTTTCTGCAGGTGTCTTGGATACATTCCTGTGCCCTAAAACGAGGTACACATTCCTGTTTTCCAGGGCTGCTCTTACTTGGCGATGGATTGCGTTTGAGAACTGGGTGAACGTCATTTATCTCAGTCATTAGGCAAAGTAGCACCTACTACATCTTCCCATCATCATTCCAAAGAGGACGAACAGTGGGTCAAGAAAAACTGAGTGAATTTCTTTTTAAAAAATTCTTGCTGGACATCAGAAATCTTGAGGTTATGATTGTCATTAGCACACAGCTGGACGGTAAACTCACCAGTAGGCTGAAGCATGTTCCTATAAGACAATATCATTTTCTGGGAGCTGAGCAGAAATTTTTGCCCCTGGTGAATCATGGGGTTCTGAGATGCTCTAGAAATGGAACCACAAAGAAGATAAAAAAGAGAGGCCCATATTTATAGCTGTTTTGCTCTTATTTAGAAACAAGGACAGATTTTCATAATGGAGCATAGATATTCATGCATTCACATGACACCTTGCTGATGTTGATATAAAGAATCTGAATTAATAAATAGCCTTGCCTCATTTTTGTTTTTGTTGTTGTTATTATTTTCATAATGGTGCAAAGAAAATGACAATGATTTTGGCATCATTCTTCAGAATTTCTGTAACAAAATATGCATTGCCCCCAGAAGAGATATGATTGGCAGATAGGGTTCAATGGAACAATTTAATAAGTGCCTGGCCCTTATCCATCCAATGTGTCTTTTTTTTTCTCTTTTTTTTGTGATTTTTTCCCTTTTTCTCATTATTATTTAAATTGTGGCAAAATGCAGCGAATCCAACTCCACAGGACATGTAACCCAAAGCCCCTTGAATCATTGGAATATATGAACACACTGAGAAGTAATGAGGATGTTTCTTGGTGAGCTTCTCCAAGGTAACACAAAAATAAAGAATGAATTGCATCATTCCTCCTAGGAAAAATGCTGTACCACAAAAGACAGTGCATTTCCGGGCATCCCATGAAGTATTAACAACATGTCTTTCACTGGGCTAATAGGTTTTCGAGGCATCATGGAAAGAAGTAACTTCTGTACCAGGAAAAAGAGGACTATAATTCTCTAATTCTGCCACTAAATAGATATGTGACCTAAGCAAACCATTTAATGTCTTGAGCCTCAGTTTCCTTTTCTATAAGAGGGAGATGGAAAGAGGCATGATTCCATGACTTGGAATCCAAGGATCTGGGTTTGAATCTCAGCTCTGCCACTCACTGTCTGGGACATTGAGCACATAATTTACCAGCCTAGGTCTGTAAAATGTGGATGAGGAGGTTAAAGTTGATGACCTCAGAGGGCCGTTCCAGCTAAAATCTAAGATTCTAAGGTTATTATATATATATATATATATATATATATATGTGTGTGTGTGTGTGTGTGTGTGTGTGTGTGTGTGTGTGTGTGTGTATGTATGTATATGTATGTATAAGATAGATAGATAGATAGATAGATAGATAGATAGATAGATAGATAGATAGAGATGGAGATAGAGATAATAAAACTTCAAACTCTGAAAAGTCAGGAATTCTGATGACATGAATTAGTCTAAATCTGCTTACCAAATTTGACTGCTATGGAAACAGGAATAAAAATAGCTAGCAATATTTTCATGGCATTTTAAGATTTGCAAAACACTTTACATGTGTTATCTCATTCAATCCTCACAACAACCCTGGAGGTGAGTGCTATCATTAACTCCATTTTACAGATGATAGAACTGAGGCTGACAGACTAAGTGACTTGTCCAGAGTCACAAAGCTAACAAATTTTGTAAGCAAGATTTGAACTCTGGTGTTTTGACTCCTGATCCAGGGTTTTATTCCCTTTAGATGTTATTGTTCACTCATTTTTCAGTCATGTCTGACTCTTTCTGACCCCATTTGGGGTTTTATTGGCAGAGATGCTGAAGCAGTTTGCCATTTCCTTCTCCAGCTCATTTGACAGATAAGGAAACTGAGGCATAGGATTAAATGACTTGCCCAGCCTCACGCAGCTAGTGGCTGAGGCCAGATTTGAACTCATGAAGAGGACTCTAGGCCCAGCATTCTGTCCACTGAGCCACCTAATTGCTTATTCACATTCTAAAGAATCTGCACTGCCTGTAACTGCATGAACAGAATTTCCTGTAGCACTCAAGCACCCCAGCCTGATAAGGTGGTTTTGCTCTATGAAGATTAGTGGGAAGGGCCAGAGATGCTTGTCTGTGCTTGAGAAAGCAGGAGACATGATAGCTATTTTCAAATATTTGATGGGCTGTTCCATAGCAGAACTATGGGAAATGTTTAGAAGCTGCAAAAGGAAAATGGAAGCTTGCTGAGCAGGGAAAAAAATCCTAATGACTAGTGCTTTCCAGAAGTAGAATAAGTTGCTTTAAGTAGTAGTAAGTTCCTCCTCATTGGGGGTTTTCAAGGAAAGGCTGGATGCATATGGGTTTGGGATATCAGAGGAGAAGGGGTTGGATCAGAGGATTGTCTCTGATGGATGGTCTCTGATATTTCTTCTAACTTTGAGATTCCATCACCCTGCTTGGTGGGCATTAATTATTCATGGAGATATTTTCTTTATGAGGAAAATACAAAAGATAAAGAAGAATGTGTGTTGTATAAACAGCCTTCACCCAAGATTCAGCTGCTTTAAGGAGAAGGGATGAATATCTGTTTATCTTGAAGTTACAGAAAGAAACCCTTTTAAAAAAAATTCTGCTTAGGGGGTTTCCAACTTCTAACAATCCATCGTATAATGGACTTTGAGGTGATCTCTCTGGATTCTCTGAAAGAAACTTTGCATTCCAAAATATTCCTTATTTATTTATTTGTTTGTTTGTTTGTTTGTTTGTTTAATTATTTTTGGTGAGGCAATTGGGGTTAAGTGACTTGCCCAGAGTCGCACAGCCAGTAAGGATTATGTGTCTCAGGCCAGATTTAAACTCAGGTCCTCCTGACTCTAGGGCTGGTGCTCTATTCAATGTGCCACCTAGCTGCCCCTCCAAAACATTCTAATAAACAAAGACTTCCAGCTAAGCCAACAGCTGCAACACTATATCTACCATATCACAAAATATTGCTTAATTGCTTCTGTCACTGAGAAACCATTATGATTATTCATAGGAAGGGCCCTTCAGATAGCTCTATTATCATCATTGTCAGAGTAAGATGAGGAAAATGCCTAGTTCTTATTCAAAAAATTAATTTCATCATAATGCAGATGATACAAAAATGTGAGAGAACATGGAAAATCTAATCCAAGCCAAATAGCAAGAAGCCTTGGGGGAAGAATTATTCTTGCTGGGATGAACAAGCCAAAGGGAGCCCTTGAGGTCAGCATTCTGAACCCACTCAGAAAATATTCAAGAAACCTGACAAGGCAGAGTTGAAGCAACGAATGATACGCACAAATCTTTAAAACGCAGATCTGTCCTGTAAGCTGATTCAAAGTGAACAAGAACTCAGTGAGTTCTTGTGAGAATTAAATATTGCATTATTCATCTTCATTTGCCTGTGTCTAAGATTGATGAATAATTCCAAGTATAGGAATTGTACCCACAGGCTATGAGCTGATATTACATGTAAAACAACAGCTTTGTGAGCATGTCTGCTAGGAGGTGCTTGTAAACAAACACCTCCAGGGCAAAGTGGGCAGAGACTTGGAATGCAGTCATTATTTTATGTGCAGAACAGACCTTGCAATAAAAAAGCCAAGGCATTTTTCTTCTCCGAATCACCTTCTTTGTAGGTCTCTTAGATCTGGTGCATTCTGGGAATTGTAGTTAATTGCCTCGTCTGTTTCTTCTTTTTTATTGATGCCTTTTGTTACAGCATATTAGTTTCTAAATATGCCCCTCTCCTCATCCCCTGCCTAGCAAGTTCTCCCTTTCAATAAAAATTTTAAAAGAAAGAGAAAACAAGCGATTCAGCAAAATGAGCCAACAAATTGATGATGTTCTATGTGAGTGCGATGTTCTACACCCCAGTCTCACAGCTCTATAACAAAGGCAGGAAGGTGTGTTTTCTCAGCTCTCCCCATTTGGAATCCAAAGATTTCAGTTTGCTTTTGCTGGCCTTTCCACTTGCATGGCTGTAATATTGAGTGCACAGCATTTCTTCTTTCTGCTTACTTCACTTGGCATCAATGTACAAGTCGTCTTTTTACGCTTCTCGGAATTTTTCATAGTAGGTTTTTTTTTCTTTTTTGACCCAGCAACATTCCATTATATTCATGTACTGGAATTTGTTTCGCCATTCCTACACTGATGCTCACTCTTCTTTGATTCTAATTGTTTGCTACCACAAAAAAAGCATCACTATGAACATTTTGGTCCATATTATTTCTTTTTGCCTTCATTTCTTGAGGGGTACTTGCCCAATGTTATGGGTCAAAAAGTATGACCATATCTGGGACAATGGGTATGACCATTTTTATACATTTTTAGCATGATTCTGGGATGATTTCCAGAATGGTTGTACTAATGCACAGGTCCATTGACAGTAGAATAATCTTCCTGTGTTCTCATAGCCCCTCCAATTTACTTTTCTGTCTTTTGTTATATTTGCAAATTTGTTGGGTGTGAGGTGAAAGCTCAAAGTCATTTTGACTTGTATTTCACTTATTATTAGAGAATCAGAGCAATCTTTCATATGGCTATTAAAAACTTGCTGCTTTTCTTTTACGGATAGTTTGTCCATATCCTTTGACTACTTATCCACTGAGGGAAGACTGTTCACTCTATATATTTGTGTTATATCCCTCTATGTCTTAGATGTTAATCTCTTATCAGAGATACTTGATGCAATTTTTTTTCTAGTTGACTGTCTCCTTCATTAATCTAGCAGCATCTATTTTATTCTGGCAAAACCCTTTAAATGTCATGTATTTGAAATTATTTATTTATATTTTGTGATTACCTCTATGTCTTATTTGATTAAGAATTCTACCCCTAGGCCTAGTTGTAAAAGATACCTGTATCCATTTTTATTTATTTTTCTAGTATGATGTGAACATATATGTATTTAAATGGAGGGTCCATTTGGAACCAAATGTTGTATATTGTGCAAGATGTTGGTTTAAATTTATTTTTGCCAGACTTCTTTCCAATATTCCTAGGAGTTCTTGTCTAATAGGAAATTTCTTCCCTAATAATGTATATTCTTAGGTTTATATAACACTAAATATTAGATTGTTGAGTTTAATTGTTTCTAATTCTATTTATCATGGAAGTCCCACTAAGATCTGCTTTTCTTTTTTTTTTTTAAAAAGGACCACATGGGGGGGGTTGGTTTTTTTGTGTTTTTTTTTTTTTTTGTTGAGGCAGTTGGGGTTAAGTGACTTGCCCAGGGTCACACACCTAGTAAGTGTCAGTTGTCTGAGGCTGTATTTGAACTCAGGTCCTCCTGCCTCCAAGGCCAGAGCTCTATTCACTGCACCTAGCTGTCCCAACCAAATGGTTTTGATGATTACTAATTTATAATACAACTTGAGATCTGGAAGTGCTAACCCCTCTTCATTATTAATTTTTTATTATTTCCCTTAAGATTCTAGATTTTTAGTTCATCCAAATTAATTTTGTTAATATTTTGCCTAGCACCCTACTATTACCTTCACTGAGAATTTCCTCAATTCTATGGAGCTGACTCTCATAACAGATACATATATACCACTGTACATATGGGAAAGCAAGCATAGAGGCCAGTAGCTGTTGAAGTTCATAGTCACCTTTTTCCAGTTTTGGTCAATTTAGAGATTTTTTTCATTCCTTTGGAATCTTCCCCTCTCTGAGACACCTAGTGAAATGATTCCTCTGTACCCTCCCTATAATGGTGCCTCCAGTCCATATGGATCTTTACTATGCATGTTTGATCTAATCCAGCTGCATTTCCCTTCTCTGTTTTCTTTAATGTCAATTCTACCTCCCATATATGCACATCTGAAGTTGATATTAGAGCAAAGTGTTATGGCTCTACTATCTTTATGGTAAAAAACAATTCATCATAAAACTCTTTGCAGATCTTTTCCAGTCAAAGACGAATTAATTAGCCATGGATGGTAAAGTTCTACCAAAACTCTTTACTGGGGATGGCATTGTGCTTATTTCACCTAGTCTAGGAACTTTGTAGAGATTCCTGGAAGAAATTCATAATGAAGAAAGAATTTTGTCTGACGGTCCCCAGAAGGAAAGAAAAACTGAGCCTATTCACCAAGTTATGATTTGCTCAATAATGTGACAAATTCTAGAACGTGTCCATCAGTCTGTATATTTGGAAAGGACAAGGAAAATGGACAAAGAGCTGGATCTAGCTTTAGATAAGAGGTGAGTAGCTAGGTTATCTTCAGAAAATTGCAAAGCTTCTTTAAAGATTCCAAATTTCTTCCCAAAACAAAAGCACGTCTTTTAAAGATCAATATTCCATTAGAATTTCTATATGCCGATGTGACCTAGAACACAGTAGTCTCCAAATACTTGAAAATGAATATCACAGAGGATAATGCAAACACGTAGTATGATTGGAAAGAGACTTTAACATATGACAGTTAAAAAAAAACCTCTGGGGACAGCTAGGTGGTGCAGTGGATAGAGCACCTGCCCTGGAGTCAGGAGGACCTGAGTTCAAATCTGGCCTCAGACATTTGACACTTACTAGCCATGTGACCTTGGGCAAGTCACTTAACCCCATTGCCTACCAAAAAAAAAACTCTGAAGAATAAAAGATCTCATAGGGAAAATGTACAAAAAATAAAAAGATGTACTGATCTAAAGGGAAGGCTATGGATGACAGATGGACAGACTTAATGTTCCACTGATATCCTGCACATAAGAAAAAATGATGAAGGCCCCCAATTATGTTAGATGGATCTCCTATGGTGAGGTTATCAAAGGTATGAGTTGGTTAAGACCTATCTCACTGGAGGAACATCTAAATTGGAAACATGACAGATATTTAGTATTAGAATAAATGTCTAGCTATATAAAACACCCTTCTTTGATTTGGGATTTGTTATTTCATAAGAGAAGCATCAAACTAGCATAGCTCTTTTTTGCAGTAACAACTCTTTATTAAAAGTAAGAAAGCTCAGTGAGGAAATTGGAGGAATAATATGAAAGTGAACGAGGATATGGTCAACAAGGGTAATAACCATCAGAGGAAAGAAGGGATAGAAGAGACAGGAAGATTTTCTAGAGGACCTAGGTTGGCATTCTCTAAGGACTTGGTTAGGCTGGTTTGGGTGAAGGGCCACATGGGGTCTCAGTGAGCCTCTTCATACTAGGCATGTAAGTGGGGTTCACCAACTTGCATGAGGACTGCTTTTCACTTAGTTATGGCTCGAGTAGGGCTTGGGGTGCATTTTCTTTGGCCGCTTCTAAGGGAAGGAGTGCACTGAGGAGGCTGCTCAGAGCCCTCTCCAGGTGTTTCTTCTGTCATTGTATTATGGTAGCTTCTCCTTCATAGTTTGGACAGCACTGTCTATAAACTGATTTGGGCAGCATCAATGTTTATTAAATTAAATGAAACCTCAGTGATGAGCAATGAATATTCTAATTATTCCATTATTTCCTTTAAAAGTATTTTATAATTTTATCTATATAAGCCTTGAATATGTCATGATAGATTGAATCCTACCTATTTAATGTGTTTCATAGTTATTTTGATTGGAATTTCTCTTTCAATTATTTCCAGCTGGATTTTTTTTATACTATACCGAAATGATGATTTTTTATGGATACGTTTTGTCCCAGTTACTTTCCTTGCTTATTCTCTGGGGTTTTCTAGGCAAGGCATCACACCATCTGCATATAGGGCTAATTTTATCTCCTTTTTTTCCATGCTTCTGTTATGTATTTTTTTCTTTTATTTCATTACTGACAATTCTAGAATTATGGCAATAGTGAGGAAGTAGGCTATCTTAGTTTTACTCCTGTATTTATTGGGAAAGCTTCTAGAATTTCTCCAATGTGAATAATGGCTAACTTTTGTTTTTAGACTTACTATTATTATTATATTAAAATAAGCCTTCTAAGTCTTTGCTTCATAGAGATTTTACTATAAATTAGTGTTGCATTTTGTTGAGGGCTTTTTCTGTATCAATAAAAGTATACAGTTTCAGTTATTTTTGGCTTATTATGATCAATTATGCTAATTTTCCTAATTTTGAACCACCCACATATCCATAATATTAATCTAACTTGATCATTGTCCATTTTCATCATTTGTCACGTGTGTGTATATACACATGTATTTATAGAGAGATTTTACTAGTCTTTTTCTTAGAATTTTATCTGAAGTTTTTGTATCAATATAAATCTCTGATATTGTTCTACAGTTCTGATTCCTGGCTTTATCTCTCCTTGATTGAGGAATTAAGACCATATTTGTCTCATAAAAGAAGTCCAAGAACATTTTTTCTTTATCAAATTTTGAGAATAATTTATGTAGCCTATATATATACATATATAATGCAGGTATATATCTTTGACAAATATGTACATGTGTGTATGTTCATATATGCATGCATACAGTGTCATAGAACCAATACATTATAAAAGTCTCCTATTATATGCTATGCCCCCATCCAGAAGTATCTTTACCTAACTCTTCTTTGAAACCAGATTTGGCCATTTCAGTTTCACAGAATTCATTTGCAGTTACTTTATTGTGTTTTGAATGGATAGATAGATACACAGACATGCATATACAGACATACATATACACACATACAAATAAACATGTGTGTTATGTGTATGTGTACATGTGTGTGTTATCCAAATTTTGCTCATTTCAACTTGGATCAGTTTGTATATCATCTATGTCTCTGTGCATTCACCATATTCATCATTTCTTATAGGACAGTAACATTCTAGAACACATATGACTCAGTCTTCTTTGTTAACACAAAAATTACTATTGTAAATGTTTTGTTTGAGAACCTAGCCAGTCTCCTTGACCAGAGGGAACTTGGTGGGGAGGAGAGAAGGTTTGAGCCATACTGGCCCAAGCAAGGTATCCAGTGCCATCTTCCTTGGTCAGAGAAGCTCTTTTACCTATATAAAGCCATAGGCTATGTTCTACTCTACACTGATCATGTGTTCTGCCCTTACCTACTCCCCTTCTCATTGTTATTTCTTTCCTAGATGGGCAGAATCAGTGTTGTTTCTTGTTGGGTGGGGAGTAGTGCAGGATGAATCAGAGCTGTGAGAGAAGCAAAGGCCTATGGAGATTCCTAGACCTGCCTCCACCTGGCACAAGCAGTGGCTTGTGGAACAGTGACACTAAGTGGGAGCTCTAAATATACAAGTTTACTGTTGATGTTTTTACCACATGCAATATCCCTGTCTTCTTATCTGGTATGTTTAGCTCTAATCATTCCATATCTGGAATAAACCATATTTTTCTGAGGTTTTTTTTGGTGTGGAGAGGTTTGAGGAATACATCCAGACTGCTGTTCTGCCAATCAAATGCATTGCTTATTTTTCAATCAAACATATCCCTTCTGTGACTGCCTGACTTAGATTTTACAAATGATTACAACAGTCACTGAAGTCAAACCAGGGACACTGAGGCATTCACATTTTATTACTTTACAAAATTGAACTGATTGTCTCCTGAGAACAGTTTAATTTACCAGTTTCTAATATTTCCACTTTCGTTACTTGCCAAAGTCTCATGTGAAGAGGCTCTCTGAGAGAATCTCAGCTTTAGGCATCAAAGACAAAATGGAACAACCTTGACTTTGCTAGCATTTTATTTTTGGCTTTCAGCAAGATTCCATTTGACTTTGTTTGAGCAACTGAATGAACATTTGTATATTGAGAGAGTTATTTGATTAAATCCTCTTCCATCTGCCTCACAGATCTACATGCAGTTTCATTTTAGTGGCTGACTGATTTGGGCATCCCGTTACTGACTGGCAATGCAATCTCATGTCTGCAAGTTCTCATTAACAGATTCTTTGTCTAAGGGCATACCCACCCCCTTCAAGAAAGAAGGACAAACAATATCGACCCCATACCTTCTAAGATATACTATCCAGTGTGCCAGGTGAGAACTCTTAATGGTCACCATACTCCTAACCCATTGGAAGCACTTGCCATTTTCCATTATGTCACTCAGAATCTCTTGCACTGGGGGGAAGGTTCCTTTGCATCAATAACTATCAACTGTGAGCTGCCCACCCAGCAGAATTTGTTATTTTGTGAAGACTGTGTAAGCTCTTTGACACGGGCACTTCTTCCACTGATTCCTAGGGCAATGACTCAAGGCTCTTCCGTCTGCTTTCCCGCGGAGTCTTTCCATCTGACTTGCAGCTAAACTTTTCTATGTGTCATCACCTTCTATTAGAATATGAACTCATTGAGAGCAGGGACTGGCCTGATTTTCTATTTGTTGCCCCAGCATGTCACAGAACGTTTTGCATATAATAAGCATTTAATAACTATTTCTTCATTCATTCTGGAAAAAAATCAGGGAGGGGTTGGATGAATGTAAGCTAAGGTCTGTTTAGCTCTAAGTCCTATGATGATAATGATTACAACAAAAATAATTGCAACTGGCATTTATGTGAAAGGAGTTGAGATTGTAACAGTATGAGGAACTCCTACAAAGTGAATTCTCTTCAACCGTGCAGATAGCTATGCACCTATAGGCCTGAGGCCCATGGATCTTTCATGACTTGCCCAGGGGTCATGCTTAGTGTTTAGAGAAGGGATTTGAACCCAAGTCTTCCCAATTCCGATCCTAACACCCTATATACTTGGTTACTCTGCCTGTACTGCTGGCATTTTTAAAAATATAGTTTGTAAAGGTTTGCAAAGGCCCCTGCATTTATTATCTCCCCTGATCCTTAAAACAATGCCATGAGAGAGTGTAACTAGTACAACAGGAATTACTATCCTGAATTTTTTCATATTAAGAAACTGAGGCTCAGATAGGTGATATGACAACTACAAAGCCAAACTCTCTGAACCCATGACCTCTATGGCCTAATGCCATGGTGCACTGACCACTTCTTCAATGATGGGGGAGGGAGAAACTTACTCCCCGAGCTGCCTGTTTTTTCTCAGATAGAGAGTTGGAAAAACTACAACTGAACCCAGAAGGAGCATATTAATGTCGAAAGTAATTCTGATAACAGGGACTCCAACACCTCGGTCATCAAATTCACACCTAATTTCACTGTAAAATGAAGCCGAGAGAATTTCGGGGGAGTTGCTCCTTTCCCAGCAGAGGCAGACCTTTGTAGGCCTTGAGGCAATATTGGACAAGTGCCAAAGGGCCAGGAGCGACACTTCATCAGCCAGCCAGCCTCAGGAGCATAATTTCCCTGCAAAAGTCAATACAGGCAGGCACATGTTTGCTTGTCCTTACAGTCTCCCTGATAAATGGCTTCCAATGGCTTGGTATTTCAGTATGAAATCACTGATAGGAGGAGCTGATAAGTTCTTTCCTCACTTTACGATCCAAGAGGAGGCCAACATCAGGTGAGGCTCTATCAGCCTACCCACAATATCTATCAGCTCCATGTGGTCCATCCTCCTTATTCATCAGTCTTTATCCATCTAAGAGAAGTGGTATAGCCTCTAGATTTTCTGCAAAATTGATTTTTTTTAAACTTGCCTTGATTTAACAGAATTTGTAAAAAAAAAAAATGGCAACTTTTAGCTTTGACATTGTCTAAATTTGATGGTGGTTAAGGAGGTGGCTTTGGAGCCAGGAAAGCTTGGCTCCTTCATATCCTGCTCTGCAACATACTGGCTATATGACCCTAGACAAGTCCTTTAACCTCTCAACATCCCAGGTAACTCTCTAAGACTTTAAGTTATGGATAAGGTTCTGACTTGCATTGGTAGAGGGAGTTTCCTCATCTGAAAATTTCCCATGTCAATAAAATCACAGATTCAGTCTAATTCCACTGAGAGACAAGCCAAAACACTGCACATGAAGCGCTTATTTCATGATTGCTGCATGCAAAACATTGTATTCAGTGTTGGAGATGCAAATAGAAAAGGAACAGCTCACATTCTAATGGGGGCAGCACTTATAGAAGATTTAGCTGTAAGTCAGATGGAGAGATCCTATGGTCTTCAAGGTGCAACAGCAAATCAGATGGTTCTGCCTCTTCTTTAATGTCATTTCCACCGACAAAAATCATATAGGTTTCTAATATTGAACCATTTGATGGGGTCAAGGGCTTTGGTGATAAGCCTTTTTTTCCTAGGTCTTCAGTAGTTGTGACTGCAGCCCCAGTAGGAGCAGTGGCCAGGCTGCATCTGCACAGGGGCCACTTCCTAGGATGATAATTGTGAACACTGGACTCGAAGCACTGCAGGGTCCTAGGCTGTCCCCATCAAGATCTGAGGGGAGATGATGGTCCAGGTGGTGGTGGTGGTTCCCAATGCTGAACAGTTTCTAATATGAAATCATTTGATTTTGCCAAGGACTTTGGTGGCAAGAACTTTCATTTTTGGAAATATGCAATAGTGTGTGTGTGTATGTGTGTGTGTGTGTGCGTGTGTGTGTGTTTGTGTGTGGTCTGAGCAGCTACAATCAGTTATACCTGTACCTTGACCCCAACACAGTGATGTCATTTTGGTCCTCTTCAAGAATGAAGGACACATGCCGAGAGGGCTATGAAACTATGCATACCCTTTGATCCAGCAATACCACTCCTAGGTCAAAATCTGAAAGAGATCCAAAAAGCAGCAGTGAGCAGGACCTATTTTTACAAAACCATTTACCGCAACTCTTTCTGTGGTGGCTAAGAATTGGAAATCAAGGAGATGCCCATCAATTAGGAAATGGCTGAACGAGTTGTAGTATATGACTGTGAGGGAATATTATTGTGCCATAAAAAATGACAAGTAGGATGATTTCAGAAAAACCTGGAAAGACTTACATGAATTAATGCAAAGTGAAGGAGCAGAACCAGAAGAATGTTGTACACAGTAACAGCAATATTGTGTGATAAAGAACTGTGAATGACTTGGCTATTCTCAGCAATACAGTGATCTAAGACAATCCCAAAGGATTCATGATGAAACACGTTATCCACCTCCAGGGAAAGAATTGATATGGATTGAATATAGACTGAAGCACACTATTTTTCACTTTCTTTTTTAAATTTCTTTTTAAAATGTCTTTCTTTTTTTTGTTTTCGTCTTCTTGTACAAAATGACTAATATGGAAATGTTTTATATGCCTGCACATGTATAACCTATACCAAATTGCTTACTATCCCAGGGAGATGGAGGGAGGGGAAGGAGGAAGGGAAGGATAGAATTTAGAGCTCAAAACTTTTTAAAAATGTTAAAAATTGTTTTAACACATAATTGGGGGGAATACAACAGTATTTTTAAAATGAAGAACAAGCAACTATACACACATACACACACACACACACACACACACACACACACACATACACATGGGTGTCTCAAAAATCTTCTGAGGCTTTAAGCTATTAAAGCTGAATAAACCATAAGTCCAGAGAAAACTGAAGATGAAACATGGCACCCATCTCCTGCATAATAAAACTTACATTTTTGGATATGCCAAATGGGGGGGGGTGTTTTGCCAGACTACGCATTTTTGTTATGATAGTTTTCCTTTAGTTTCTTTTTCAATTGCAAGAGGAGGGGGCACACTGGAAGAAAGGGATGACAAATGATTGTGGGGGGGGTGCCCTCATAGGTCAAGCATATGCTGACATGTGTCTGTTTAAATGCAATTGGCAAAGTCTAGGTATGATGGGACAGCAATTGTTCTCAAAAAGATCTGGTAATTTTAGGGGGCTGAATATGAGTATGCAATGTGATGTGGGAATCAAAAGAGCTAATTCAGCTTTGAATTGCATTAAGAAAGGCTTACAGTCTTGGAAGAAGGAGGTCATAATCCCCAAAATATCTCTGTACTCTTCTCTGGTCAGAGAATACATGGAGTCCAGTGGTCAGTTCCGGGTACCACAGCATAAGAAGGACATTGATTAATTTAAGAGTTTTCCAGAGGAAGCCAACAAGAATGGTATGGGGCTTTGAGTACAACACAGAAGGAGAAGTTGGAGTAACTGGGAGGGTTTAGCCTGGAGAAGACTAAGGGAGATATAATGGCTGTGCTCAAATATTTGAAAGGAGGATATAAGGACTTCAGTAGCTTCCCCTGAGTCACTTTGTGAAAATAAGAGCAGCAGGAATAGCCTAAAACCCCTTTCTCACCCCTGAGGAAGTTTGAAGATCAACTAACTGCTAATTCCTCAAGCACTCCCCCAAGCATGAATCATCCATCACCAGCCTCCAGGTCTAAGCTCCCTACTCTCTCCCCCAATGCCTGGTTCTGCTTGACCCAGATGGGGACCATTTAAACACCCACCAGACTTTGTTGCCTTTGAAGGGAGAGTCCTTCCAACGGCCTCCAGCAAACCTGACCTGTATCCACCATCCTTGACTGTCTTTCTTTATTGTATGGTCCCTTAATGAAGCTGGCCTGCTTCATCCATCTTGTGTGTGTTCAATATTCCCTTGCACTGAACTTTGACATTCTGAAATTCACTAAACTGTGATAAGATATGGAAGGATTGGATCTTTTCTCTTAGACCCCAGATGGCAGAAACAGAAGCAGTAAATAAAAGTTTGAAAGAGGAATATTTGGGCTTCAAATTAAAAACAAATCTCCTAACCAAGAGTAGGGAACCAGTAGCTTTGAGGTGACATGTGGCCTTCTAGATCCTTAAGTGCAGTCTTTTGATTGAATTCAAATTGTGGCCTCAAGGCTGCAGGTTCTCCATCCCTGCCTCACAATTAGAACTGTCCAAAAGTGGGATGCGCTTCTGGAGGCAGTGGGTTTCCTGAGAATGAATGAGCACTTGTCAGGCACATTGTAGTTGGGTTTCCTTTTGGGGTATGTTGAGATCTTTTCCAAATCTAAAAGTCTATGATTCTAGCTCCAAATCCAATGCTTCTCCCCGCTCCACCCCCACATGCTGATTGGGTGATGTTCATTTGAACTGAAACTTCTCGTTCATTGGGGCTGTGTTCAGCATTCCTGCTAGAATATTAAATCACACACACCACAAGGACTTTTCCAGGTTGAGTTTTCTTCTCATTCTCTGTGCCACCTCCTGTCCTTTTTCCATTATTGCTAATTAAAATTTCTCCAACTTTATTTATCTATACAAATCTGATCCACAAATTTCTTCATGCCACCACACAGGAGAGAAACCAAAACCTGAGTTTCTGAACCCAGAAAACATCACTTTCTTATCCATCTCAATCCCAATGGAGAATGAACCAGATAAATTTGGGGGGGGTATTCCAAGAAGGCTTAAGGATCATGCTTTCTTAGCTCTATATTTTTCAAAGAATATCTTTCCCCTCAATTAGTAAGCATAAACTGACCCTCGCAAGCAGAAAAATTCCACCTCTTCTACTTACAAATAAATATTTGTCACTGAAGTTTAAGGAAGAGTCTAGGAATAATGGAAATTAACCAAGGATGATCTGTAATCATAAGTTACATCTTCTAAAGCTGGCCTGTCCCAAAGAAATGATTCCTTGTGCATTAACAAGACAGAACTTTTTAAGTTCTTAAGACAGAACTGTTTATCTATCACATTGCTAAGACAAATCCTCCCATGCTAAAACATTCATATGGTTACACAAAAATTAAACTTCATTTCTTTTTGAGTACTATTAAGATCTTCTCAAATTCCACATTCTCTGTTCTTAGTTAATACAGTTGTCTAAAAAGTCTTTCTTAGAAAGGGCAATAACTCATGGATGTCCTGCTGACAATCGCTGTCATCTGTGTCCACAAAAATCTGAATGATAGAATAGAAAAAAATGACCAGATCAGGAATATGCTAGTCTGCATATTCATCCAAAATTACTTTGAAAATAGATTTCCAAGGATGTTTTTATTTTATGATGAGATTATAGATTCATAAATTTAGTTAGAAGGAACATAAGACACCATCTATTCCAACTCTTTCATTTCATAGACAAGAAATCTAAAGCCCAGAGTCTCAATGAATTGCCCAAGGTCATATACAGAGTAAATGGGAGAGTCAGAATTCAAACCCAGGACCTCCTACTTCAAATCTAGTGCTCTTTTCTTGGTACCACACTGCTTCCTATACACCTGCAGCCATACCATATTAATATGATTTTCTAGAAAGTAGATTTTTCAAAAGCATATCTTGATTGAATAAAATTGGTATAAAGAAAAGAAAGGAAAAAAAAGAAAAGAAGAGAGAGAGAAAGAATAAAAGGGAGATGTCTTTTGTCTTTAACATTATCAGAAACTGATAGGCCTACTACCTAAAGAGTGACAGTTGGGGTATTGACAGCATCACAGACACCAAATTACACTAACTTTTTAAGCTAATGAACACTTTGAAGAAATAAGCCACACATGTACATTTCCTAGGATTTCAGTGAGAATTCATGAATCTCAAAAGCACACACACACACACACACACACACACACGTACACACACACACACACACACACACCGCTCCACCACAACGAAAAGAGCTATTCAGATTTAGCTCATAAATCATCCACTCCCAAGGAAAGGCAGAGCCTAAGATTTTTATGGGCTCCTCAGAAAGGCTTGTGCCCCATAAACATGAATACCTGGTATTTGGTGTTACTGTCTTTACATATAGAGAAAGGATGGAAAAAAAAAGCAAGTCTGACCTAAGAGACAATTCAAAAAACAATCCTACCTAAGAGATATTTGGGCCGTGTTTTACACTATGGCATCGAATGACAGAACCCATTTGGCCAAGGCTTGAGATATTACTCATACTCTCTCTATCGAGTGATGATTATTTTAATGGTTGTCATTTTTCCATGACTTGTGCAGGAGAGGTAAGCCAAACATAATTGGAAAAAGTATGAGTGTCCTCACAATATAGGTGGAAGAGTGCTTTGTGTTCCTACCACTCCAAGTAAGACTTGCTGCCATCATCAGCTTCCACATTTTTCATGCATTTCATGCATGTAACTCTTTACAGCATGACCTTACAGAACTAAGCACACCGAAGAGTTTGTGCTGCAGATCCTACCTAAATGCTGCCTCCTGGAATGCCCGACTGGCATTCTGGAAGGAATGTGTGAAGTGTAGCACATGGCACGTTTTTTCCTGTCCTGGCCCACCTCCAATGGGCTGGAATTACGACATACAATTCTTCTCATAAGAACATCTTTTCTACCATCTGTGTTGAATGTTCCCATTGCCGAACAGCAACAAATGCCATGCAAGAAATATCAAGCATGACATCAGGCAGTTAAGGAACCTCATGTCTGCCATATTGGGAGATTCAACCAACAGAGAAGATCAAAACCTGAAGAGATGGAAAACAGAAAACCTCATGCATTGTAAAGACTTAAATGGCCAACATCTCATCCAATAATTAAAATAAACAAAGCATGAATTTAGAATGTTATAGTTTCTGGAATTCTGATTGGAACAGTTTCTGACAGTGTTCCAAGGAACATCCTTTGTTCCCTCACAGTATATAATTTCAAACCAGATGTAAGAAGATCAGCCAGGTCGAGGTGGGAAAAATCTTTCATTCTCATTGATTCATTGCCTGATAAACCTGTCAGTTACAGCATAACAACATTATTTTTACTTAAAAGCTACTCATAAGTTTGTTAAAAAAAAAAACCCATTATTAATCATGCTTTCTAGAAAGTATTTTGGGTTTCCTAGAGAATCTTTCTAGCTCATCATGGGATGAGTTTAGTCATATTTTTTATTCATTCTGGCTCTAATCATTCATTCTTTGTTTCCTTAACAGAAACACAAATGTATTATCTCACAATTAAGTCATTTCATTGTTTTAGTTTTGGTTTGTTTTTGTTTTTTAACAAAACCAACTATGAGTGGAGTGCATCAACCACTAAGAGTTGGCCACTTTGGTTGATAGTGTGTGGATCAGAAAATTGGGGATAAGACTGATAGATTGTAGTCTGTTCATTTTTGCATAAAATACTTATCGATGCTATCTACATGAGCTTTCCAAATATCTTTACATTGTTTTTCTCCACATCTTCTTTTTCACAGTGCTTGCCTACAAATTAGGTTGAATACATAAAGTCTTTGCAAACCTTAAAGTGCCACATAAATATAACAGCAGTGGCCTGGTCTATGGGGGTCAATCCTTGAAGCATACACAGATGTTCATTGCCTGAGTTTAATCCAGGAGGCTATGAGAGAACTGGCTTGCAGCCATGTGTGTCTGAGGGGCTTGCACCATGTGGTGAGAGAAAGTTTCCTAATTGGCTGCTGAAGAACTGAAAATTTGGGGGTGTTGAGCTGAGCTGAGCTAGCTAGAAGTGAGTGGGCATATAAAAGCAGTGACATGCCTAAATCTCTCTGTCTTCTTCTGATCTTCACATTGGGAGGGTTGCTTTGTCTCTCACCAGCCATGGTTTCTGTGAGCACCTGGCCAACTCTGAATCTTTATGTTTATTCTTTCCTGATCTTAGGAAAATTAGAATTATGAGATAAAAGTGTCTAGATGGCCTTTCCACCATCTAGATCAAATGAAATGTTTGTAAAGCACTTAGCACAGTGCCTGGCACAAAGCAGGCACTATATAAATGCTTATTCCCTCACACTTCCCCTTTTCTATCACTTTTCAAGATATGCAGAGGTCTTACCGGAAGAGAATTGACAATAGTAGCATCAATTGGATGTGATAGTGATCAACTCTACTAGAAGCACCTTCAATGGACATGGAAGGATAGTCATCCAAGGAGACATAGCTTCAAGAAACATGATCCCTTAAAGCCAGTTATGGAGTCAAGAAAATATTTTTCAGGACAAAAACAGAGGTTACAAATCACCTTTATGCCTTACTATCATTGTACTCTGACTCTTCCCAAGGATCTGTGTACAGTTGCAGGAGAATATAACCTATGCTTTTGGGAAGAATGTTTAAACCAACTGTTCCTGCTGTATCACCTTAGTAAATGCCTTTTTCTAAAAGCAAACAATCAACTGGCTGATTATTGATGGAAAGCACATCAGTAGGGGCTCAAGAGCCACTATGTTAGAAGTACAGTCTCTTGAATCATGAGGTAAGTAGCAATTGCCCTCTGCCATCAGAGACAGTTTGGGGAAACTATTCCAGAGAGCATTCTACATAAATATCAGCTGCATATTGACTCACTGATTTCAAAAATAAGTAGAAAGATGATAAATATCTTATCATCAGCATGAGATTTTTCTCAGTTTTAGGAAAATTAGCTCGTTTGTGATGTTGGAAAAATAATGAAAAGGACTTTGAGGATGATATTCAAGATATATTCTCACTGCTCAGATCCTCCTCTGGGGTGTACTCTGTGCTCTGTTTCCCAAGATGAAGGAATGCGCTATGGACCACAAAGACCTCCAGAAAAGCAAAGGCATACCACATACCCCTGATTGATGCCTCTCCAGAGTCACAGCAGCCAGGGCCACATTCAACAATGCCAAGGAAGAAAGGAGGGGACATATTAGACCACCATAGCTGAGCTGCTAAAAAAAAAAATCAACCTTACCATGCTGAACAAACTTGTTCTGACCCAGGCACATGGGCACTGAAGGCAGTATAGAGCTGATCAAACTACTTGCTATTCTGCTAGGGTGTACAGGTAAAGCCCTAGATGCTCATCTCTGCTGACAGGTGGCACAACAGATAGAGAGTTTGTCCTGCAGTGAGAAAGACCTGAGTTCAAATCTGGCCTCAGACACTTACTGTGTGATGTTGAAGAAGTCGCTTAAACTCTCAGGCAATTCTAGTATCTGAATGTGCAGAACAGGTGCCAACCTGCATTGGTTAAGGTAAGCTTACTTCCCCACACCAATGAAAGAAAAAGTCTAGACCATCGTAGCAACTCCCCCAGGTCATTTTAATGTTCACCCTGACAGAAAAAAAAATATTGAGAGAGGAACATCTCCTCCCTAAAAACCACAGCTACAGTGATTAGAAAAAATGTGTCCACTGTGCACTCTACCATCAGGACAAATGTGAATGTTGGACATTATTACTCATATCTTTTGGTCACAGTGTTGAGGAGCTATATGAGAATTCCTTCCATTGGTGCAGATCAAAACAAAGTCCATCCATGACGGAGATTAAGTGACTTGCTCATAGACACAAAGCTCCTAAGTGTCAGAGACAGGATTGGAACCCAAGACTTCCTGGGTCCAAGTCCAGTGTTCTCTCCTCTCACTGCTTTGTCTTTTCTTTGGCAGCACTAATTAACACTTTTCCTTTGGCCATCCTATGATTTTGCCATAGAGGCTGTAAGAGGCTACCTGAGATGCACTGAGAAATACTCTTGAAGCTAGGAAGTCTTGGGTTCAAGTCCTGCCCCTGATACACACTGGTGGGCCACTTAATTTCTCATTGTTTATAAATTGCAGAGAACTTGGTGACTTACATTGGAAGAAGGAATTTCCTAAGCTGGGAAATCACGTCTTGTCCCTTTCCCTTTCCCTATAAACAGGGATATGGCTGAAGGACTCATGGTACCCTAGCACGCTCCTAGCACATACGTCTAGTCTTTGCAAGTTTAAGATACAAACAGAAAAAAAGTTCAAATATATCCAATATTCTCCAAGTTGAAAAGGAACCTAGGAAGCAAGATGAACACTGAGACAATTATGTCCTGATAGCTTTGATCCTGGCAAAAGTGAATAAATGTCTGTTTTTTCCATGACCATCAAATTAGTGTGGATCATGATGAATATAAACATGGAAACCAAATAGTCATTGCATTCAATTCACTTTAAGCACTAGTTTAACACTGTACCTGGTCCAAAGCAAGCACTTAATAAACACTTGTTAACTAATTGATTGACTAATTCAGTTTCAAAAACTTTTATCAAACATCGTTTTTACTTTGAAGGAACATTCTCCTTGGCAGGGCAAGGAGAATTGGAAATGAGACACACATGATTCAGAAAGAAACCACTCCACATCCATCTAACTGCTGTTTCAAAAGCAACTGCCCGTACTCAGATGACCTTCCCAAAATTAAGCCCTTGGCTGTTGCCATCTCATTTGCCTCTTCAGGCTGTGGAGGATGTGTCTGAAGTTATCTTACCACCAACAGGATAGGCCTTTGGCATTCAACCAATGGAGCCTGAAGTTGATGGGAGAGTGTATGGAGCTGCCCTCAGAGAGAAAGCTGCTAGCTTTAATTTCAGTATGTTTTAAAGCAGATTCTTAATGAAAGACCCATTTTCTTTCACTTCCCCAATCTCTCCCTTCCACCACCATCACCCCCACACACACATTCCCATAGATGTATTCATTGACAAACCTCAAGGACCATGGATTTCTAAGTCAAGTGTTATCTTGAGTTAAGACTAATTGGGATCACTACCATAATTTCAGACAACTTCACATGGCAGAAGAACACTGAGGCCATTTTACAAAAATTGGTGTTGATCTTTTGGTTATGGGTAAATGAATCTATAAGAAGGGTGGTAATATCAAGGGTATGGGCATAGTCCAGCAGGAATCATCTCATGAATATTACCAAGGCAAGAGTGTTATTCAGTATGCAGTAGGCATTTTTGTAAACAAGTAGATTAAGGGCAAGAATTAAGCCAAGAGAATTGATATTCAGATTGAGCACAGCAAGCACTCTAATGTGTAAAGGAAAATCAGAAGAAAAAAGAAGCCAAAGAAAAATGTACCTGGGTTCACCTGAAGCATAAGACTACTCTACCCAGAGAATTATACTTTGTGAGAAGCAATGGCCAGAAAACTTGGGAACCAGTCTTCATTAAATGCACAGCATAAAATAACTATAAAATAACTGAGATTCTTGGGTTATGAAAAAGAAAGAAAAACAAGCCAAAGGAAAGGGAATCATAGGATTTAGAGTTGGAAGGGGCCTTAGAAATTGACTCTAACTCATCCATAATACAAATGAGGAAATGAAATCCAGAGAGGTGGATTTAATTGACCAAGGTCAAATAGATAGGAAATAGGAGAGCCAAGACTCAAAACCTAGGGCTTAAATTCAAAATGGATTGCCAATGCTGTTATCGCTAATGAAATCTATAAGAGTCAGTGTATCATAATGGACCAAGTCCCAGGCTTGGAGTGAGGAAGGCCCAGGTTCAAACCTTGCCTCCAATACCTACTAGCTATGTAACTGTGACCTTCAGGTAATTCCTTATACAAAGGTTGTGATCAGCACAACTGTGATGTAGTTCTCATCTTCACTGGTGACAAAATTTATATGAGAGTGGTCTACAAACATATTGAAGGTCTCTTTGATGAAAGGAATAGGACTGTTTCTATAGATAATTCTCTACAGCAGACCACATCTTCACGGTTACACAACTGACTGAAAGTTGTGGAGAATATAATACCCTGCTCTGTTTATTATTTGTTCATTATAGAAACATCGGACAAAGTGAAACAAAACGAAGCCTTCTTCACCCTGGGAGGTCTTGTGCATCTGTTAAGATCATCCCAAGATTCTTTCATGATGGAACCAGGGAGAGAACTTCCTATAATGACTCCCATTGATTGTTCTGAGTGAAACAAAAGTGAGGAGACATGCTTCTTCCTAAGGAGCTTGTAACTATCAAGGCCAATGTCTTAAGCAGAGTTCAATTGGAAAGGAGATTCCAAATGGATGGATGGGTTCTTCCTTTACTCTAGTCTGTGTATGACATTACGGTCAAGTCATTGAGTACCAATTTAATCAGTGTTTCTTCAGTGCTATACACAATCCACTTCAATAATTTCAACAAGTATTTGGTAAATGGGAAATATGTACTAGGATATAAATATAAAAATTTAAATAGTCTCTGCTTTCAAGGAATTTGCATCCTAACAAAGAAATATAGGTAACTACAAAATATACGCAAGATTATTTTGGAGAGGATAAAAAAAGTATTAACTATGGGGATGAGAAATAGTCACGTGTCACTCAGAAAGCAAGGATTGAACTGAGCTTCAAATGTAGCTGAGGATTCCAAGGGGGAGACAGGAAGAAGGAAAACATTTTAGGCATGGGTGGAGTAGGGAAAACAAAGAGGCTGGAGATGAAATATTGCATGCAGGAAATAGAAGAGAGACCACTTTAGGTAAAATGTACAATGTATAAAGGAGATTAGCATGAAATCTGCCTAGAAAGACAGGCTGGAGCCAAAGTGTGAAGGGTTTTAAATCCCAACTGAGGGGTTGCATTTTACCTTGGGGAAAACAGGGAGGTCTCAGAGCTTTTTGCACAGGGGAGTGACATGGTCAGAACTGTGCTTTAAATAAGTAATTTTGACAATTAGATGATAGGCTCCTTGAGGGCAAGGACTGTCTTTTGCCTCTTTTTGTATCTCCAGTGATTAATACTATATCAGGATGGATAAGAGAGGATAAAACCTGGAGGAAGGAAAACTAACAAGGAGGCCATTACAATAGGCCAAGCAAGAGACAATGAGTGCCTGGATTGACTGGGTTTAGTGGAGAGGAGGTGACATAGACGAGAGATATGGAGAGAGAATTTACAGTATTGACATCATTGGTAATGGGGGATGAGGGAGAGTGAAGAGTTGAGGAAGAATCAAAGGTTGCAAGCTTGAATGACAGAAAGAAAGGACAGTGGTGCTCCAACAGGGAAAGGGAAGTTTGGAAGGTAGATGGGTTTTGGAAAAAAAGATAATGAGTTCCATTTTGGATATGTTGAGATGTCCATGGACTGTACTGATATAAAAGACCGTTATCGACATAGGACTGGACCAGAGGGGAGGCAAACAGACAGGGAGATGGAGTGAAAGAGACTTAAATAGTTATTGTCTAATGGCGAGGCTCTGAATTGCATCCACTTCTCTTAATGTCTTATCTTGTGATTGCTTCCTCCATGTGAAATAACAGTGTCCATTCATGTAAAAAAAGATTTTTGTTTCCTGAGAGTTCATTCACTCTGGCCAGCTCACTCCATCATTACTCCTCTCTACCACCACATAAAGGTGACGACTCCCAAACCTGAGATCCTGTTCTTAATGGAAACCAGCACAGAAATAAAGATGGGAAGATAAATTCATACAACGGGCGTCAGACAAAGCTCAGTTACAAAGAAAATAGCTTCCACTCATGGGACCACCTGCAGCAGGTGTTTCAGATTCCTTAATTTCCTTTTTGCAATAAAGGTACATCTGAACAAAACACTGGTCACCTTAGACATTGTGTCATGTGCACAACTCCTTATCACTTCAGAAGCCATGGGAAAATGCTTCCTGAGTTTCAAATAGCTGGAGTAGCATTAAAATAAATAAAAGACAAGCATTCTCTTCCCAACAGATACTTACAGACACACAAAGACCTATAAGTTGTTTTTTTTCTTTTTTTAAAAAAAATCTACACAGTTGCAAATGAAACATAGGTATGGAAAGCTTTAAGAAATCCCCATTTTAAGGGAGAACTTTTAATAAACAGTTCTATTCTCAAAGGTCTGCTGCTACCATGGTTGTTAATAATATGATTTTATAAAAAGTCCCATTAGCACCATAGATTCAGAGCTGAAGAAAATGAGACTCAGAAAAGTTAAATGACTTGTCCAAGGTCAAACAAGTAACAAGTGATGGAGCTAGGATTTGATCCCAGGTTCTTTGTAACTGTCCCACTGCACACAAAATAGAGGTAAAATGATAATGAAAAAAAGCTCATTAATTACTTGGGAAAGCACTGATGAGTAATCAAACTAGAAATCTCCAGTGTTAATTCAGAGTGATTTTAATTTGTCAAGTTTCTGTTTTCTTCCTCCTATGGATTTAGCCAGAATTTCTTACACATGGCTCATAATTCCCTTTTTTTTTGGACGGTTGTAGCTTTGAAGTGTTTTGGAGAAACTGAATAACCAATCATCTTAGTTGTGTGACCCTTCTCAGTCTATTATTTCTTAATTTTATAAAATCATACACTCAGTTCATTCAAAGTTCATTGCTCTTTAGTTTTTAAAATTAGAAATTATTAATACCTTAATTGTGTATATAATTATCATATCTCTAGTAATTGAGAGCAGAAATTGAGTTTTTAAGCATTATGCATAGTAAGCACATACAGGGGAACCTTAAAAAGCCATTTAACTCCATTGGATTAAAAGTAAGAATTTGTGGTTTGTGAAATGTTTGGTATTTAAATTTGAGAGCTGATGAAGAACAACAGAAAAAGAAAACTTGAAAAGCAATCATTTTTTATCATTCAACAAATTTTATTAAGCTCCTGCCCTATGTAACTGTGGTGGAAGCTCTGAGGATTATGGAATAGAGCAAGATAATAATCTCTGTTCTCATGCCTTACAGTCTGAACTGCCAAAATCTCAGGACTTCTGACACAGACAAACTTAAGAGAATAGAGAAGGGATCAGAAGGGTTGTCAGAAACACAGTTTTCACAGATTTAGGGCACATTCATCACTTAGGTATATTCTACACCTAAGATCACAAGAAGCTTTTTTTAAGATTATAAACTTAGTAATCATTTACAAACAAACCATGCAATACATAAAAGAGGGTTATATATGAAGCCATGAATTTATTACATGTTTAAAGTGTATGCTGAATTTCACAACAAAATTTTTTCCATTTATGTCCCCTTCTGGGTTTTTTTTTTCATTTCCTCCTGTTTATTTTCAATGTTTTATTGATGGTCTTTATTTTTTTACATCTATCACTAACCACAGCTCACACCCTGCTCCAACCCAATAGAAGTCCTCCCTGTGTATAGTCAAGAAAAACAGATTAAAACACTGGCTATGTCTTACTCTGCATCTGTCCCCTGTCACCTTGGCAGAGACTACGGGGTAGGGAGCATACTTCATGATCAGTCTTCTAAAGTCTTGAGCAGTAATTGCATCAATCCTTCTGAAGTTTTTCAGAGATGTTTTCCTTTATGTCATCGAACTAATTGTATAAATTATTATCCTGGTTCTTCTGACCTTAATCCAATCACTTTATACAAGTCCTGTCAAGTGTGTCTGACTTCTTCATATTTATTCATCATGATCATTCACAAGGATAGTCCGTCACATTCATATGCCACAGTCTGTTCAGTCATTATTGATGGGCGTCCACTTTGTATCCAGTTTCTGGTTTAAAAACAAAAGGGCTGCTATAAATGTTTTTGTATATGTAGGCCACTTCCCTCTGTCTTTGACTTCTTTTGGGTATATGTCTAGTATTGAATTCAAAGGGTAATGCAGTTTTGGAGCACGGTTCCAATAGGTTTTCCAGACTGGGTAAGCCAATTCACTGCTCCACTAACAGGGTATTCGTGTTCCTCCACAGACTTGGCATTTCCATCTCTTGATGTGTTCAACAATTTGGTAACTGGCCCTTACACAGTTTATAGAATGGCCCAATACACAAAGTCGTTCCAAAGGACACACAAAATAGAAAATAACACACAGAAAAAAACCAGACTAAACTGCCTGGGTCATCAGACTCTCCAGAGCTGCCCCCAAAAGATCTCACGTACAGCTCATACTCTTCTTCCCTCCAGAATGCGTAACTGTGTCACCACTGATGTAATGGACTAGATTAAACTCGGCCCAAAAGCCTATGATGCTTTTCTCTACTGTCAATAAGGCTTTTTAAGCAGCAAAGCTGACATGTTTTTCTTTAAATTTTATTTCTTTATTCTGAAACTGAACACTAAAAAAAAACATTTTCTTAAAAGTAGTAGAGTAGAAAAAGACATTTCTCTATGAAGCCATGAATCTCCATTTCAGACGACTTCTTAAAGCACACAACAAACTCCATACATTTCTTGGTTGCGATTTCTTCTAAATGTCCTTCTAATTCTCTTTTGTGCGTTTTTCCTTTCATTAATAAGTTTTTATCGACGTCTTACATCACCATAGTGATCCCCATGATCCCTCCGTCCCCTTCCCAGAAAGCCACCTCATATAACAAATAGTATTTCTTTAAAGCAGAAAAAAATTAGTACAACTAATTGATACATTTTGAAAGTCTGAAAACACATGCCGTGTGTATCAGCTGGACCTCCCACATCCACCAAAGGGCAGGTTGGAATCGTCTTCCGATATCTCTTCATTCAAGTCATGCTTGATCTCTATAATTTTGTCACACAAACTTGATTTTTTGGTGTCTGGCTGTTCTTCCCATTCTCTGCTGTTGTGTATATGGTTCTCTTAGCTCTGCTTACTTCACTTGGCATCAGTTCATGTAAATCTTTCTATGATTTTCTGCATCCATGACATTCGTTATTCCTTACAACACAGTACTATTCCATCACATTCACTTACCACAGTTTGCTTAGTCATTCTCCAATTGCTGGCCATCTACTTTCTTTCCAGTTCTTTGCTATCACAAAAAGTGTTGCTATATTTTGGTGTCTATAGGAACTTTCTTCTTATCGATAGCTTCCTCAGAGTATAAGAACAGTCATGGAATCTCTGTTTCAAGTTGGGCATCTCAATCACTTTATCTGCATGATTCCAAATTGCTTTCCAAAATGGATGTACCATTTGCCAGCTCCACCAGCAATGTATTAGTGTGTCTATCATTCCACAACCCCTTCAACATTGATCATTGCCATTTTTGCCATCTTTGCCAATTTGTAAGGGGGTGAGGTAGTTGTTTTGGTTTGCATTTCTCTTATTATTAGTGACTTAGAGCATTCTGTCTTGTGGGTTGTGAATATTTTGCAATTCTTCTTTGGCAAACTGATCGTCAAGCAATAAAAATCCACATGTAGGGCATATGTAGGCATGTATATCTCTGCAATTACGACTGCCACTGTTGTGGCACAGGTGGATGACATGCTTTCTCATAGGTCCTCTGAAGACAGCTGTTGATTTCTATTGGTCTATTATAGTTTCCAGGGAGTCCTTTACTTGGGTAAGGTTTACCACTTTCTTTTCTAGGCTACTCACTCTCCTTTCGGTTCTTTCCTCTAAAGGTTTAATTTCACTTTTTTTCTCTTGCTTCACTTCTTCCAGATAGTCTTTGTGGAAAATCCATTTGTCCCTGAGTGTCTGCTTACAGTAGTTAAACAGTTCTGCTCTCCTCTTTTTCTGGGGAAGGGGAATCTCCAGATTTATAAAAATCTTTTATACTGGCCAGTATCCTCCTTGGTTTGCTCATGTCTCCAGTCTGAATTTGTGAACTGGACCTTTGTACCAGGATCAAGCTCTGTGCCATGATGTGAGGAATTTAGGGGGAGTCATTTCTCTTGCTTGGTCTCACCTAAGAGCACCTGGGTTCTTGCAAAGACCTCCACTTCTCAATGTTAAGCCCCTTTGGATCTCTGAGATTCATAATCTTGAGTCTTCGGGCCTTTTATGGCACGTCCAGGAGAGAGCCCTAGGGACTTCAGAGTACCTGGTCACCTGGGCTGACCCAGTTTGTGTGCTGCAGCACTACACTGGTTGCTGCTACGCCCCCCCCCCAGCTTTTCTTAACACAATGTCTGGAACACAGCAGGCACTTAATAAATGTTTATTGATTGATTGCTTCCAAAGACCCTATTGCGGGGTTTTCTTTCCACCCTGTTGCTTTCAGACTTCATACTTTTACATACATTCATACTTTTCTACTCCTGCTGTCTCCTGACACAGATGCTTGCCAACTATACATTTCTTTGCTCTATTTCTGGTCCTGCTGAAAGAGTGCAGGTTTCCCTTTTTCCTGTTGCCCATGAGCTTATGACTTCCTTTCTGTGCAGCTCTGGAATGAAAGACATCACTTAATGTTTCTCATTACTTTATATGATCATTTTTCAATAGGCTACAAATTTCAGGCTTTTGCTAGAGTTGGCATATGGGACCTGGGTGGTCACAATTTTAGTGCACTTTAGCAGAATTTGAGGTTATGATTTTAATGTCTAAGCCTACCCCTGGATATTTTAAAACTGAAGATGGTGAGAATGAATAGGGTAAAAAGTCAATCAGAATGTATTTTTCTGTCACATGTCTGGCAAGATATAGTCACATTTCCTGAGTTTAAATTTTAATATTGTCACTTCATGACTAAGGGCAAGTTGTTTAACCACTCCTTGAGACTCAGTTTCTTCATTTGTAAAATAAGGCTAATAGTACCTGTAAGTACCTACTCCACAAGGTTGTTGTGGAAATTATCTTCAAGGAGTCGTGCAAATCAGAATCACAGACTTGGAAGGGACCCCAGAGGCCAACTCCTCCCTGAAAAAGATCCCCTCTGCAAGATGGTTCATTGGCCTATTTGACCCTCATCTGAATGAAGACTTTCAGTAAGAGGAAACCCATTCTATTGTTGAAATGTTCTCATTGGTAAGCTTATAATTAAACTTAAATTTTCCTCTTCATCACTTCTACCCATTGCTCCTAATTCTCTGGGGCTAAGCCAGATAGGTCTAATTCCTTTTCAAGGAGACAGATAGTTAAAGACAACCCTCATGTTCCCGTTGACTCTTCTCTTAGTTCCTTTAGATGACATTTATGTGGCCTGGATTCAAGACCTTTCACCATAGAGGTCACTCTCCTCTGGGCACTCTCCAGTGGATCAATGCCCCTTCTATAATGTCCCCACAATAGCACACAGTACTCCAGTTTTGATCTGACCAGGGTAGAGTGCAGTAGGAATATTATCCTTTATTCTTAGAAGCTAGGTGTCTCTTTCTTTTTTAGTTCAGATCTATTATTTCATCCATGTGTGGTGCTCTCAATGCAGAAGCTCTCTTCCACAAAATAGAGCATAAGCTTCTCAAAAGCAGGGAGAGTTATCTGCAGTCACACACCTAATACATGTCAGGGGCAGGACTTGCATCCAGGTCTTTCAACCTCCAAGGACAGCCTTCTCTACTCTACGCTATCTTTCATATGTCTCTCTTAAAGCTGTCTATCAACCATTGCATAATGCATGTACATACCATGATGGCTTTTCAGAGAGAAAGCCAAGAAAAGATTGACATTTGGCAGCTCCTGGTCAGGGTCTGCACTGCCATTCTACCAGTTCAGAAAAGCCCCTCATGCCAATGCCTGAACAGCCATCAGATTTTAAAATCCCTTGATTTTCATGAATGACCTCAGACCAACAGGTGTGAAACGCTGTTACCCACATTTGGAAGCCATCGTCTTCGCTTTGCATGTCATGAAATTACAGCAGTGGCTTTTCTCCCTCTGACATTCTTTTGCCTCCAAACATCTTGCGGAAGTTTCTTATCTTCTCTGAAACCAAAAGAGGCAAAAGCAGCCAAGGACAACAGGAACACGTTGCACGAGCGTGTGTTTGTGCACACTCACGCCCCACGTAGACACTCGTCCCTTTCTGAAGTGGACCCAAAAAAAGTTCGTATAATGTAAATCGGCATGCCAGTGCGAGTCAATGCATCCAGTAAAGCACATCCTCTTTTCTGCATGTTTAAAAAGAAATAATTTCTTTAAAAACAAAAATCAACTCTACGATCATCTTGATGACAGGATGTTCCTGGCTCATAGACAGCCAGGAAAGGCACGACCTCTACTCTCGTATGGCTTTTTGTTTGCCATCTATCCCCAATGATCTGGATCCCTTCCCTGAGCTGATCACCCCTGTGAAGAACTCCCGTTGAAGACAGAAAATTCGCAGACTGTGCATCACTGTTTACTGGGATCTGGACAGCCAGAGCTATTAAGAAGCTGCTTAGAGGCACCTGGTGGCACAGTGGATAGAGCACTGAGCCTAGAGTCAGGAAGACCCGAGTTCAACTTTGGCCTCACGCTTGCTAGCTGTATGGACTTGAGCAAATTGCTTAAAATCTCTGCCTCAGTTTCCTCATCTGTAAAATGTGGATTGTAATAGCACCTAACATCAAGAGCTGTTCTGAGGCTCAAATGAAGAAATATTTGTAAAGTACTCAGCACAGGGTGCTAAGTGATTATTAAACACATAGTAGGTATTTAAGAAATGCTTTATTTCCTTCTTGCTTCAAAGGATAGGAAGATTTATATTTTCTTAAAGCAAAGCTAAGCATTTGAGAAATGCCCAAAGTGTAAAGAAACAGAAATAGCTACATATCCCCTGGGAAAAGAGAAGCCCTAGCTCCTTTCATGGCTCTACTCAAATGCCACCTCCTACAAGATGTCTTCCTGATTCCCTTCCCCCACCTTATCTCATTTGTTAGTGCCCCTTTCAAAATAAAAATTAATTTGTGCTTAATACATATTTCAGTTGCTCAGTCATTTTTCAGTTATGTCTGACTCTTCATAACCCCATCTGGGGTTTTCTTGGCAAAGATATTGGAGCGGTTTGCCACTTCCTTCTCTAGCTCATTTTACAGATGAAGAAACTGAGGCAAACAGGATTAAGTGACTTGCCCAGAGTCACACAGCTAGTAAGTGTCTGAGGCCAGATTTGAACTCAGAAAGATGAGTCTTTCTGACTCCAGGCTTGGCACTCTATCCACTGAGCTACCCAGCTACTCTCACTAATATATGTAGTAAATTATATATATATACGCATACATACATATAGATACGCATACACACACACATAATACGTAGTAAACTATGTATGTATATAACTTACTGCATTACTCATATATAATTGTACACCAATATACTATATACCATTATAAAAATAATTAGTATATAAATCTAATACATAATATATACACTATTTTATACAGTTTATATATTTTTACATAAGTATAGAATATAAATACATTATTTAAATATAATACATTAATACACATATTTATGCATATATATTTATGCCTAAATTTGTGCATAAATATAATGTATTATATTATGTTTCTATATTCTACATTTATATATCATTATACACTCACATATTACATATTTATATAATTATATATTTCATATTTCTTTATTATGTATTTATGTATTACTTATATATTGTATAATATGGTTTAAAATAATAAATATAGTATAAAATACATTATAGAAATATAACATTCATTCATAAATATATCATATTTCATATATACTGCAGGTTTGTATATAAAACATATATTTTATTATTTATAAATTTTATATAGCTCTATAATATAAATATTCAGATTTTAGCCTAAGTATCTAAACATATTTATATAACATAAATATATAGGTTGTATACAAAATAAAATGTATCTTACATAAATATAGTATATTATTGTGTTATATATTTATATCAATCTATTGTGTATAATATATAGATATTACTATATTAAACAGTGGTTTATAAATAATTTAATGCATTATTTACTCATTTAACATACAAAATATTTACTTATATGTCATACATAGATATTACTTATCGTATTCATTATACATTGTTTCTGCTCAGTAAAATGTAAGCTCCTTGAGGACAGAAATGGTATCGTTTTTGTGTCTGTATTTCAAGCACCAAGGACAGTGCCTGGCACATCTGAAACAATAGATGTTTACTGAATGAATGAAATTCTCTGCAAGAATTCTTTTTTTCAAAGAGTCAAGTCAGTAACACTTTTGAGAAATAAGCGGAGTATTGTTCTGTTCTTAAAAGGATGGAAATGGTGTGTTACAAATGGATTGTAATATGATCTTTGTAACCTAATGGACTCTCAAAAGTAGTAGGTTCTCAATAAAGATTTATTGAATGTGTTTTTAAAAGATGCTTCACTTTCAAGGCCTCTCATTGCAGCTTTTTATCATCTCTCAGTAGAGGAAGCCTCTTGGGAACTCATTTTTCTCATTTGTGTGAGGCAGCATGGTACAGTAGAGAGAATATTGGATCTGAAATCAGTAGGCTTAGATTCAAATGCTATTTGTGCCACTTACTTACGACCTTTGAGAAACTCACTTCATCTTGGCCTTAGATTCTTCACTTGTAGAATAAAGAGTTGAACTAGATACCAGACAATGTCTAAAATTCCTTCAAGTTCTTGCCTATCAATGACTCTCTCTCTCTCTCTCTCTCTCTCTCTCTCTCTCTCTCTCTCTCTCTCTCTCTCTCTCTCTCTCTCTCTCTCTCTCTTTCTCTCTCTCTCTCTCTCTCCCCAGATGTATGCAAATGAATTGATAATGTGAAAAATAAAAATAAATATCAGAAAATAATAATTATCATTCATATAATGCCTTAAGGTTTGCAACATATTTTACACATATCATCTCATTGATCCTCAGAACAACCCTGAGAGGTAGGTACTTTTATTAAGAAAGCGACACTTCAGTGATTTGCTAAGAATCAATCAGAACATCAGTGTCTGAGGCAAGATTCAAACTCAAGACTTCTGCCTCCAAGTCTAGCATGCTAACCACTGGACCCCCAGTTGCCTTAATCTGATAGGTCTTGGAAATCCTACGTTACTCTCTAGAAGAGACTTCAGAGACATAGTATAATCCTTGTTGCTATTGAGGTGGGCTTCTGTTTGGCAGAGCTGATTAATCTCACAAAAAACCACGTAAATGAACAGGAAATCAACTGTGTATCCTCCATTTTCCCTCAGTATTAAAGAATAATAAATGTTATATTTTTATTCTATATAATATCTACATTTGGAAAATTTGTATACAAGTGATGAGTCTTCTCTGAGTATCAACATAAAGTTGTCTCTGACAATAAATCAAGTTTGGAAAAGGTGGAAGTGGACAGGCAATTTACTAAGGACAGACTAAGATACCATGCCAGGCACTATAGATATGAACACACACAAAAAAAAAATGAAACAGCTCCTACCTTCATAGAGCTTACATTCTACCTGAAAAGACAATATACTTTTAGATCCCTCCATTTTTGTATAGGTATGGAGGATAAGAACTATGACTGTTTGTGATTTCAGAGTAGATAGAACTCCTAAGAGTGGAAATTCCCTCTACCAATGGAGGTTGGTCCCTTCTTTGTAACTTTGAGAGTTGCCTAGATCACTGGAGGGGTTAAGTGACTTGGCGATGGTCACTCAGTGAATACGTGTCAAAGGCAGGGCTTGCACCAAGGACTTCTTGGTTCAGAGGTCAACTCTCTGTCCACCACTCTGCCTTGTATAGATACAAAATTAATTCAAGACAATTATGAGGGTGGAAGACCCAGCAGCTGAAAGGGATCGAGAAAGTCCTAATGTAGAACTGTACTTTGAAGGAAGACTGGCATTCTAAGACACAGAAGTGAGGAGAGAGTGCACTCCAGGCAGAGGGTTCAGCCTGTGCAAGGGCATAGAGGTGGGAAATGTACTCTCATGTGTGACGAACATCAAAAATGCCCATTTTTAAAATGCTATCCACCACCAGAGAATCTGAAGGTAGATCAAAGCACACTATTTTTCACTTCATTTTTTTCATGTTCTTTTTAGCCTGTGTTTTCTTTCACAACATGACTAATATGGAAATATGATTTCCATATATAATTACTGCACATATATAATCTATATCAAAATGCTTGCCATCTCAAGGAGAAGGAAAGGGAGAGAAGGAAAGAATTTGGAATTCAATTTCTTTTAAATGTTAAAAATTGTTTTTACATGTAATTTGAAAAAATAAAATATCACTTTTTAAGAAGCCAATTTTGACTAGACCACAGAGTATGTGAAGGGGAGTAATATGTAAGTTGGCTGGAAAGGGATCCAGAGGCCAGGTTGTGAAAGGCTTTAAATGTCTAATGGAAGGTAGTCGTGCTTTGGAATGGTCATCATCTTGGAATCTGAGAACTAGGAAATTAATTCTTTCTTTGCCACTGAGTGCCTGTGTGACTTTGGACAAATAACTGCCCCTCTCTGGGTCATCTCAGCTTCCTCCTCTTTAAAATGAGGGGATTGAGGGGCACCTAGGTGGTGCAGTGGAAAGAGCACCGACTCTGAAGTTAGGAAGACCTGAGTTTAAATCCAGCCTCAGACCAAACACTTGACACTTACTAGCTGTGTGATCTTGGGCAAGTCACTTAACCCCAACTGCCTTTAAAACAAAAAACAAACAAGCAAAAAATAAATAAAAAAATAAAATGAAGGGATTGGGCCAGATTAACTTGATGGATCCTTCTGGATCTAAAGATGATATTCTACGATTCTTGTAGAATGAACTACTTGGTTTAAATAAGAATGGAAAATGATTTGTTTTTGTTTCTCCATGATACAGGAACTTCACAAAGTATATTTCTAGGGAGCATGATTAAATAGGAATAAGCGCAGGGGGGACGTGCCATCACATGTATACAGTGAAACTTCAGGAGGGGTGTAATGAATCTGACTCCCATGAACCATTGGTGCAAACACAGTTCCAAATGGCCTTCTCATCAGAAGATGACACTTCAGCTCAACCAGAAGGTGAGTGCCTAATGGTGTCCTCTCCATTGTGGATTCTGCTCACAATATCAACAGTTTGGTTGTTCTTGACCTAGCTTTTGGGCTTGGCAGTGCGGTAGTAATACTCCTTAACTCTATTAGACTCACCTTTTATTTTAACCCACGGAAGGTGGTTGTAGGAGAAGGTCTCCAAACCTCTGGTTTCATTTCTGTGGTGAACTATAAAATTCTCTCCTTTGATACAGATCAGAAACTTGCCTGTAGCTTATAGTCTTAGAAAGCTGCTCAGGGGTATGGAGAAGTTAAGTGCCTTGTCCAGGGTTACACAGCTAATATATGTCAGAAGCAAGACCCAAACCCAGGACTCCCTGGCTCCTAGGGCAGCCCTCCAACCATTATTTCTACCAGTTATTATAACATTAAAATACTTAACACATATTTCTTTTTAGAAATAAATGCAGCATTTGTTGCAGAAGCTTTCTTTTCCAGTGGGAAAGGTGAGAAGGTAAGAAAATACATTTCTATTCATTTTTAAAAATTTAATTTTAAAAGAAATAAGTATAGCACTCCATGGAATATAAGTGCCTATTCATGAAAACACATTGTAGGAAATACCATATTTCTGACAATGAAAGTAGTAGGGGATGACAGGAATCAGAAAATGAATCTCAGGAAAGAAAATCTTGTATAATGAAAACTTGGTGATAGATTCAGAGTTTGAAGTAAATTTGGAGGCCATCTATTCCTAAACTACTCATTTTACAATGAGGAAACTGAGGCCCAGAGAGGTTAAGTGACTTGTCAAGGTCACGCAGGTAGCATGTGGCAGATTTAAGCCAGAATCTTCTGACTGTATCAGTAGTGATGATGATGGTGATTTTTATCTCTGTAGTATTTTACATTTACAAAGCCCTGTGATATCATGAGTATATGTATAAATATGAATGCAGAACTGGAAAAAAACTCCTGACTGAGCTTAATTAAGACACAAAAGACTTCTGAAGGAAAGACAAAAAGTCGTTCTGTGCACTATTTCAATCCAAACTAGCAACAGAATGGAGGCTCTGTAGCATGGAACAATCCTATTCCGGCATCGGGGTGGCCGGATGACCTAACTGGTCTTTTCCATTTCTGATGATGCTGTGCGCCAATAGTCAGTCCCAAGCATCTGTTAGATGTCCAGAAGGGCTTGAGCACACACAACCAAAGACCAAGTCCAGCACTCCTTGGTGCCACATGTGAGTGAGGTAGCAGCCCTCTTCGAAGATAATGAATCTCTATTTTTAGACTGTGAGACTCCTACTTCCTTCCTTGGAAGCTGGCTTCTCTGTTCTAGCCAGTGAATTTATTTTAACTCATGGTACATTTGGAAACATGACATTGTTTCAAAGAAATGAAGACAAATTTTTTTAAATACCCAGAAAAATTTCAGACTATTTGCAGAAGCCATTGGGCTAGATGGGAATATATTTGTTGGCACAAAAAAAAATGTGGAAAAAATGTCTTCCCTTCTCCATCCATCCCCAAACCCTAGCCCCTACCCCTCCCCCCCAAAAAAAAGCTTCTTAAAGAAAAAAGAGGTGTTGTTTCATTTTCAGTCATGTCTGACTCTTCATAACCCCATTTGGGGTTTTCTTGGCAAAGATACTGGACCGGTTTGCTTTTTCCTTCTCCATCCCATTTTACAGGTAAAGAAATTGAGGCAAATAGTTAAATGACTTGCCCAGGGTCACACAGCTAGTAAGTATCTGAGGCTGGATTTGACCTCACAAGATCAGTCTTCCTGACTCCAAGCCCAGCACTCTATCCACTGTGGCACCAAGCTGCCTAAAAGAGGTTAGCTTTTGGTTATATTCCCAGTGGGGAATGGTATAATGGAAAGAGTACTGAATTGGGAGTCAGGAGACTTGAATGAGGTGCTTAATTTCTCTGAGCCTCATTTTTCTCTCTAATAAAATATGAGGGTTCAACCTAATGATGTGTAAGGTCACGTCCAACTCTAAATCCTATCCTCCAATCCCATGAGGTAGTAAAGCATTTTCTTGGTGAACTCTGGGCTGACCCAAACTTCTAAGAGATAGGAGAAATAAGAACCAACTAGCCAATAAGCTATACTTTCATACAGCCCTAAACATTCCCTTCCTTTGGCAACACAGTCTCCTGGAGTCTCCTCTCTCCCCAGAATCACTGACCAGTAGCCTACCATCATGTCAGTCAGTCAAGTTCCTACCAGGAGGTCAAACATCTGCTTCCAATTCTGCTGCTAATTCAACTTTGACCTTCACTTTGCTTCCCCCAACCTAAAGAGTATCATATTGATGCTAGAATGTCTAACGTGATGGCTTGGTCTAACAGAACTAGTCGTGAGAGGCAGGAAGTAAGCAGGTAAATAGGAGGAAAGATTCTTTCTGACCAAAAATCCCTGGTTCCATGGCTTTTACAAACTAACTATCTCAACTTGTATAGAATTCAAAGTCTTTATTCTATAGCAAATAGCTCTGTACACACAAACAAAAAGGGGGCTTTGTTCAACAGTAGAAAATGCTGGCTTTGGAGTATGAGAGCTTGAGTTCAAATCCAGGCATCGTCACAACTTGTGTGACCTTGGGGTAGGCACTTTATCCTTGTTGTGCCTCTGTTTCCTCATCTATAAGATGAAGGGGGGACAGGATTAAACTAGAATGTCACTGAGGTCCTTTCCAGCTCTGTTCCTATAAATAGTGATTTTTGAACCATCTCAGAGCCAGGGGAAGATGACTCAAACCCATGCTGCAGATTTGTATAGCTATGAAAGGCTTAGGTGAGGGAAAAAAAATACTCTCTAATAAGGAAAGTTCTCCAAAAGCAGCATGGGCTACCCATTGAATGTCTCCATTATTGGAGGTGCTTGAGGTGAATGATCACTTGTCATGGATGTTGTAGAGCAGATATTCCTTACCTTTGGTGGGAGAGGGAGCTTTACAGACTCCTTTGGCAGTATTGGGAAGCCGACCATCCCTTTTTCAGTATAACATCTTTAAATGCATAAAATATGTATGATTACAAAAGAAATTAATCTTATTGTAATATACTTATCAAAATGATTTTTAAAACTTCAAGAATGAGCATAGAGGAGGGCTATAATATAATTTTAAAAAGAAGAGAAACAGATTGTGTACCTTTCATAGCTATGGTAGGGTTATGGGGGTCAATTGTTGACTAAACATATTATATATATATATATATATATATACATATATATATATATATACACATATATAATATTTTTGGTATAATATGTATATATGTGTATGTATGTATACACAAAATTGAAAACTTTTGTACAAATGAAATCAATGAACAAGGATAAGAAAGGAAGTAGCTAAATGAAAAAATCTTTATATCAAGTATCTCTGTTAAAGGTCTGATATTTGAGGATTTTAGGTAATTTACAGAAATATATCAGAACAAAAACCATTCCCCAATCATTAAGTGGTCAAGGAATATGAATAAATGGTTCTTAAAAGAAGAATCGCAAACTACTAAAAACCATATGAATGAATACAACCATATCATTAATAATGAGAGAAATGTAAATCAAAATAACCCTGAGGTTTCACCTCAAACTTAGCAAACTGGCAATGATAACAAAAGATGGAAATAGTCAATGTTGGAGGGATTTCTAAAAGACAGGCACAATTATGCACTGTTAGTGAATCTGGGACTCAGTCCAACCATTCTGGAAAGCAATTTGGGATTATATGAAGAAAGTGACTAAAATATCCGTACTCTTGACCTAGAAATTCCACTTCTAGACATAAACCCCAAGGAAGTCAATAATAAAAAGAAAGCCTCCATACATACCAAAATAGTTATAGCAATGTTTCTGGGGGAGAAAAAAACTAGAAACAAAGTAGATAATCAATTGGAAAATGTTTTAATGAGTGGTACCAAAATTTAATGTGTTGTCAGAAACGGTGAATATAGAGAAGTATTGAGAAAATGTACATGAATTAATGCAAAAATAATGAAAAGATGGGCATAATAGGTATTTAGCAGAGCCATCAAAATCACACACACACACATACATGCACATATGTATACATATACATATACATATACATATACATATACATATACATATACATATACATATACATATACATATACATATACATATACATATACATATACATATACATATATATGTATACATATACATGTATACATATATATGTATACATATATATATATATATATATATATATATATATATATATACAAGTACAATGGAAATACCAACTGAAAAAATAGAAGTTGGATATTCTGAAATTAAAATGACCAACCTTGGTCCTAGAGGAGCAATATGAAAAATTATTTCCCACCTTTCTTTGCAGAGGTGGGAAATTATGAATGTGGACCACTAAGTGTAATGTCAAGACTTTTCCAATATGTTGAGTAGTTTTGCTAAACTGTTTTTCCCTCTTTTTATCTTTTTCTTTTTGTTATAAGGGATGGCTCTCCAGAAGAGAGAAAGTGAAATACATTAGGAAATGCAGGTAATTGTAAAAACAAAAATAATTAATAAAATTTATTTTTCAGAAAAGTAAATACAATTCAGAGTGAAAAGGAGAAATCAGGGTGGAAAAGAGAACTTTAGGAAAATTTGATAAAGTAGGGAGTGGTAACTGGAGGGATCAGAAAAGACCGAATGGTGACCCTGTTACCTGAACTGAGCCTTGGAGATGGAGATTTTGAAAGACAAGAATGAGGAGGGAATGCATTCCAGATATGGCATTGAGCTTATGTTAGTGCAAAAAAAGAAAAAGGAGGGAAAAATAAAGAGTTCATTAAAATAACCGGCATTTTAATGAGGTTTTGCATTACAAATAATGTCCAACACCCTTCGCCCAAACTACAGCAAAGAAAAGAAGGAAATATCTTTCTTCCCATTTATATCAGTGAATGCAAACAGTAATTGTTTCTCTTTCAGCCAGCAACCCCGAGGGTCTTCCCCTCCGAGTTAGATTTTTTTTTTCTTTTTACTGAAGAGGCCATCCCTTGACCCACTTCTTAGGCCCAGTCACTGAATGGGCACTGCCTCAGTCAAAGTGAGAAGGTCAGAAAGACCTTAGCTGAAAAAGGCCAAAGTCTCCCACCGCATCCTGGGTCATTTCCAGCTGTCCTGATTATATCTGGCCACTAGTCCCAGCTGGCTCTGGAGGAGAAAGTGAGCTGGTGACTGTGCACAGCCCTACCTCCCTCAAACCCAATTCACCTCCCTGATGTCACGGTCCTCTATGAGAGTGAATGACAAACCACAAGCACAACCTGAAACTATACATGAGAACAAATAAGTGGTACAGTGGATAGAGCTCTGGGTTTCCTGAGTTCAAATCCAGCCTCAGACACTTACCAGCTGTGTGACCCTGGGCAAGCCACGTAACCCTGTTTGCCTCAGTTTCCTCATCTGTAAAATGAGCTGGAGAAGGAAATGGCAAACCATTCCAGAATATCTGCCAGGAAAACCCCAAATGGGGTCATGGAGAGTCAGACATGACTAAAAATCACTGAACAACAAAATAAAATTTCTTCCCTCTTCTCATGCTTCCCTGTATTCATCATGTTCCTCATTTCATTAAGATCATAAATTGAGGGGCAGCTAGGTGGCACAGTAGATACAGCACCAGCCCTGAAGTCAGGAGGACCTGAGTTCAAATCCGGCCTCAGACCAAATGCTTGACACTTACTAGCTGTGTGACCCTGGGGCACTTAACCCCAATTGCCTTAAAAAAAATTTTTTTAATTTAAAAAAAAAGATCTTAAATTTAGAGCTGGAAGGGACCATAGAGGTTATTGAGACCAGTCCATTTTACAGAGGAGGAAACTGAGGCACAGAGGCATTAAATCACTTACCCAGGGTCACAGAACTAATTATTTAACATGAGATTTGGGACCCAGCTCTTTTTCACTCCCGGTCCAGCATTGCCCTCCCCATATCTCTGTGTCTCAGCACAATCATATTCCATTACATACATGCACCACGCCTTGTGGAGTCAATTCCCAGTCAATGGGCACCTACTTTGTTTCCACTTTTTCAATATTCCAAAAAGCATTGCGAACAACATTTCCGTATACATGGGGCCTTTCTTTTTAACACTGACCTACTTAAGGCACATGCCTAGCACTAGAATCTCTGGGTCGAAGAGCATGCTTATTTTAGTCACTTAGTTTAATTCTAAATTGCTGGCCAGAACAGTTAGATCGGTGTACAGGTACAGCAAGAGTGCCGCACTGTCCTGGTACACTTTGAACTTCTTGAGATAAGAACCATATAGGATAGCGCAGTGGACAGAGGCTCAGCCTTGGGGTCAGGAAGACCTACCTCTACCTCCTGCCTCTAACACACATTAGTTGTGTGACCATGGGCAAGTTACCTTACCCCTCAGACACACACTTACACACACACACACACACACACACACACACACACACACACACATGCACACCCCTTTTTTGGGGGGAGGCAATCAGGGTTAAGTCACTTGCCTAGGGTCACACAACTAGCAAGTATCTGAAACCAGATTTGAACTCAGGGCCTCCTGACTCCAGGGCCAGTGCTCCATCTTTGTGTTTCCCCACAAAGTCTTTAAGACTGTAAGTTACTGATAAATTGCTGATCTGTTTTGGTAGAGGGAGTTATCATGATGGTGTTTCCTTACAGGAAGGAGACTACAGATCTCAACCACAGAAGAGCAAGAGATAACGGCAATAAGAACTGGCCTAAAACGGATTGGGCCATCTCAGGAGGTGGTAGGTTCCCCTTGACCAGAGTCTTCCAGCAACAGCTGGATGGTCACTTGTCATCTGCACTCTGTACCAGGCATCCCTTTTCACGGATTTCACTTAAGTCCCTTCCAACATTGAAATTCTGGGATCTCATAAATCCATGTTCCCAGCAATGTTGAGCATGTACACTTAGCACTTGGGTACCCAATAAAACCTCGTTGATGGACTAATTCAAAGCAGCACTAGACAGGTCCCTCTTTTCCCAAGAAGAAAACAGTGTTGACATAGACACAGACAAATCTCTTTGCTTTCCTAAGAAGTGGCTACATCTCCTTACATTACCTCCCACACATATGAATATCCCACTGATTTCAAAGGAGAAGACGTACTAGCCATACTGGGCCCCAGGAGATTATAGCACATTTTGTCTATAATTGGCACTAACAATTACAGCAAATGGTTATTAAGACTCAGCACGTGCCAGCTGTGAAAACAGTCCGTACTGCCTTCTGCAGGGTGCCTGTGTGCAAAGATGCTACGTGAAATACATGCCTGGCAATGATACTGTCTAAATGAGATTATACATTTCCATTGCACGTCTCTGAACTGCTTACCTCATCTCTTCATAAAGATATATAACATTCAGTTTAACTAGTTCTCCTTAACAGAGTATATGTGCCCAGACTTGCCAAGAATTGCCATTAATTGGGACCTTAATTAAATAGCAGTATTGTTTAATTTCTTATTTCTCCTTCCCCCATTCTCTAATAATAAATAATTATGTAGCTCAAATATTCAGATGTTCCATATCTGAAATTTATTCACTGGAACACTGATGAGTGCCTGGCTGATTTACATAATTTATATGTCATTTGCAGATTATCTAGTAGTAATAGGTTTATTAATAGACATAAGGAGAAAACCAGAAAGTGCCACTCTCAAGTAAGATCCAAATAGAATTTGTCACAATGTCCACTTCCCGCTTCCTCGTGCCCTCAAGTCATCCACTCTACCCTTGCCCTCTGCTGTCTGTGGGTCCCTCAGAGTCCATAATGGCAATGGTGGGAGTGAAGCCTAGAAGGCAAGTCATCATTCTTATCCTGGTTGGTGTCCTTTGTGACTTTGGGAAACTCAAGGACCAGATCCTCATCCCTGCTGCATGTTCATTGGTTTGTTTGTGATGTCTCCAAGGATGCAGATCTACGATGTTCGATATGCAGTTATGGCCTGTGAAGAGTACAACTGACTTCAGGGGAAAGCCCTCATGCCTCTGGGGTCTGAGGTCTTGCCTGCGTTTAAGTTAAATAGGAATTATTGACCACTTGCAGGCCACTTGTTCTGCTCTTCTCAGTAAATGGTGCTTCATCCTCTGGGGGAAAAAAAATCACTAATTCAATACATCCATGATTTAATTGGGGATGAGTTCTACTTCTCTGGTACATATTGTGACCCATCTACACCTTCTTACCCTATGTCCATGTCCTCCTAGATCTTCTACTTACTACCTCAGTGACTTTGGGAAAAAATCAATTCTGGATTGACTCTGAGTAAACTCAGTTTCCTCAGCTAAGGTTGGAATCAAATTCCTCTGAACAATCTTCCTCTCAAATAATATGCAATAGTGGCTGACAAAAGCTCCAGGGAGTTTAGGTGCCTCTCTTCAGTGTATCAGGATGTCATCACTGAAGTCCACCAAGAAAGACTGCAACCCTCCCATCCCTCCAAGTCAAGTCAAGCCAAATAGCATTTTTCCAATGCTTATTATGTACCATACCATTCCTGGTGCATCAAGGAGGTAACATTGGGTATTCAAACATTATGCTATAGAAGCTCATCCAAGTCCCATCAAGCTGAGAAGGTTTCATGTAGGGTTCTCACAATAAAACCTCTTGTTCATAGACTAGCCTTCCTAAGTTCAAAGAGGCTCATGACTAACTGATCTATAACTATGTGATGAATCCCTTGGCCATGGCAACCCATGAAATAAATGCACCAAGTCAACAGCATTGGATTATTTCAAGAAAAGTCTCTCTACTAATCTTCCATACTGATACTCAGAATATTAAAGATACTTACATGAAAATTAATGAATCTATAGCAGGTAAACTAATTCATATCACATCTCTGTTCTCCAGATTTAAGGTCAGCACACATGCAGGAAGTTTGCTATTCAAACAGGCCACCAAGACAGATTTGGATTCCAAGTATTAGGACATCTTAACGAAAGGAGCTTAACAGATTTTATGGCACTGACATTTTTTTTGTTGGTCTTTGCTATGAGTATTGCTTCTGGTTCATATTCTCAGTATGCCAAGGGAGTAGAGACCTTTAATGATAATCTAAAATTCACCATGGTCCTTCCTGTGGGACAGTACCTGCTTAAAAACTTTGAATATTTTCCCCCCACATTTTTAGTTAAACTAGATAAAATCTCAAACAAAATATTTCCAAGTAAATTCCATTTTACCCACACACACACACACACACACACTCCCTGTTCCCTCCACTGGTGACATGCTAGCTTTTGTTCCAACACAGATGAAGTGAATAATCCATAGAGACTAGCCCTAAGCTCATCACAAAATGTATTGCAGCAACTCTTGGACACAATTAGAACCACAGAGCAAATGTTTTCATATTCTACACTTCTCTAGCAAGAACCTTCCTGTAAATATTGGTTAAAAATCATAATGAAGGTTGGAAAGAAGAAGGGAGCAAGAAATGAAAAACATGTACTCCTTCTTTCCCATGATTCAGAGGGAACTTTTCACTTAAGGACCTTAAGGAAAATTTACACATTTTATTGTTCCTGACATGAGATAAAAGGATATTATGTATCATTATTTACAAGTACTCTATAGAGAGGGAGAAGGACATTTTGAATAGTGAATCATTTCAATCATAAAAAAAATTTTAAAAGAAAATCATTTTTATTTCATTAAATGGACACAATAAATAAGCTCTATTTGTTCTTTTCTTAGTAAATGAAAATGATTTTCTTTACAGGTACATTTTCTTTGGATCACAAACTTGGGGCTGGAAGTAACATTAGAGACAATTTAGTACAACTTTCTCATTTTATAGATGAGGAAACCAAAACCCCAGAGAAATTAAATTACTTGTCCAAGGACACACAAATAGTGTCAGGGAGAAATTTGAACCCAGATCCTCTGGGTTTTTTTTTTAAATAACAGAAAACAAGAGAGCTACAACAAGGAGAAAAATTTTAAAAGGAGAATGAATTGAGTCTGAAAATGAGAGAACAATGAGCTTGACTTTGATTCCTGAGAAAATTTTAGACCAAAATACTAAAGTAATGAGTAGCTAACATCTGAAAAAAAGAAGAGATGATTTTGAGCAACAAGGCTTCAACAAAAATAGATCATCTGATATGACAAACATTAAAGGTCCTAACATAGTCTAGCTTTCCCATTTATACTCCAAAAGGCCTAAAAAGGGCAAAAGACCTCAAAAGGGCAGTAGTGTGAATAATGAAGCCTGAAGAGAAACAACAGTAATCTCCTCTATCCAGTCCAGGAAAGTATTAAAAAAAAAATAGCCAGAATCCTGCAGGCACAGGAAGAGAAGTTTTCTAGGGAAGCCAGGATGAGATGAGGTAACTAGACCTGAAACAAGCCAATGCTCTGACCAGGGACTATCAGGAAACTTCAAATTTGCATCTCTGACATATCATGTCAGGGGGTCTGAAGCTTTCAGCACTTTGAGTACAGCCACACTATGAAGGAAACCAAAAAATGGGAGACAAGGAGTCAGAAGCCCTAACCCTCTGCTCTAAGAAGGTGCAATAAACCAGAGCACAGCCATGATAAAATGTTCCAAACCGGGAACTGAGGCTAGAGATATGAGTAAACAGAAGAAAACAACAAACAAAATGGAGAAATATAATGAGAAGTGGGGGAAAACATGATTAACAATACAAAAATAAATATGAATAGGATGACATCCCTATCAAATAGAGAGGGAAGCGAGTAATATCAGAAAGTAGAATCCAGTACTAAACTGTTTACAAGGAAACTTGTGAAATATAATGATCTACTCAGAGTTGAAATGAAGACTTAGAGAAGAATTTTACATGTAATATGTACCAAAAAAGTCAGGGTATCCAAGGGTAGATAATTCTCAGACAAGGTAATGGTAAAAATAGGCAGAGTTAAAAGAGATAAACAGGAAAAACAACATTTGGCTTAAAAGTACCACACAATGAAATAATATCAATAGAAATATATGCACGAACCAGAAACAAAGTAGGTGTTCATAAGCTGGGGACTGGCTAAACAAATTGTAGTACATAGATATAATGGAATACTACTGTACAGGAAAAAAAATAGCAAATATGATAAAAAACAGGGAAGCATAGGAAAATTAATATGAACTAATAGAAGATGAAATAAGCAGGTACAAAAAAGCAATATATACAGTGGCTATCATTACGTAAATGGAAAAAACAATAGCCACAAAATAATAACAATGAATGTTGCAAAAATTAAGCTTGGCTCCAAAGAAGAGTTATGAGAAGATAGCTACTCTCACTTCATTGTAGAAGTGGGGGACAGGGTGCCATCAGTATGGAACAGTGCATATAATGTCCAAATTTTATGATGAATGATTAAGTTTTGCCAAAAAAAATTGATCAATAAAACTAGGAGCATTAAAAATATTAAAATAGATAAAATATTAGCTAATCTTTTCCCCAAAAAGAGGAAAAAATCAAATTGCTATTGCCAAAAATTTAAAGAGGGAAATTCCAATGAATCAAGAGGAAATAAAGGACATTTTAGAAAACTTTGCTAGATTATTTGACAAAACTGATAACTTGAATGAAATTGGTAAATATTCGCAAAAATTTTAAATATCCAGATTAACAGAACAAGAAATAGAGAATTGAAACAACTCAATCTCAAAAAAAAAAACAAAAATGAAGAAACCGTAAATGAACTCCAATGAAATTAAACCCAGGACCAGATAAATTTATTAATAAATACTATACAAATTCAAAGAGTAACATAAATTATTTGCAAAAGGAAGGGATCTGGCCACATTCTTTCTATGAAATATATATGGTGTTGATACCTAAATCTGGGAGAGAAAAGAGAAGTAAATAAAACTGTAGAACAATATCCCTAATGAACATCAACAAAACAATATTCAATAAAATGTCAATGAAGTTATAGCAAGAAGTTTTACAAGATGATATAACATGACCAGGTCGCTTGTATTACATAGACATGTAGATATCAGGAAAATTACAAATATAGTATGCCATACTGTGGGAAAAAATGTCATGATTATATCAACATGTACAGAAGAGACTTTTTATGAAATACAATGCCCATTTAGATCAAAAAAAAAGTTTAAAAACATAGTAATAAGGACCCTTCCTAAATGTAGTAAAGAGAATCTGTCTGAACCAAGAAGGGATCATGCCAGACTCACCTTATTTGCTTTTTTGACGAAGGTTAAATTAAACTAGCAAATGAATGGAATACTACACATAAAGGTTTTAGCAAACCTTTTGATGAAGTACATCATACTATTCTTGTAAATATGATGAATTGTAGAATAGATAATAATTCATTTAGAGGAATTCAGAACTGGCTGAATTGCTGCTTTCAGAAGTTGCTAAGGGTTCAATGTCAATGTGTCAGGAAGACTCTAGTAGAGTATCCCAGGAGGAAAGGTAAGTGGTACCAGCGGATAGAGTACCAGGCCTTGAATCAAAAAGACCTGAGTCCCCCCTCAAACACTTACTAACTGTGTGACCCTGGGCAAGTCACTTAACCTCTGTTTGCCTTAATCCATGGCAAACCACTCCAGTATATTTGCCAAGAAAACTCCAAATGGGATCATGAAGAGCCAGACACTCCTGAAACAACTAAACAACAACAAAATCCAAGAAATCTGCATTTGGTTCTACACTTTGAGCAATGTTTGTCAATGGCTTGGATTAGGGTACAGGTGGCACGCTCATCACATCTACAAATGACACAAAGTTTGCAAAGGTGCCTAATGTACTGGATTTAAAAAGTTCTTGAAAGCAAAGACCTTTGGGTTAGGCTTAATATGATGAAAATTCAATAGGGATCATTGTGAAACATTATCCTTGGATACAAAAATCAATTTCACAAATGTAAGGTCAGGGGGAATAAGGCAGTAGTTGGCTGAAAAAAAATCTGAGGGTTTTAGAGGTCTACAGACACAAACTGAGTCAGCGATGTGCTGTTGTCAGACAAAAAAAACTAATTCAATATCACGCTGCCTTAAGAGCGGCATAACTTTCAGAAATATAGAAGGTGCTATGCTGCTGTCATGCTTCTCTAGAGCATGGTCCTTGGTTCTGTACACCACAACTAAAGAAGAACATTAATAAACTGGAGAAATCCAGAGGAGATCTGCCACAATGATGAAGAGCCATTAGTTCATAGCATCTGAGCGTCACTTTAAGGAACTGGGGGTGTTATCCTGGAGAAGAGATAACCCGAGGGGACAGGTTAGCTGCCTTCAAGTACTTAGAGGACTGCCAGATGCAGGAAGGATTACTCTTGCTCCACATGGCCCCACAGGGTAGAAACAGGAGCAATGGAAAAAAAGTAATGGAGTGGATTGAGTGCTAGACCAGAAGTCAGGAAGACCGGAGTTCAAATCTGGCCTCAGACACTTACTACCTGGGCAAGTCATGTCACCTTGTTTGCCTCAGTTTCCTCATCTGTAAAATGAGCTGGAGAAGGAAATGGCAAACCACTGAAGTATCTTTGCCAAGGAAAAGTCCTACACAACTGAAAAATGATTGAACACAACAAACCATGGGTTTTTTGATGCTAGTGATTTGCTTAATTAATCAGTCCTCTGCCACTGAAAGTACAAAGGGAACTTGGGGAGAGCCAGAACCAAATTCCAAATCAGTTTCAAAGACTGTGATTCACCCTTCCCCTAAGCTTGTGATTTTACTAATGTAAGAATTTCATCCTCCACCACTTGAAAAAAAAAGAGTAATAAATCTGTGACTTACAGCCTTAGTGAACTATCTGGATTAAATTAAATAACTTGCCCATGGTCTTTCCCCATCACTCCCCTGCTCAAGAAGGTCCAGTGGCTCCCTACTGCCTCTTGGATAAAATATAAACTCTCTAGCTTGGCATTTGAAAGTCTTCACAATCCAGCTCTAGCCTGTATTTCTTGGGTTATTTAGTAGTCTTTTCTTTCACTTACTCTTCCAAGCAAACAGGCTTTCTAGCTGTTTCTCTCACATGACATCCCATTTCCCTTTTTGGTGCCTTTACAAGGGCTAACACTGGCACCTCCTCCATTCCTGGGCTGCTCTCTGAGAGTGGGTCATCCTGACTCCAATCCCAGCATCCTATCCAATATATCACCTAGCTGCCCTTCATTTATACATTTGTGACAAAAACCTAGGAGAGGCCTCCTGCCAATTCTTGCCACAACCTCCTTCCCAATATACACACACACACACACACACACACACACACACACACACAGTACTCAGAAACACTGTATTCTTGGACCCTCCAGCTGGAACAGTAACAGCATGTTACTAAAAATTTTCTCCAATCACATTAATTCTTATTAATGTGTAACATGTGGCAAAGACCTGCATTTCCTAAATCCTGTGAAGGGTAAAGTCATTTCTCAAAGCACATGTTGTGAATCACCTAAGATGGATTTACCCCATGTTCCAAAATATATGACAATAACATATTACCACCAAAGCCAAATATACCATTTTCTCTTCCTGAAGGGGCTCTTCAGTATTTACCATTTCTACAAGAAAGGCTGTGTTTGGCCATAATCAGAAGACACTAGACTTTGACCCTGGAGAGTGAGACTCATTTGAAAAAGTGCCAAGGCCAGTGCAATGTCCTTCTGTGGTTTCCACATCTATGCACAGGGCAGAATCACAGCACGAATTAAAAGAGAGGAGCAGAAGAGCCAATTAGACGCCTCAGAATATGTGATGAAAGGAGCCAATTCCCTCAATAACAAAGGCTGTTATTCTTATTTCAAATAACAGCATGAAAGCATTTTTCATCCCAGACAATCTGGCTATATTGCTGTAATGCCCATGAAATCAGCTACTGCCCGGTGTCCAGAGCAGAATCTGGCCCTCCCCGCCCAACTCTGAGATAGCGCATGGATTCCATCCACAAAGGTTTCCAAATGAGAAATGATTTCTGTAGTGGGAATCTAGGGATAACTATGAAATGCCAGAGAGCGCATTTCAGCTACAGGAGACAGATCTATACCATATGGGCAGAGCCTCATGGCACTTAATAACATCGTTTGTTTCCTGTAGCAAGAGCATGCTGCCACCGGAAAGATGGCCAGGCTAAATTGGTGTTTCATGATTGCTTCAAAAAAAAAAATCTGTGTGTCTAACCTTTTGCAAAGCTGCATGACAATTTTCTACTTCAAGACCCTTACATACGAATGGAGATCATGTGTGACCTTAACTGAGAATTTATGTGATATCAGAGGTTTGAGTCTTTGCAGTCATGTGACTGAAACTTTGAAATTAGATCACAATGAATCCCTTAGTTTTCAAGCCCACTGTTATTGAAAGTTTCCTGAGAAAGGAGGGTTTATGTCACATATGAACCACACCCAAGGCTCACTCCTGTTGTCAGACTGCTCTCCCTAAAGTACAAGTTTGATGTGTCAACCTCCTCTTCAATTAACTCCGCCAGCTCCCAGTCACTTTCAGATATCAAACATAAAATCCATGTTTGGCTTTAAAGCCCTCCATAACATGGCCCCTGCCTTCCCAGTCTTCTTACACATTACACTTCCTCTCTCGCATGATACCCCATCTCCCAACTCGCAGTGTTTTCTGGCCATCCCTCATGCATACAACACTCTCCCTCCTCGTCTCTCCCTCCTGGCTTCCCTGGCTTCCTTTATTTCCAAGCTAAAATCCCATCTTGTATAGAAATCCTTTCTTATCCCCCTTATTGCTTGTGATTTCTATTTGTTGTTATATAGTCGTGTACAACTCTTTGTCACCTCATTTGGGGTTTTCATAGCAAAGATACTGCAGTGGTTTGCCATTTCCTTCTCCAGCTCATTTTATAGATGAGGAAACTGAGGCAAACAGGGTAAAGTGATTTGCCCAGGGTCACACAGCTTGTAAGTATCTGAGGCTAGATTTGAACTCATGAAGAAGAGTTCTGACTCCAGGCCTAGCACCAATTGATTATGTCTAATTTATCTACGGCATGTTTGCTCATAGTTGCTTGCATGCTGACATTTCTCCTACTAAACCATGAGGTCCTTGAGAACGAGAATTATCTTTTGCCTTTCATTGCTTCCCTAGCACTTAACAAAGTGCCTTTCAAAGTCTGAATGACTCAAAGTATAAATTTTGTCCTTTCACTTTAATAATAGATATTTTAGATCAGAGGATCAAGATTCAGCACTAGAAAGGACTTCATCTATTCCAAGGATTCTTAACCTGGGTCTGTAAATTTGGATTTTTTTTAAATTTTTATAACTGTATTTCAATATAATGGGCTTTCTTTATCATTCTACATATTTTATTTTGGGGTAGCTAGATGGCACAGGGGACAGAAAGCCCAGCCTGGAGTTAAGAAGACTCATCTTCCTGAGTTCAAAACCAGCCTCAGACACTTACTAGCTTGTGACCCTGGGCAAGTCACTTAACCCTGTTTGCCTCAATTTCCTCATCTATAAAATGAGCCCGAGAAGGAAAGGGCAAGACACTCCAATACCTTTGCCAAGAAAATCCCAAATAGGGTCTTGAAGAGTCAGACACAATTGATTGACAAAACAATAACAACAAAATATTTTATTTTATGCATTTAAAAGCATTATTCAGAGTTCTGCCAAAGGGGTCCACAACTCACAAAGAAGGTCAAGAATCCCTGATTTAACCCAATCTGCTGTTTTACAGAGAAGGAAGGCCCAGAGAAGTGACCTTAGCAAAAGTCTTACAGGTAGTAACAAACCCAGGATTGAAACTCAGACCTGCTGACCCCAGATGGAGGGCTCTTTCTGTGGCACCACTAAAGTCCTACTTTGATGCCTCCTGGTATCACCCATGAGGGTTCGTGGGGTAAACCCGGGGTTTCGGAGCTTACAAGACCCATCCTGTGTATTTTTCATCATCAATCAGGCAGTGGAACTCTATTTGCTTTTAGAAAATGGTATTTATTAAAAAAGTGTAGGAAGAAAAGTAATTACAAACACAATTTTGTCCCTACAAACAAAAATACACATACGAGTGGAGCACAATTTCTCCTGACACACAGGTACCTGAGGAAATTGTGTAGAGAAAACATGGATTCAAAGGGAAACTCAAGGGTCCAGAGAGAAACAGAGACAGACGGAGAACTGAGCTACAGAGGATAAAGAGGAAATCAAGGTGGGCCATTGGGTCCATGCAGGCACCTTGGAACGTAGCATTCAGAATAAAGTTGCCAGTTGTAATCACCTCTTCAAGGACTAAGGCTCTGCTACTTCTTTATCTTTCTTTCCCATTGCTTTTGTAGTAATAGGCCCCATTATACTGTTTTTCTTTTATCTATGCATTTCCTTTATCCTGCCTTTTTTCATGTATTTATTAAAAAGAAAAAGGTTGGTTCATACACGCTTATATTTGTGTACTTAGCTCATCTTGAGAAAAGTGCAATGGAGAAAGCCATGGGTAAATCGGAAATACAAAATAAATAAAAGTCATAGAGCTAAATCTCTCTCTGAAATTGTACTATCTGGGGACTCTGTGATTGTAAGTTTTATAATATAACCAAAGAAGGACTTTGTGGACCTGAGAGTCATTATTTTACCACTAAGCTAAAAGTGTTTGTAGTTATTGTAACAGGGAGTGGCTGTCTCCAAAGGGGAGGGAGGAGCAAAGAGGAGAGAGTGGTGACTCAAAGGGGTGACATCCTAACTACCCCCTATGAATTGACAATAGCAATGCAACCTAAGAGAATCACTGTCAGACAGTAGGATGGGATGTAACAGATGGACAGACCATTAGCTCTTACGTTATCTAGAGAGCGGGTGCCCCCTCAAAGGAGAACTGCAAGCAGTAATGACAAAGGGTTGCCAAGGATGCAAAGGTAAGACTGGGTGATGACTTCTACCACTTTAGATGGTACTCCCATCAATGAGATCAGAGAGCCAAAATGTCACTATCGTTGCAGTTTCATGGCATGTTGTGGTGGTACCGTCTCAAAGAATTCAGAGTGAGACCACCTCTAATGCAAGTGTAGGCATTTATTGAGGATTGATGACCCTCAGAAGCAGACTAGGTTCCATGAGAAACCAGCACCTTCACAGAAAGCAAGATGGATTTTTATAGGGTAAAGATGCAATTACATAATCAAATTTACACAGAATATAGGAATATGACTGATATTAGAAAGGCAAGGGGGGTTTGTTAAGGGATTGGGTAACAGGGGAGGGGTCCCTTCTATGGTTCAGTGGTCAAACATCCTAGTCATGCTCCCCTCTGATTGGCTAGCTATTATGGTCCTGTCCGGTCAAGATGGATGTTAGATATTGTGGCCCTCTCTTGGGCTAAATGGATGATGTGATTGTGGTTGAGTATAAGAACACACCTGTTCAAATATGCAAATTGGATCTGGGGGCAGCGGCTAGCTAGGAGCAGTGGCTGTATTGATTCTGGGGGCCTGTGGTGTGGTTAAAGCCAGATTGTGTGGTTAAATCAGGACATGCCTCCTGTTAAGTGGGGCCATAAGGAAGTTAGAGTACTGGGGCTGGGGGCAGCTTTATTAGGATTCCATCACTATTATTGTTTTTTTATTGATGTTATCGTGTCAATCATTTGATCTTTGACTGATGTTATTTAGTGCATTTTGTCTCTACGTCTGTATCTTTTATTTCATTTATTGATTATTGTTTTCAAATGTTGTCGTTTACAAAGATATATTTAAGATGTCTGTATTTCTGAATTTAACTGTGAGCTTTCTATGCCCGAGGCCTGTAAACATTTTTGATCACAGTCCTGTCAGTAAACAATTTTTGAACACATACCATCAATTTCTTGTTCAGTCCTTTTTTAGTCATATCTGACTCTCTGTGACCCTATTTGGGGTTTTCTTTGCAAAGACACTGGAATGGTTTGTCATTTCTTTCTCCACTCATTTTATGGATGAGAAACTGAGGCAAACAGGGTTAAGTGAGTCCCCCAGGGTTATACAATGTCTGTGGCCAGATTTGAAGTTACAAAGAAGAGTTTTCCTGACTCCAGTCCCAGAACTCTTATCCACTGTGCCACCTAACTGCCCATAACACATATATATATATACATGCATTATTATTATTAATTACATATGCATGTGTAGGTGTGTGATAAAGTACTAAAACTTAGAAAGGTGATGAGTGGAGTACATAGAGAGCTTACTTCAGATCCAGGAAGACTTGAGTACAAATCCTGCCTGTGAGAACCTGGGCAAATCACTTAATCTATCAATGTCCTGGTAAACCTACATGGATTTCAGGATATTCCTTATCTGAGAATTCCCTATGCCAGTGAAATTACAGGTTTGGTCCCTCTCTTCTATAAAGCTCACACTCAATAATAAAAATTAGAAGGGATGAAATAAATATGAAAGCATATCTTGTTCAAATCTATAAGGAGTCACTATAGTTTATTTAATAGGGGAGTGACATGGGCAGAGGTGCACTGTAAGGGAAATCCCTTTGGCAGCTTTATGGAGTACAAATAGGAGTAGGGAGAGACGAGGTAATGAGTTCAATTAGGAAGCTACTGTAATAGTCCAGGCAATGAGGGCCAGACCGGATGAGCCTAGCCTGGATGTACAAGTAAATGGAAGGGGACAGATGTAAAGATGTAAAAGTAGAAACTGGAAACTTTAGCCATTGATTGAATGTAATAGATGAGAAAGAATGGAGAATCAAGGATAATACAGAGTTCTTGAATGCGGGTGACTAGAAGGATGGTGATGCCTTCCACAGGAGTAGGGAAGCTTGGAAATAGACTGGCATTTGGAAAGAAAAATAATGTATCGAAATCTGCAATGAACGTAACAACCTTTTCATACCTACTCATCCTGTCCAATTTACTCCACCCTACCGAAAAGGAGAAGGGGAGAGTCCACCCATCCAAGAGTACTTGCTGCAATAATGAGGTGATTTTGAGGACATGAGGTGGGTATTCTGAGGCAGGGGTCCATTTTCCCAATGGCGCCAGAGCAGTTGCTGTGCATGCTGGACTTGTGTTTAGCTTATAATTACCCTTATGGGCCAAAACGTGGTTCAGAATTGGGGAGGGAGAATGGGAGGAGAGAGGTTGCACAACTGAAAAAGGGGATATTGTGGAGGAATACTGAAGTTTAAGAATAAATGTGCCGGTATAGAGGACAAGCCCCATGATTGATTATTGCATAGAGGGTTGGCTGTGACCCATCTTCCCCCACTCTGATAGATGGATTAGGATCAGATGAGCCCACATCTTTCCTGTGGTCAGAACACAGCATTCACTTCAGAGACCATTACCCTAAAAATGATTAATTTTTGTTTAAGTATTGTGCATACTGGAAAATAGTCACCTGGCCCAGATGAATAATAATCCAACATACTGAAAGAACTTGCAGATGGGATCATGGAATTGTTGTCAGTAATCCTTCAGAAATCATGATGAATGGGAGAAGAGCCAGTAGACTGGAGGTGGGCAACTGTCCCAGTTTTCTCACTGAGGGAAAGGTGCATCCCAGAAACCACTGACAGGTAAGTTTGATGTCTCTGTTCACATCTGCTAACCTGTTAAGGTGTTAGCAATCAGCAAGCGGTTTGAATTGGGCACAGATGTCAGCTCAGCCTCCTTCTTGAAAGAACTAAAGATTCTAAATTTCTACCTCTAGGCGGCCTCTAAAGTCTACTGCATTAAAAAAAAAATTTCCAGGTAAAAACTTCAAAAAAAGTCTTAAGAACTCTGTGAAGAAGGTAATAGTAGTAGAAATGGTATTTCTACAGTGGTGCAGATGGGAAAAGTGAGGTTTGATGGAAAGAGTTTGAGATTCGGAGGGTAAGAGACCAGGTTCAGATCCCAGCTGTTCTGCTTCCTACCTGAGCACCCTTTGGTAATTCTCTTAATCTTGAATTCATCTTTAAGGACCCTTCCAACTCTAAATTTAGGGTTCTACAACCTAATACCTAGAACAGCTGGAACTGGATGCCTAGTCTTTCGACTCCAGAGTCCAATGCCATTCTCACTACACCATGCTGTCTTTGAATGCTAAGACTATGAGTGTATGTTTCCACAGCTTGAGGGTCCTCTGGGTTTGTGGCCAGTGACCATCACAAACCATTCAGTAAACATTTGTCACATTACTGTTGTTTGCAGAGCATTGGGCTGGACGTGGAAAGATAATGCATTTGCCTGATATGCGAAGCCTGACATCATGGAGTTCACGAAGTAATGCAGAAATAAGACATCATCATAAGTCATAAATAAATCTTCATAAATACTTAGAAAATACCAAGTCAAGTGGACAAGCATTAATTAAGCACCTGCTGTTCCAGGCACTGTGCTAAGCACTGGCCATACGAAGAAAAGCAAAAGACAGTCTCTATGCTCAAGAAGCTCACAGTCTAAAGGGTGGGTCAACATGGAAACATCTATGTACAATCGAGATATATTCAGAATAAATTGAAGACTATCTTAGAGGAAAATACTAGCAATTAAGGGTTCAAATTATGAAATTATAAGGTAAGAGTATTCCAGTTACAAAACGAAACGTTTGTGCTTTCTCCACTCCTCTCACTTGCTGGGTGAGGCATGGATACTAAGGAGGAATGCTAACCCAGCATTTCAGACATCCTCATAGGGTAATGACCTCATCAGCCTCAGTAGTAACCTAGAAGCCCAGAAAGATAAATAAGGATCCCCAATGCCCACACGTGCACAAAGGATCACAGAATCTGCATTGGAAGGTTCCTCATCGGCCACATAACCCAACCAATACCCGTGCAACAATTGCCTCTCTATTATATTTCACAAGTAATGACCCAAAGGGAGTTTATCTACCTACCTACACAGCCCATTTCACTTTTGAACTTCCTGAATGATATTGTTCAGTCATGTCTGACTCTTCATGACCCCATATGGGGTTTTCTTGGCAAAGATACTAGGGCGATATGCCATTTCCTTCTCCAACTCATTTTAGAGATGAGGAAGCTCAGGCAAACAGGGTTGAGTGACTTGCCCAGAGTCACACAGCTAGTGTCTGAGCAAGATTCAAACTCATGAAGAGGAGATTTATTAACTCCAGGCCCAGCACTCTTATGTGCCACCTAGTTTGCCACCTAGCTGCCCCAATACAAAAAATTAACCAGATGGTACAGTGAATAGAATGTTGGGCCTAGAGTCAGGAAGACATGAGTTCAAATCCAGCCTCAGAAGCTTACTAAATATATGACCCTGGGTAATTCATTTAACCTCTGCCTGACCTCATTTCCATATCTGAAAAATGAGGATCATAATAGCAGCTAGGTGTCACAATCAGGAAGACTCATGGTCCTAAGTTCAAATCTGACCTCAGACACTGACTATCTATGTGACCCTGGGCAAGTTACTTCACCCTGTTTGCCTCAGTTTTCTCTTCTATAAAATGAGCTGGAGAAGGAAATGGCCAACCACTCCAGTATCTTTGTCAAGAAAACCCCAAATGGGGTCAGGAAGAGTCAGACAAAGGATTGAACGACAAATAACATCCACCTCCCAGGGCTGTTGTCAGGATCAGATGAGGTAATATTTGTAAAGTGCATATGTAGCACAGTGTCGGTTGCACAGTAGGCACTTGATAAAGACTCGTTTCCTTTCTTTACTTACATTAAACTCAAATTTCCCTTTTTGTCACTTGTAGGGTAATTGAATGGGACCTTAGAGGCACCTATTCCAATCCCTTCAATTTACATATGAAGAAACTGAGTCCAAGAGAGGGCAAATGACACAGAATGACAGAGGAAGGATTTGAACCCAGGGTTCTAATTACAAAGCCAATATTCCTTCAACTTTACCTTCCTTCCCCTACCCCTTCTATCCATTGCCCCTAGGTCTGCTCCTTAACCCTGGTAATTCTTCCACATGATGCTTGAATGGAATGAGCCAAGTTCCCAATGGAATAGCTTGCGAGGGCGACCATAAGAACCGTTTCTGTGGTAACTGGCCCATGAACATTCCTTGCAGTGTGTGTTCCACTGGGGGCTAGCAGGTTGACTTCAGAGTCAAGCCTCTACTTCATGAAACAAAGGACTCAAGATGAATCTTTTCAGGTATGATTGTACCTTTAAAAATGGTAGAAAGTTTGTGCCATGAATTAATGGTGCCCTTTATTTTGGGCTATTTCTTTCTTCTTATTTGTGCTTTATAAAAATCTGTGATTGGTCCTGAATGTTCTGCACTGCACGTTTAAACTTTGGTTCCACGCAGGGGGCTAACAGGAGAGGCCAGTTTAAATAAGTCAGAGGTAGAGATCTTTTGACTAAATGTTAGGTATTTCCTTAACTGGGCACTTGACAAGCTATGGGTGTGTGAGGGCATCTTATGTTTTCTATTAATGTTTTTATTGACTTCTATTTATAACCTCCCTAAAGTAGCTGAGAAAGAGATCTACATGGATCTAGACCAATTTACCCAGAGGCTAAAACCGTTATTGCTTTGTAGCATACAAAGTCAAGTTGGTTTGAACATGGTCGCTTTAGGCAAATCTCCAGCTTCCTACGTGGAGTGGAAGGGGGCAAGGTGCAGAGTTAAAGACCAAAGAAGACGTCAAAGAGCAGAGTCAGAGACCAAAGAAGATGTCAAACCATTGAGCACCTCGTGGTCATGAGCATTGCCATTTTTTGAGGACAAACTATGGTATCAAAGAAACCAGATCTTGCCCTATTCCTGAAGGAGGGGAAAATAAAAAATGGGAAGCAGCCAACAAACTAACTTCACTCCATAGCAATACCTGTTAGTTACATAGTTAACAATAATTGGGCATGATAGAGGAAGGGTAGGTTAGTAGATAGAGGGCCAGCTTTGACACCAGGAAGACTGGATTCAGTTCCTGTCTCTGACACAGTGACAATGTGACCAGAGCCAAGTCACTTAGATTCAGTGTCCTCAGGCAACTTTGTAAGACTTTACAGAGTTACAAACAAGTATGTCACAAAAGGAAAGCTCCACCCAAGAGTTCCCTATATACATGAAATCACAGATCTGGACCAAAAACAAACAAACAAAAAACCACCTACTATATGATTTGGAGGGACCTGGGATGTCACCTAGTATAATCATCCCCTTTTGCAGATGAGGAATCAGACACAGGTATTAAGTGAATTACTTGTCCAAAGTCATGCAAATTGCAACTAGCAAAACCAGGATTCAAACCCATGTCTCCTGGCTGCTAATGCAATGTTAATTCTAACATACCAGGTCTTTACTATATCTGTGTTCAAGACACTGTGCTGGATACTGAGTCCTCTTAAGAATGAAAATACATTTTATTTTATTAACATCACTCACTAATGTTACAAGAGTAAGTATTTCTAGCAGAAAATTTGGGCTATCCAAACGTCTTGGTCTGGTCATGTTTTACTCTACCTGTATAAATAAGGACTAAGGTGGGAAAAACCAAAGGACAATGTATAGCATCTATTAATATGTATATATGCCTCTCGTCTAGCATGCCTGAAATAAATTTGCTGAAACACGTGTAATTTACTATATGCTAAACAGATGGAACACCGAAAGAGCCTATTTCTGTGGAGAATAGCTAAGCCAGGGATGCTATGTGCTTTCTTTAGAAAGAAAAGCAGATTCCTCATTAAAAGTCAAATCCTTCCCTTGAAAAGATTTAATGGCATGGTACTTTAAAGAAGATTCAGCTTGTTAGATGTATGGTATAGAAAACTGTTTAATATAAACCTCTACCCTAAAAATAGTCTTCCATCCCTCAAGCCTCCTCTGAATTCTCTCTTAGATCATGAGCTACAAGTTTTCTCTTTAGTCCCTTCTGCTGCATTTGGCATTATTGCTCAGTCAAAGTCATTGTTAGGGCAGGGTGACTAGAAACTGATTCCATGGCATCAATATTTAGAGCGTACTGACTCCTCCTGAGGTACAAGCAATGGAGCCACTGTGTTGGCTGGCTGACGTGAAAGACATGGAATCAGGGAGGCTTGAGTTTGAATCCTGCTCAGATAGTTATTAGCTTAAGCAAGTAATATGTGTAAAGTTAATATGTGAGTAGAATTAATATATGTAAAGTGCTTTGCAAATCTTAAAGTGCTATATAAGAGCTACTTATTATTATTATTATCATCATCATCCTCTAGAATTAGTTAAAATAGGAAGCCACTATGTCAAATGGCCTATTTCCTCCCCCCTCATTTTGTCCCCCCATGGGAACTCCCCCCACCCCACCCCCATGGGGCACTAGAATTAATTCCAACCAGTTCTCTAGGGCTGACTGTGAAATTTTTCATGTGAGCATTTATACCTTGGAAATCAGTACAGTCTACAAATCAGAGCCCAATTTATTGCTTTATTGATTGTCTAGACTTAAGAAAAGTGATGGAGAAAAATATTTTAATGTAAATTGTATTTAAAAGTGCATCATGCATCCACCTTCCGCCCAACAGCCAGAGCTGCTTGTTAAATATTTCTGAGCATACCCCTGGCTTCTTTCCAGTCTAGCCTAACTGTGGCCCTACTGTTTTCTCCTCTGGAGAACTCCCCAACAGTAGCCTACAGTGTCCCTGGGTCTCCCTGTCCATGAATGCCAGTGACCTTCAGTGTTCCCAAGTATGTAGTGATGTCTCCACCAAATGAAATTTTAGTCTTATTGTAAGGAACTCTGGGAAGGGGTTTAGATACATTGAGAAATATAAATGATGTAAAAAAAGATATCAATAAAAATTATTTTTAAAAATAAAACAAAAATTTATTCCCAGAACTGCATACAATATTCCAGATGCAGTCTACTTGGGAATGGAAGAAATCAAGACTCTCACTTGCCTTTCTTATTGATGTCCCTTCTGGCTCTAATACTGTTGACTTGTATTGAAGATGCAGAGCACCAAAGTCTTGAGATCTTTCTCAGTATGGCATGTACTCATACCTCCCTCCATCTTACACATATAAAGCTGATGTTTTGAACGCAAATCTAAGACCTTACTTTCACGCTTAATGAATTTTATCTTCTTAGATTTGACCTACTATTCTAGCCTGTTGAGATACTTCTGAACCTATCATCCAGTGTTAACATTCTCTTCCAGGGTTGTGATATCTGAAAATGTGATACTGATTTGAACCATATCTTTATTCCAAATAAAAGGGAACAAACATTTAATACCATAGGGCCAAGTATAGAGCCTTAGAGAACCCCATTATAAACCTCTTTCTACATTGTCAGCAAATCCTTAATGAGCACTCTTCATGTTTGACTATTCAGATAATTCCTAATCTGATGGAACAGGGGAGGGGGTAGCAGGGAATAATGAAATTTTATTTTAATAGATATCTAACTCCTAAGCAATTTAATATATAGAGGTTCCCTTTATGACTCCAGTAATTCACCCAGAAATTCATATTCATATAGCACTTTAAGGTTTTACGAACCACATGACATAAATTACCTCATTTAATCCTCATAACAACCTTGTGAGGTAGATGCTTTTCTTATCCAAATTTTACAAATAAAGAAACAGAGGTTAAGTGGCTAACCCTATATGACACAGCTGCTAATAAGTGTTTAAGGTAATATTTGAAACAAGTCTTCCTGATTCAAAATCCAGCATTGATAACCACTTGGCCTGTCTTCCAACATCTACCCCATGAAACATCTTAAATCAAAGCTTCTTCTAGAAGTGATAAAGCTAAAAGGGTCTTATAGGAAATGTATAAACTCAAAGGTGTATAAGCCAGTTTCTGACATATGCATCATTTCTCTAAGGGGGTATGTGTACACACATGTGCAGTATGTAAAAGAGGAAAGAGGAAAGGAAGAAGGGAAAATAAGAAAAGAGAGGGAAAAGGGGGGAAAGAAGAGAGAGAAAGAGTAAGGAGAGAGTAGGGATATGCACATAAAGAGGACAGAGAGGAGGGAAGAAAAGAGAGGAGAGAGACAGAAAAAGGGAAGGAGAAAGAGTGAGAGAGTCGGTGAAGAGAGAGTAGAGAAAGACAGAGCTAAAGTGAGAAAGGAAGAAAGAGGAGGGAGAGAAAGGGAATGAAGGAGAGTAGGGAGAGAGAGAGGGAGGAAAGAGAGAAAAGGAGTGTGTGTGTGTGTGTGTGTGTGTGTGTGTGTGTGTGTGCGCGTGCGTGTGCATGTGTGTGGCTGGCTTAGGTTTTAGGGAACTAGTCAGAAATGTGGTTCAAACAATTGCTTTGGATTGGAGCTGAGTATTTACCTCCATATTGAAAGATTTGTATGTGTGCTTGGCTCCAACTCTGCAGAAAATAGAGTATTTTGTCTCCAAGAACAGTAAGGGGCCGTATGCTGTATCCTCTCATCCCCTTTTGATGACACCCAGCCTTGATTACACCAAACCTGCCAGCAGAATTGCCCAGGGAAATGAGACGTCTTATTTGGCCAGTAGTACAAAGAGCGATTGTTTTCTGGGAAATAGAAAAGTTTCTAAGGCATCTAGAAGATGGAAGAAAAAGCCTTCTAAAGGAAAGATGAAAACCTCTTTCCTGTCAGCAGCATCTGGGGCCAGAGCCATATCTCTCCTTCCCCACCACCTCCCACCCCCATCCAACCTGTGGCCTCCAAAGTTGAAGATTTCTTTGTCTAGAAAGTGAGCACTATTTGATTACATTCACGCAGCAAAGAACAGTCCTCTTCTTTTGAGACAGCTAAAGGATAATTAGGGCTAATAATAACAAGGAAAACCACAGTCTATTCCCATTTCCCTGTCCAGTGCTGGATTGGCTTGACAGGCCTGATAATAACAACAGTGACTTTCTGCCCCCTTCTTCCCTGAACTGTACCAACTCCTAGCTTTTTTCTAGGGTACAGGGTCTTTGGTGTCCAGGTCGTACATTCCTCTGCCAAGGCCTTTATCTCCTACATCTAACCTGATTTGCACCTATTAACATCACGTGATGTATTTTAATCGAGCAACTCACAAAGTAGTTTTGGTTCCCATTTCAAGTAAACCCAAGATGAGCCATCTTCACTACAGGGTACCCACTAACCTCTTCTAACCTTCTCCTCTCACTGGTCTTTCCACTCTGACTTAGAGCCAGGGATAGAAAAATTTTCTAGTCCAAAAATGACAGCCCTAAAAATGGAAAATCCTGGTAATACCCTGAGATCTTGAATGGTCTGATGATCTTTGAGCCAACTCTGCCGAGGAAAGCATCCCAGGTTGAAGAGACCCACTTTCCTGGGCAGTGATTGGCATCATCACAGCTGGTCACTAAACAAGTAAATGGATACCTTCAGCACCCAAGGGGGCTCCTGCTCATTCACATCCTATTCCAAATAAAGGTCTCTGGAAGGACTGCAAATAAGAATCCTACTTTCCTAGCTAGCTCTCTTTTTTTTAATTTTTAATTCTGAACTAAGCAAACATCAAATAAAATGGGTATTTCTGTTATGTACAGATTGGATTTCTTGTTAAAGTAATGCGACTTGTAGTTTTCAAAGCTATCCTACTTGCCTGTGGTTCCTTCTGGATTTCCTTCTATTCTATATATTTTAAATCCTCCTTTCTTTTCTTTTTCTTTGTTTTTGGCTACTATAGCCCCATACTTCTCAACTTCCCATACCCCTAAAAATTGGGGGAAAGAAAAGGAGAATAAAAGGAAATTTTCACACTGGTTAGATCTGAAAATGTATGTCTTCTACTGCATTTTGAGTCCATGCAACCACGAGGTAGCTGTGTCATCATGGGTCCACTCGTGTTGTGGTTGGGCACCTCATTTGTAGCACAGGCTCTAGAGTGATTCCCCCAATGCCCACTCACACTAGAAGCTTGGTTCCCCAGAGGGCAGCTCTTACACCTCGCTTCAAGAGTTCCAGGGACCATCCCCAAGAGGTTGTGGGGTGTTTGCCCAGCTTTATAGCTCATGTTAAGACATAGTGATAAGATGACTTTAGCAGAGCCCTCACAATATTACCAAACCAGCAGTGGCTGGTACCATCTAAATTGGAAGCCAAGAATAGGTTGAATGCAATGAAGAAAGACAAATGCATGGCTCTTCAAAGAGCCCAGGAAAAAAAATGTTTCACCATACCCAAGGGGACATTTTGAGGACTCCAGCAAAGAGATTTCTAGCAGCTAGCACTTCACAAATATTATCTTATTTTATCCTCACAATACCCCTGGGAGGTAGATCCTATTATTATCCCCATTTTACAGATGAGGAACCTAAAACAAAGAGAGCTTAAATGAATTGCCTAGTATTATATATCTAGTAAGTATCTGTCCATCTCTTCCTGACTCTGGGACCAGCATTCTATCCACTGTGTTTATTGTACTAATTAAAATACCCCTTTTTCTTAGCTAATTAAGTCTATCTCACTAATTTATACCAACTGAATATTACAGCAGAGGGAGAAAGATAGCATGAGTGGAGGTTTGTGAACTTTGGCACTAGAAAACCGGCACCAGACCCTCAGGGCTACCCCAAGAATCCTGAGTGGAGAAGCAGTAGCCTCCTTGTGGAGACCCAAATTATCAGTGCCAGTAGACATTAGCCAGTAGACAGCTCCAGAGCCTGTACTGGACGTTAATCAGAGTTCTTAATCTTTCAGGTTGCTTTTCTTTACAGTGTTGTTACAATAAGTTGTTCTACTTATTCTAGTCATTTTACTCTGAATCATTTCATACAAGTCTTCCCAAATTTCTCTAAAAGTGGATTGCTTCTCACAGCACAATAATATTTCTTTAAATTAATGTATCATAATTTGTTTTCTATTCCCCAGTTGAGGGATACCTCGCTAGTTCCTAGCTCTTTGGTACCACAAGAAGAGCTCCTACATTTTTTGCGTATATATGTTCTTTTCCTATCTCGTTGTCTCTTTGAGGCACATGCCTATATGGTGTGAAATGCTAGTCTCAACCTAATTTCTGCCAGACTGCTTTCTAGTTTTTTCCAGAAGATTTTATCACATAAAGAGTCCCCACAGCTGTAGCCAAGGTCCTGGGGTTTATCAAACACTATACTGTGATATTCCTTTATGTGTTTTGATGTAGCATTCCTAATATATTCCATAGATCAATCTCTCTACGTTTCAATAAGTTGCAAACAGTTTTGATGATTATTGCTACACTACTATTGCTATATAGTTTGAGATACGGTTCTGCTAGGCTTCCTATTTTTCATTATTTCTCTTGAGATTCTTGACCTTTTATTCATCCAGATGAATTTGGTTATTATTTTTTTTCTAGTTCCATAAAGTAATCCTTTTGTAGTTTTATTCTGATGTCAACAAAGAGGTCAATTAACTTAGGGAATATTGTTATTCTTATTATATAACATTGTCTATGCATGAGCAATTAATTGTTCTCCAATTATTTGTATATCTTTGTTTAAAGTGTTTTACAGTTGTATTTATATAATTCCTTGTGTGTCCTGCCAGGTATATTCTCAAGTGTTTTATACATTCTGTAGTTATATCAAATGGAATTTTTCCCTCTCTCTCCCTTCTATTTTTTGTTGATAATATTTTTGAAAAGCCAATAATTTATATGAATTCATTTTATATCCTGTAAATTTGCTTAAGTGTGTCAATTAATTTTAGTCAGTTCTTTTGGATTCTTAAGGTAGAACACCATGTCATTTGCAAAAAAAAAAAACAAAAAGTTCCATTTCTTCTTTGCTCATGTTTATTTCTTTTATTCCTTTTTCCTATTTTTTTCCTTAGCTACCTAACATTTCTAACCCTGTTAAATAATATTGTATTCTGATCCTATTGGACAGGATTCTAGCATTTCTTCATTTAATATCATGTTGGCTCTGTTAGACAAATATTATTTGCTAGATTAAGGAATGTCCATTTATTCCTATGCTTCCTTTTTTTTTTTACCAAAATATGGATCTTGGAATTTTGTGGAAAAATTTTTAACATCCATTGATGTAATCATGTAGTTTTTATGATTGATATTCTTAATAAGGTCTATTATGTTTTAAACAATAAGTTATCATAATAATAACATTAAGTTTTGACTTTCCTTATATTGAACTAACCTTACACTCATGGCATAAATCCTGTGTGGGCATAGTACACATTCTTTTTCATATGTTGTTGTAGCTTCTTTGCTAATATGTTATTTAATATTTTTGCATCAATTTTCGTTAGAGATATTAGTCTGCAGTTTTACTTCTCCTATTGGTTAAGATATCAAGACCATATCTGTATAATGGAAAGATTTTGGAAGTATCCCTTGTTTTCTAAGTTTTGCAAATAGTTTATGTAGCATTGAAATTAGTTATTCTTTGAATGTGTGATAGAATTCACTTGTAAATCCATTTTGTCCTGAGGTGTGTGTGTGTGTGTGTGTGTGTGTGTGTGTGTGTTGTTGACATTGTTGTTGTCATTGGTGTTTACTTTGGGAGTTCAATTCTGACTTTTCCATTTTTTTCTAACATTGGGTCATATAAATTATCATTTTTATTCAATTAATCTGAACATTTTTCAATTTGAACCATTTCATCTAAGTTACCAATTTGGCATGTGATTGGGCAAAATAATTTTTGATCATTTCCTTTATTTCTGTTGTGAATATTCCTATTTATTATTGGTATAATTTGCATCCCCCTCTCCTTTAAAAAAAAAAATCAAGCCAGCTAACTTTATTTTATTAATTGGAACATTTTTAAACAGCTCCTACTTGTACTTATTTTCATTTGGTTTTTTACTTTCAATTCTGTTCATCTCCTTTCTGATTTAAGGAGTTTCTTTTTCGGTGTTTAATTGTTAGTGCCTGTTGATGTTTCTTTTTTTTGTCACTTTGTTGCCTTTCTAGAATTTTTATTAATTGTATACCGAATTGATTTGTTTCTGTTCTATCTTTGTAAATGAAATCACTTAGAGATAAAACATTTCCCAAAGGAATGCTTTAGTTGCATCCCATACGTTTGAATACAGTGTCTCAATTCTATTTTTTATAAAGTTTCTTTCGTTTTCTATTACTTGGTTTTTATCCCACCATTCTGTAGAACTAAATTATTGATTCTCAATTAATTTCATCAATTCTTCAAAGGCCCTGTCCTGAATATCATTCTCCTGCATTTTAGTCAATAAAGGATATGTTAAGTTTTGCTTTTCTGCATTTGTCAGTTTTTTATGTCCCAAAACGTGGTCAGTTTGTGTAGAGATATTTTTTTAAAATTTTTTTTAGGCAATTGGGGTTAAGTGACTTGCCTACAGTCACACAGCTAGTAAGTGTCAAATGTTTGGTCTGAGGCTGGATTTGAACTCAGGGCCTCCTGACTCTAAGACCAGTGCTCTATCTACTGCACCACCTAGCTGACCCAGTTTGTGTAGAGATGTTATACACATTTGAAAAATATGGAAACTGGGCAGCGAGGTGGCACAGTGAATAGAGCGCTGGCCCTGGATTCAGGAGGACCTGAGTTCAAATCCAGCCTCAGACACATAACGCTTACTAGCTGTGTGACCCTGGGCAAGTCACTTAACCCCACTGCCCAACCAAAAAAACAAAAACAGAAACGAAAAATACGTAAACTCTCTTTTGCTCCTTTTTATTCCTATCTCCAGAGAACCACCACATAAAACTTTTCTGAAGTTCTATTCGGGTCATTAACTTCTTTCTAGTTGATGGTTTTGTTATATTTTCTTGGTCTGAAAAGAGTACACTAAGGTTTTCTAATATGATAGCTTTATTGTCTATTCCTCTACTCCAATTAATTTTTCCTTCAAGTACTTAGATGTTAGGCTATCTGGTGTGTGTGTGTGTGTGTGTGTATGTGTACATATATGTATATATATATATGTACATATATATGTATATATATGTATATATATGTATATATATATGTATATATATGTATATATACATATATATATACACCAGGTAGCCATATATATATACATATATATATACATATATATATACATATATATATACATATATATATATACGTATATATATATATATACCAGGTAGCCATATATATATATATATATATATATACACACACACACACACATACACACACACACATACATACATATACATACATATATAAAGATATTAATTTATTATTAAATATTATCAAATAAGACAATATTTGTAAAAAGTGATTAGCATAGTGCCTGGCAAATAGTAGGTGCCACATAAACACTTAGTCTCTTCTCCTTTCCCATCCCAGGTATTGTCTGTAATTATAATGTAGTTTCCTTTCTTGTCTCTTTTTATCAAGTTTATTTTTACTGTTATCTTGCCTAAAATTATGATTGCTCTCTCTGATCTTTTATCACCTGAAGTTCATATATTTTGTTTCAGCTCCTTATTTTAACTCTGTGTGAATCTTTATATTCAAATGTGTCTCTTCTAAACAACATTTGGATTTTGCTTTCAATTCTTTTCTGCTATCTTTTCCATTTTATGAGTGAGTACACTCCATTCAGATTCACAGTTTTAATTGCTAATTCTGTATGTCTCTCTATCTTGTCCTCTCCTTCTTTTTCCTTTCTCTCCTTGCTTCCCCTGCAAAGAAGAAGGTAGTGAAAGGGGATTTTGCTTAACATTGATGTTCTATAATTGAAGCAATCTGTTTCTGTTCCATTATCTATCTTCTCTATTACTTGTTCCATCTCAATTACATATTTTTACTTTCTTTCTTTGCTTTTCATCACATTCTACCTTCCCATTTTGGAGGATTTATTTTGGGTTTTGTAATTTTGGAGGTTTTTTGAATGAGTACTCCCTTAGTTAGACTCTCCTCTCCTCTCTCCCAATCCCTGCTGATTTTCCAGTGGAATTTAATATATTTCTACACCGTGCTTTTTGGATATGTCATTAAGTTCTCATGACTGCTTAATCTTCTTTTGTTAAATGAAAGTAAGATTCATAAGATGCCAGTTGTTCCTTACCCTTTCAGAGGATGATGGGTAGGTTCTTTCTCTTTTCACTCTATTAGATCTGGGCAGTTTTGGGTTGTGATTTCTTGAAACGTGGTATCCAGGTTTTGTTTTTTTTTTCCTTAGTCATAATTTTCAGGCAGTCAGTGATTCTTTGATTATCTTCCTTTGGCCCATTTTCCAAGTCAATTGTTTTTGATTGCCTGTATCTTATGTTTTCTTCTATTAATTGAATTTTTAAAATTTTGTTTCCAGATTTCTTTTTGTCTCATGGAGACTGCTGTCTTTTTGGCCAATTCTAATTATCTAGGAGCTTAACTCTGGGACATGATGTATCCTCATCTGTTATAAACTACTAATTCTCCTTGCCGTTGTTTCACCCCTAACTATCATTCCTTTAACATTACATTTTCTATCTCTGGCTTCATTTCCTCTAGGTATCTTATAATACTTGTGGCCAGTGCATTCTTTTCTCTGAAACTCTCTTAGGAATTGTTAGGGAGTTACCCTCTTCCAGGTGTACCACTTGGGCTTCTCTCAGTCCATAATATTTCTTCTGTTTATTTATATCCTCAACCTCAGTTTCTGGATTGGGGCTCTGTGCTTAGGTCAGACTGCTTATCCATGTTCTTTTATGATAGGGTAGATCCCGCATGGTTGGAGGGAACCAAAACCAGGCCACCACCTTCCATAAAAATTCCTGAGTTTTGGCTCCGTCACCTGGTAGCTCACCTGGGGTTATAGCCTTGGCTCCTTCTCTGTCTCTCTTGCACAGTTCCGAAGCCAGTGTTGGCTCTGTCACTTGTTATGAGCTTGACAGGTCCCAACCAGGTGTCTTTGATCATGTTATGAGCATACCCTGGGCTCAGGTGTGGGCTGCCTGGGCACTAGGCTGACTGGGCCTGAATGCCTGGCACTAACTCCTGATATACTTTATGTGGGGCTGCCTGGGGTTGAGCTTCCTGTTTTTTGCTCTAGTCCTGTCTTCTTTTAAGTGATTCTTGTACTTTGCTTTCCAGTTACCTTGGAATGTCTCTGCTCAGAATTTCTGTAGGATTCTGGCAGTTTTCTGAAGTCTCAGACTTGATAGAGTAGCTTACAACTATTTTTCTTTGGTTTTCTTTACTGTCATTCTTTAGTGTATTTTTAGAATTGTACAAGGTGTTTGGCATGGGGTGCCACAAGGTGGTCTGGATTCCTCTACATTCAGACAGACCACAACTCCTCTCCCTTCTGGATTTTTCTTCAGTTTATATAAAATCAGAATCACAGAATTTCAGGATTGCCAAGAACCTCATTGGCCATGTAATCCAACCCACATATCCAAAAAAAAGAATCATTCTATGAGTGGAACACCTCTAAATTGTAAGCTCCTTGAGGGCAGAGTATAGGTTTTGTATCCCTAGCTTAGTGTTTTATATAAAATAGATGTTAAATTTATGTTTGTTGAATTAAGGAATGGGGACTGGGCTGGTGATTTCAATGGAATAGAGAAGCCCTGGGTAAGATATTTCCTTTATCCATGCAGGTCAGCACCTACCCTGCAATGTGTAGCTGTAAGGAGTTGACTAAAGCACTGAAGATTGCCTGAGGCTCTCTAGCCAGCATGCATCAGAGGAAGGATTTGAGCCCAGGTTCTCTCGTCTCTGAAGCCATTTTCTATTCACTTGCCATTTGGCCTTTTTGCTTTTTAAATTGAAAAAAATTTTGGTTCTCTGAAATGCTGGGTAGATGAAATATATCCAAATGAATAAGAATGTAAAACTACAGAGATAAAGGAAGACAAAAAAAGCAACTGGATGTCGTGCCATTTTTTATCACTTCATCCAGGGTGAATTAAGCATTTAACTGTTTGTCCAAAACAATCCTTGGCATTATGATGAATTTATATAACCCAAAGATGGAGGCAGTGGGGTGGTAGAAAATGTTTAACAACCATCTCCAAAAAAAAGTACACATGATATACATTTTTTAAAATTTAATCTGCATTATTAACATTTTTCTGTCACTTTCTTAATTCTAGAAATCCAACAAAAGAATAAATCAAGCCCTGATTGGTAGCATTGGCTGATTTCTGAGGTATAAATGCTCACACTGAAAAAGTAACAATTAACTTTCCCAAGGCCCAGTATGAGCTGGCTCCAGCGTACCTCTCAAAGGAAGGGATTTCAGAGGCATCTAATCCAACTCACAATTCCATCTGTGACAAGCGCCCATCCAATTTCCTCTTACAGGTCTTCAGTGAGACCTACTACTCCCTGATGCTACCTATGCCACTTTTTAGATGACTCTGATTGTCAGGATATTTTCACTTATGCCAAGTAAAGCTCTCTTTGTCTCTGGATACATAGCACTTTGTAACCTTTAAAAAGTGCTACATAAAAGCTGGCTGACATTTATATAGCAGATTAAGGTTAACAAAGTACTTCATGTATATTATTTTGTTTATAATCATAATAATTACAATGATTATACATAATTATTACTATCAGCGCCATTCTTCCCTCTACCTTTGTGCTTATGAGAACTATGTGTTTATCTTTCTTATTTCCTTTACTGGTAGTGATAGAGACTAGACCTGTGATTTCAATACCATGGGTAATTCCCAGGTGAGGAAATTCCCTCCACCAATGCAGTTCAGCACTTTCTCTGAAATTTATAGTTTTAGAGAACTGCCCTGAAGACCGAGGGGGTAAGTGATCTGCCCCCAATTACAAAGTATTAGACATAGGATTTGAATATGGTTCATCCTCCAAATCTAGCCCTCTTTTCTCAGCTGTTGCTTCTCAATATCTGAAACATGTACATAAATTTTAACATATAGGTTGTTCCAAAAGTCTTAGTGTGGATTTAAGCTTTAATAATTAATAATTAAGCTTCTCAACATCTTTACATGTTCACATGTATAAAACTCTAATAATTAAATAATTAAGCTTCTCCATATCTATAACATGTTTACTTGCCCATCTCAAATGGTAGAACAGGAAAAAACCATAAAGACCATGAAATCCAAATTGTAAAATAAACCAGAATCAAGGAAAAAAATAGTAGATTAATGGAAGGGTGGCAAAGGAAGGAGCTGGTGAAGTTGATTTTGTCACCCAGCCAAGGAAATAAGAAACTACATGGAGACATGTGGTCACCTCATCCTGTTATACTCAGGCTATACATGTACAAAAAGGCTACCATGAAAATAATCAGAGCTTATACACTACCATCAGTTGCATAGTATTGGGGGATAAAGAAATTAAAAGAAAAACTTGGTCAAGATCCTACAAATTAAATCAATATACACTTCGATACTGTTGACTTCAATATGAAGTTAGCAATAGGGAACGGTAATAAGAAATATATCAGGAAGCATGATTCAGAAAGAATGAATGAGGGAGACAAAAAAAATGGCAAATCATGCTGAAATCCATGCCTCCACATCATGATTTTTTTTGTTTTTTGATGAGACAATCAGGGTTAAGTGACTTGCCCAGGGTCACACAACTAGGAAGTGTCAAGTGTCTGAAGCCAGATTTGAACTCAGGTTCTCCTGCCTCCAAGGCCAGAGTTCTATCCACTGCACCACTTAGCTGCCCTTATAGCATGAATTTTTTTTAGAAAAAAGGGGACATGCCATGGGACATGGCAAACATTTAATTGAACATACCAGCCAGTTGATAAAAATTTATAAAGCACCTACTATGTGCTTGGCACTGGGCTAAGCAGTGCAGATACAGAGGAAGAAAAAGATAGTCCCCACTCTCAAAGATCTCACAATCTAACACAAAAACAAATATATACAAACTTTACACAGGATAAAAAAGAAATGATCACCAGAGACAAGGTACTGACACTGAGAGATTGGGAAAGTCTTCCCATAGAAGAATGGATCTAAGCTGGGACTTGAAGGAATTCAGTGAAGCCAGGAGGTACGATGAGGAGAGAGAACATTTCATGCATGAGGAACAGTCAGGGAAAATACCTGGAGGCTTGAGGTGGAGCACCTTATTTAAGGAATAGCAAGGAAGACAGTGTTCCTGGATCAAAGAGTATATTGTGGGCTAAAAGTGTGAGAAGCCTGGAAGGGTAAAGGGGGTTAGGTCAATGCTTTGAAACACTAGGTAAGGGATATTATATTTTATTCTGGAGGTCATCAGGAACCACTGAAATTTATTGAATAGGGAAGTGACATGGTTGAACCTGTACTTTAGGAAAATCACTTTAATGGCTGAAGATGGATTGGAGTGGAGAGAAATTTGAGGCAGGCAGGTTAACCAGCAGGCTATTACAGTAGTCCAAAGAAATCTATTTTTAATAGGCAAGGAAAGAGTCATTACTGATGTGGCACTCATACTTAATTCAATTGTCTGCATACACTCAGACCACAAATTGTGAAAGCAAAGGTCAGAATTTTTTTTAACTAGAAAGAAAATAATGAAAAATACAGATGGCATGCAATTGGAAGAACTCAATTTTGACCTATTTAGACAAGTTGCTGATCGTGAAAAATGGGTAATAGTAGAAGTGACATCAATACTAATAATAATCATTTTACTCAGAAGCTTAACTGATGTAAATCAATTACCATAACAAGGAGACTAAAAGAGGCCCAAAAGTGACTTAGTTAATAAACACTTGACCTACTTGCTAAATGGAGAGAAATGAAAGCAATACTCATTTAGAATACAAACTGCTGCTGTTCATAAAAATCTTATAAAGAAGGCAGGAGGGAAGTGATGAGCAGGAATCCTTCATGAAATAGTAAGATAAAATGGATGGGGGTGGACAGTTGAAAGGAACTTGGTTGAGTCAATGCAAATGAATTTTTCCTAAAAAGATGGCAATGTGAAAACTTCTAGTCAAGTCCAGATCCCCTGAGAAATACCTCAGGAAAACCCAGATGAAATAAAGAGTTAACAAGACCAAACTGGAACATCAATGAGCTCCTCCACCCAATGCTGGACAGAACAAGAAGATGGGCCAAAGCCTACAGGACCGGGGCCTGAAGATGAGGCCTGTTCTCTGCTCAAGAGCAGTTTGGGTGTACCAGTTCAGGATGCCCAAAGCTTCAGAATGCACAATAGATGATGGCTTCAAGGATGCAGGCCAGCACATCATGGCACTCTGGGAGATGGGGCCTGACATCATTGTTGGCCTTCATTTTAGAAGGGGATCAATGACATCATAGGGTGATGCCTTGATTTGCTCATGAATTGGACTTAAGTGAAGCAGAGTTGTACAAAGTAGTCAGCCTCTCTTTTCCAGAGTCATTGAAGTCCAGTGACAAGACACAAGTCAAGATGACTGGCGATGGCCTAGGTTGCAGTGGATGACCTTGGAGTCTTCAGTGCTGACCAAACTCTAAGAGCTCCACAAGACCTGCTTCAGCCACATGCATGGTCATTGGAACAAATTGTCCTCATCTGCCTATTCCACCAGGGCAAGTCTTCACGTGCTTGGAGTACACATTCCCCTACCTCTCCGATGAGTTTGAGGCCTGTCAACCTCATGAGATGGTTTTACTGGTGTATGGCCACTGTGCATACTGCAGCTCCTTGGAACCACAAGTGAGATTTGGGTTCTAGGTTGACACCAAAGGTGGATGAGCAGCCCTGAAAAGGGCTTGGGCAGCCCCCACACCAGAGGTGCTGGTCTTCCCTGAAGACCCCATGCACCTCAGCAGAGCTATCTTCAGATCAGACTATGCCCTACAGCAAGACCTGCCCCCGCCTCTGTATCTGGCTTTGAATCCCAAGCAAGGACTTTGAAGTAATACCAGACCCTAAGCAACTCCTCAGCAAGGGATTACAGTAGGAAAGAAGGCCAGGACCAACCTATCCTGCCTAGAATTTCAGCTGTGCTGAGGTATCCAGACTTCAGCAGAATCAGAACCTATCTCTAATACAGAGGTTTCCACTCCAGGTCTACACCTACAGAAAGGATCTGGGCTGGACCACCCCATCCAGCATGCTACTGCTTAATTCCTTTTTAAGATTTAGTAACTTAAAACTTCACTAAGACTTTTGGGGCAGCCTGTATATCAAAATGTACTGGCCTTTCCAGTAAGATCAGGGGTAAATCAAGGACATTCGTGGTCCCTACTACTATTTAGCATAGCTCTAAAAATGCTGGATTTTGCAACAAATACAGCCCTTGAAGGGCTGAGCAATGAGAGAACAGGAAATGATGAAACAAAATTACCATTATTTGCAGATGACATGTGATCCCTAGAGAATCACTAAAAAAAATAAATTTTAAAAATTTTAAGTAATAAAATAAATTTTTACTAAAGTAGCAAGATACAATATAAACCCAAAAATTATTTGGCCCTTCTATATATTACTAAACCTATCAAAAAGAAAAAGAAATTCCATTCAAAATGCTTACAAAACATATACAAGATCTGGAAGTCTCCCTATCAAGACATATACAGGAAATAAATGAATGCAATTACAAAATACTTTATAGAAGTAGAAGACAAACAATTGGAGAAATATTAGCGGCTTAAGGACAGGCTATAACAATATAATAAAAATGATATTGTACAATTAACTTGTAGTGTTTGGGCTACATCATTCAAAGTAGCAAGGGTTTACTTTTAAAAGCTAAATAAAATAATAATATATGGGAGGCGAAAACTCAGATTGAAACCATCAGTCATTTCCAACTCTTCAAAGATTAAGAAAGTTTCCCCCAAAAAAATCTACTCTTTCCCCAAATCTTCACACCTGTTCAGTAGTCAATACTATAATATACCCTGCTTTCTTCTATTCACTAAACATTTCTTGAATCCTGATTCTTTTTCCTCAAACATAAAAAGGCCAGGGATTATTGAGAGGTAAATATAATTTTAATATGAGGGCAGAGAGCCAAACATCTGTCTGGAAGTCAAGAATTTTCTTAACTGGGAGCTTTGAGCTATTGTGATTATACTACTAACTTTTCATCTGATGTAAATACCACAATATTGTAGAAGATGGGACCGTGGACCACGTATGTTGGCATATAGCATAAAAAGAGAACTAATTTCTTATGCTCTTGTATGAATCACCAGGAGTGAGGAGTTGTCATCCATTTTGATAAGTTATTAGGCTTCAAAGAGATTATGTATAAAGGTGCTCTTCCTCATACTGGCTCAACATTTGGATGCTTTGGGGATGGGGAAATCCCCTAGCTACTTCCAGTGATTTAACACTTAGGGTGCCTGAGAATGAAAAAGTCATCCCTTCTATAGGCCACTGAATAGAAAGTTCCATGGGACCTTTAAAAAGGGAGATTTCACTCACGGCTCTCTTTTTGGGATGCTTCCTGGTAGCTCTCCTCTGAGGGTGGAGGTTGGTCCAACTTCCCCTCACCCCCACAGAAATGGTGAACCATGGGCTTATGGTGACTAAAGCCTGCCTTGGTGAGCCTAACCCTGGATTGGGCTCTTTCCTCTGTTTATATTGCTTTGCTGGCTCAAAAGTAGCCCCAAACCGCTGCTGAGATGGCCGTGTTTGGACGTATTTGAGAAGTTCAGCAGTCCGCGAGAAGAGGGGAGGGAATGGGAAAAGAGGGAAAGGAAGAACCGAGGAAGAGAGAGGAGAGACACAAAAACACGAAAAATACCAATGGGCTTTTAAATTGGGGAAATGAAAGACAGCGCCCACAGCCTAGTGTTTTCTGCATTCCAGGATGCAAATCAGGATCACAACGGGGTGAGAAAATAAGAAGGAATGTTTAAAAGCACCTCCAAACCGTGTGTCCTGTTAAGCGTAGGTAAGAAGAATTCGTGCAGAGGCGAACGGGGTTTTGAGGACTGGGCTGTCGGGAAGCTATTCCTACATCGCCTGGGCCATCTAGTGTTTGCAGACAATTGCTTTGAAACTGACGTTCAACTCGTCATCACTCCGGCTGACGGCTTGGCTGCTGTCCTCAGCTCCCAGCAGACAGGCAAACAAAGAAATCAACCTTGGGCTCCACGAGGCCGGGTTATGGGTTTAGCAAGGAGTTGTGAAGGAAGAGCACGTTAATAACAGGGTAACGGTGCGGGGGAGGAGGCGCTTTAAGCTCCAGTTTTAAGGCATCGTGGCTCACACGTGTTGTGAAAATAATACATGATAATAGAGCCATTCAGTCTCATTAGACTCACGTACAGCTTAATAGAAGGAGAATTCAGATCTGACACTGAACATCTGGATAGGAGAAAGTAATAGAAATAGGATAGGGCAGAGCAAGACTATCTTTGCTTGTGCTCAGTTCCACATTTTTTACCCCTTTTGTGGTCTGGCTTCTGTACCAGAGCTGGTCATAATGCCCACTGTTAACAGGAGCTACTGTATCCTCTCTGAAAGTGAAATCCTGCTCGGCGGCAGGCCCTAATAAGCCTCTCTCGCCCGGGAGCAAAGCAAAGGGGCTGTCCCTTCCCGACCTCTTCCATTCTTGATTCTTTCCTCCAGGGGTCCCATCCATCAGGCGAGACATTGCTTGACATATCAACATCTGGAAATCTGCTCCTCCAACTGTGGTTTAAATTCTTGCTTGGAGCAGCCGCTGGAAGAGCAGAGCAGAACAGAAGAGAACCCTGGAGGGAGATGGGCCAGAAGCTTGCTCCCTGTTTAATGTAGCTGAAACAGGGTTGGGAGTTAGGGAAGGGGGAGGGGAAAGGAGGGGAGGGAGAAAACACAAAGCGGAGGGCAAGCCATGAAAATAATCCCTGACCCACGTCTGGGACTTAGCAGGGTGGGCTTAACCAGAGTCAGGCAGTGGGGGTGCCTCATAAAAACCAGGAACAAGAATTTTCCCATAATGTCTCACTTTTGTCTGGGTGTTTAGGCTGGTTTGAGAACGTTTTGAGAACGGCACTTTATATTGGCTCGTCTGTTGTCTCTCCTCAGTAGGATATAAGGTCATTGAGGGCAGGGATTCTTTTTCTTTCTATCTTTGTGTCCTCACTGCCTGGCATCGTGTGGGCGTCGTGTGGATATTTAATAAAAGCTTGTTTCATTGGTCACAACACACTAGCCTCAAAAAAAAAAAATAGGAGACTGCAGAACTAGAAAAAGGGTAAACTATTAATTCAATTATATAAATGAAAGAGACATTAAAACATAGCAGAATTCAGATGAAATTAAATGACTAATCTTGGTTCTAGGATCCAGATAATGAAACACACTTCGCCCCCTCCGTAAAGTGGTGGGTATAGGTACAGAATGTCACGTATGTTGTCAGATGCAAAAACTGTAGCAATAAATTTTACCTGACTGTTTTTCTTTGCTGTAAGGGCTCTTGGTTCCTGGGAAGTGACTATGACATCTATTAGTCAGTCAACTGCCATTTATTAAGTGCCTTCTATGAGCCAGGTTCCATGTGCATCAATTAAAGACATCATTTTTAAAAACTTTTTTTAAAGAATAGGAAGAATAACAATAAATCTATAAAGTCTTCTTTTTTTCTTTTGGTAAGGTGCTAGACAAAAAAAAAAAGGCATTGTATCTGTCCAAATGTAGCATCAAAATTGCCAATAAAATATATTTTAAAAAATCCTAAACTCAAAAAAAGAAAGGAAGCAGTTGTTTTTGGTCTTGTTTTTCTAGGTGGGAAAAACGGCAATAAAAACATATGTGTTCTCATTTCTTACAAATAAGTAAATAAAATTTTTAAAAACAAGCATTTGTAAGAATCTCCTATGTTCCAGGCACAGAACCAAATGCTTTACAAACAGTATTTCATTTGCTCCTCACAATTACTCTGTGAGGTAGTTGCTATGATCCCCATTTTACAGCTGAAGAAACTTAAGCAGTCAGAGGTTAAGTGACTTGCCCAGGGTCACTCAGTAAGTGTCTCAGGCTGAATTTGAATTCAGGTCTTCTTAACTCCAGAGCCAACACTCTATCCACTGTGCCACCTAGCTGGCTAGTAAAAATGATTGGAATAAAGATAAAATCTGAGACAGCTAGGTGGCACAGTGGATAGAGCCCTGGCCTTGGAGTTAGGAGGACCTGAGTTCAAATCCTTGACACTTACTAGCTATGTGACCCTGGGCAAGTCACTTAACCTCAATTGCCTCAGCAAAAAGAAAAAAAAAAAAGATAGAATCCTGCTGGCAAGTTTGGGAGCCTATTCTCCTGGTAGAATATCAGCTGGAGCATGATGATTTTCTAGTAGATCTAAGAATATAATTATAATTTCATTCTTTAAAAGGCAGATTAAAGGGAAACTGCTAGACATAATTCTCACCAACAAGGAAGAACTTTGTTAAAGGAGAAAGGATAGACACCAGGTAGGACCCTCAGGGTCTAGAATTCTGCAGGGGAAGCTATCCCCAAAGGGATGAGAAGCCTTCTATAAGGAAATTCTGATGACAAACCTAGAAAACCCTCATGAGGAAGAAAAAAACAGTACTGTGTAAATTAGACCAACATAGATTCAGGCGAACTGAGTCAACCAATTCTTACAGTCACCTGTGTAGTAAAGACTTTCCATGCTGAGAGTGAATAAAAACAGAGACACAATTCTGCAAGGACAGGGTCAGGAATGTTAAAGCTCCACATGAGCTTAGGGTGGCCATGAATTCCCAGGACAGCAACAGGACTGTTTTAGCTAAGTTGGGAATGAAAAGAAGATCAAAGAAGGGCAAGGAAAGCTGGTTAGGATGGATGGTACTGTGATAAAGCATGACCAACAGAAGGCAGAATGACTCCAGGCTACCCTCGTCCCTTCCTCTCTTTTCCTTCCCTTCTCCAAGGCTATCCATCCTGACGCTATATACTGGAGACCCTCAGGTACTGACACCTGACTTGCCAAGGACCCCTTTGCATTTCCATTCAATCCCCTGCTGTGCCCTCAAGACTTCTGGACCTGTCCATCTACCCTAAAGCCAAATCCTGACTATGTTGTTAACTCAATCAGAGTATAAATTCCTTGAGTGTAGGGCCTAATTTGTTTGTTTATATGTATCTCCAGCAGTTAGTATAATGCCTGGCACATTGTAAATGCTTAATAAATGCTTTTTTATTAATTTATTCACAGTCAGCTTTTCTCTACCAGACAGAATAATTTTAGACTATCAATCAATCCATAATTAATCAATAAACATTTATTAAGTGCCTTTGAGGTGCCAGGCACTACGTTAATCACTTTTTTTTGTTGTACAGTCATTTTTCAGTCATGTCCAACTCTTCATGACCCTATTTGGGGTTTTCTTGGTAGAGATACTAGAGTGGTTTGCTATTTCCTTCTCCAACTCATTTTACAAATAAGAAAACTGAGGTAAACAGGTTAAGTGACTTGCTCAGGGTCACACAGCTAGGATATATCTGAGGCTAGATATGAACTTAGGAAAACAAGTCTTCCTTAACTCCAGGCCCAGCACTCTATCCACTGTATCACCTAGCTGCTAACCAAAAGGAATACAAAAAGAGGCAAAAGACAGTCCTTGCCCTCAATAAGCTTACAATCTAAGGGGAAGACAACATGCAAACAAATATATACAAAGCAAGTTATATGCAGGAAAAAGAAAAGGGAAAACACTGGAATTAAGAAGGATTGCAGAAGGCTTCCTGTAGAAAGTGGGATTAGCTGGGACTTAAAGGAAGCCAGGGAGGTGATTAGTGGGAACAGAGGAGGGAGACCTAAAGAATGTCATGAAAATAGCTTACAGGGAGTTGAAGCTAAACATTGTTTCTTATGAATGAAGAATTCCCAGGAAGGACAATTCATTTATGCCTTTTGTCCATGGCTATTCCTGATGGGAAATCCTCCAATAATTCCTGTTCAATCAGCCCATGACTACAGCCATCTTATTTGTGACTTAAACTTTACTCAGTTTATAGACAGGACTGAGGACTGATCCATTCAGGATTGGAACTTTTTTAAAAGTTAGCCAAATTTAATTCCCCTATTAAACACCCCAGGAAAAAGTTAAATGGCCCCAGACAAAGAAGTGATCAGAAAAATCCAAAGAAAGCTCCAGGATGGCACAAGAAAATGACCTGAACCCTGTGAATATGGTGAGGAAGCATGCCCATAAAGGGCCTAACGTCAGAGCAATTTTAAGTAAACAGGACCCAAACCCAGCAGAATCTTGGCCCTAGGTTGTCAGAGCCTCAACAAGGGTCAAAGGCAGCTCCTGGCACTGCACAAAGAGACAGAGACGGCTCTACCCCAGACAGTGTTTGCACACCTTGAGGTCCTCCAAGAGGCCTGGAACCAGCCATCTCCTATGTCCTATCAAAGGCATTGAAGGAGACAAAAGCTAATTCTGGTTAGGGGACTTTCCAGGGAAAAGGAGAGGCAAGTTTCTAGGCAGGCCACACGAGAGTGAAAGAAACCTCATCTACCAGGCCTGAAACTAATAAGATCTCCAGAGGCAAGCAGGTGACACATTGGAATCAGGAAAAGGAGCTCAAATCTGGCCTCAGACACTTGGCTGTATGCCTCTGGCAAGTCACTTCACATCTGTCTGCCTCAGTTTCCTTATCTGTAAAAAGGTGCTTAATAATAGCACCTACATCCCACAGTTATTGGGAGAATAAAATGAGATGATATTTGTAAGGTGCTTTGTAATCCTTAAAACACTATGTAAATGCGTACTGCTATTATTATTATCATTATTATCACCATTATCATTCTGCAGGACCTTTCCAAGCCACAGAAAAGGACAAATCCAACTAACTCCCAGCTGGTTAATGCTCAAAGAGGAGGAGGCAGATATGTAGCCGCAGATAGCATTCTTGCTGAGTCACCAGGAGACAGAGATGGGGAAAGAGCCAAGGATTGTGGCTAAGGGTGGAGCTTGGTCCCAGCTGCCCCATCCAAAACTGCAACGGAGCAGCAGCAACGGCATCCAGCCTGCAGAGGGAACAGGGACAGCAGGGCCTGCCCACCCCATCCAAAAGGGCAGTAGGAGAAAGATGCTGGCCATGGTACAAAGTCTTAACCCAGGAACTGAGGCTAACAACATGGGTAAACAGAAGAAAACTCCAAATACAATCAAAAATATTGTGGGTAAAAAGAAACCCAGGAGGTCAACCCAGAAAAAGAGAGTAACTCCACCATAAGTACAAGGAGAAGGAAAATGAACTGAGAGGAAAAAATGACATGGTCAAGAATACCACAAAAGTGGATGGAAGAAATAAAGCGAGAGATTTTTTTAAAAATGAAATTAGAGCTCTTGGAGCAAAAATTGGAAGGATAATAAATAGTTTACAACAGAATGTGGAAAACATGACCCAAACAGCATACTCCCAAAAAACAGAATGAAGTAAACGAAACTCAACGATTCAATATGACAACAAGCAATATTAGAACAAAGTCAAAAGACTGAGCAATTCAAAGAACATATATCTACTATACAAAACAGCTAGTCCTGGGGAAAAAAAAGCCCAAAGAAAGATAATGCAAGAATCATTAGACTCTCTAAAGACCATGACCAGCTACAAAAGCTCAATATTTCAAGACCTCATAAAATAAATATCTATTAGAATCAGAGGGCAAAGGGAAAACAATCCACCAATCCCTTCCTGAAAGAAACCCCAAGTTGAAGACACCTAAGAATATTGTAGCCAAAATTGAAAGCTTCAGAGTTTAAACTTGAGGGATCCCTGCTGGTCCTAAAAAGACAGAGTACATCATTCCCTATTCTGTTGGATGGGTTCATTCCAATGAGCCTGCCTCTACTGGAATTTAGGTTCACTGTTTTCAGACTCATCAGCTAATTAAGTCCCTCTCCCAACTGCCTGGGGATCATTTTAATTACTGTGGATTAGATCATGGCTCTTGTCTAGGGCCTACCCAAAAATGGGCAAGCAAAAGAAAAGGGACTCGATGTACAATATAAGTCAGGTAAAGTACAGGTAACTTATTCCTACACACAAAAGAAATACAAAACAAGTGTATATCTGAAAAAAAAACTTAAAAAAGGATTCAGTAGCTTAACTTATAACCACTGTTGCGATCAACTAGGAGACTAATATTTAGATTTCATTCAAATGCAAAAAGTTTGTTAAGATTGGTAATTAGGTATTTTACACATCACCTCAATTCTGTGCTGTCTAAACAACTCCAGCAATAATAAACTGATAAACAGCAAAACTTGGGCCAATCCCCTCTGACGCAGAAGCTGTGGATGTGGAAAACATGACCCAGACAGTATACTCCCTAAAAAATAGAACTAAGTAAGCAAAACAAAAAACAAAACAAAAAAGATGCAGAAGCTGCCCCGCCAGCAGCAGGTCAATCCCAGGGGACCCAAGACATCCAGGCCTCTCCATTAATCTCAGAAGTTCACCTCCACACCTGGGCACATCCACTTTGAGTCTGATACTTAGCTACCTACTCAATAAAAGGCAGAAAAGGCAGCCAAGAGCCGAGAGGCAAATTCTCCCGGTTAAGACTATGCTTCACGTGAGAGAATTGGGTGTGACAATGAGCACCACCCATGTCCAGCCCCCATGAATGGAAGGGTCAAAGCAAAAAGTGAAGTATTTGTCATCTGGTAGAGTCACAGCTAAGAGGCTGAGCTAGAAGCTGTGTTGAACTGAGGCAGCCCCCAACCTACTGTTCCTGTTGGGAAGAAAACCAAAGGAGTACTTAAGAATTTACCACATCATAGAAAAATACAAAATCCTTTTTTAGCACTGGGCACCACATGGACTGAAGCAGCTTCCAAAGTACCCAAATCATCAATAGAACAATGATGCATGGAGAGATGGCCCTACTACCCAGGTCCAAAAGAAAATTGCTTCAGATATCTGAAGCTGTGGATTTTACTGTTGTTTTCTTCCCTGGATTTTGTGTACTATGACCTTCTAGATGTATCAGCAGCTATATATCAACTTGCTTCATTCTCTTCACGGTATCTAACTTGCTCAATGTACGTAGGCAGCCGTTTGTTTTCTGTCTCCCATTCTTTTTCATTTAAAACCTTTTGGATTAGTTGTACAAGAATTTTTACCAGTCTTTGTTAGTTGTACTCTATCCCTGGCCACAAGTATGTCATCCCTGTGTTTTACTCAAAGTTGCCATCCAAATCTCACATAGATTCTCGATCCACCTCTGACTGAAGGAACTGATTTTATTGACCGTCTTCCCCTGTCTCCAGGCAAGAGGTTTGTCCTTATATACTTATTCAGGCTATGCATTGCAGGGCCAGGTAAGTCTACCCCCGTGGCTTCTTGTGGTTGAGTTGTTTTTCAGTCGTGTCCAGCTCTCTGTGACCCCATTTGGAGTTTTCTTGACAGAGATACTGGAATAGTTTGCTATTTCCTTCTCCAGTTCATTTTACAGATGAGGAAACTAAGGCAAATAGAGTTAAGTGACTTGCCCAGGATCACACAGCTAGGACATGTCTGAGGCTGGATCTGAACTCAGGAAGATGAGTCTTCCTGACTCCAAGCTTAGCACTCTATCCACTGCACCACCTAGCTGCCCGCCACTATGGCAGTTATCATCAAATAATGAACAGACCACATTTTTCTTCCTTATACCTCTCCTCCCCGTACAATTGCTTCTAATCAGAGCATCCATTTTACCATAAAGAAGGTTTAAGTTTGTACCCATTGCCATAACATTCACTGGATTTTTCATCCTGAGGGCAGCTAGTATCACTGAACATTGGAATGGACTTTTAAAATACTAGCTTCATCATTTTACCCACTGAGTTTAGAGTCCTACCACCCAGAGCCTGTGTCTATCATAAGTCAGTGCTACCCAAAAAAGGGGCATGGCTTTCTGGCCCATAAATTTCTTAGATCTGACTTGTTTGCTAAGGATGTACAGCTTCATAGTCTTGGTTAAACCCCTCCAAACCTTCCTTATTCTGATCTCAGAAACTATTGTCTTCTGGGCCTTGATATTTCATCTTCTTCAGAAGGTTTTATGTTACCCAGGTTACCCCTAATAGGCAGAAACCCCCAGGATGACCCAGATAACTCTTTACTAGTAAGGGTTTGTTGTATCAAGAGATAGTGCTTTCCTTTTTTTTAATGGTATGGTGGCAGCAAAATTGTCTTTTTATAGTCATGGTGAACAGAAATTAACCTGGAAGAAAGGGAATCCTGTATGGGATGGGGTAGCCTTGAAGGCCTGGTTGAAAGTAAGAGGAAGTCCTCAACTGATTCCCATGGAAGAAAGGGGCAGCCCTCTGTCAGAGATCTTTAAAGCAACTAAGTGTGAGCATTCCCCTAATGGCGCTCCGTGAAAAGGGACATTTTGGTACAAGGGAACACTGAGAAAGTAGGGATGTGGGATGAGTCCCAATGTCAACTCACACCTTAGAATTGAGGTTGTATGAGAAATACCTATGAGTTCTTAGTTACATTGCTAGAGATGACCCAGAACTGTGATAGGTATTAATGATGACATTCAAACTGTCTTTATCTATGTTGTGTATCTAGTATTCCTTGTGCTACTATTGGCCATCATGGTTGTTTTTACATCAAGAAATCTCAGATCATTTGCACAGTGGATAGAGTACTGGACCTGGAGTCAGGAAGAATTGAGTTCAAACCCATCTCAATACTTTTTATCTGGGTGACCCTGGGCAAATCACTTAACCACTATCTGCCTCAGTTTCCTCCTATGAAAATGGGGATAACAACACCTGCCTGTCAGCATCATTGTTAGTAGAAAATGAGATAATATTTGTAAAGTGCTTTGCAAACCTAAAGCTTTATTTAAATTCTAGCTATTGTTTTTATTGTTATTGTTGTTGTTGTTATCTTTGTCTTCATCCTAATGTTTATTCTGTTTTAAGATTAGTTAGTGCTGGAAAGCATCTTCATGATAGAAAGTACCTTGGGAACCTTGACACCAGGGGTGAGATGTGGTAGAAGCAACACCTGTTTTATGTGGGCCGGTTCTGGACAGAGAAACTTTTGGGGGCATCAACATTGTTCTGGCTTTTTTACTTCCTGAAGTAAAGCCCAATTCGTGGAGAGCTGGTGTCAGAGAATTTAGCAGAATTATCATTGCCTTGCAGCAATGACTTTCTGACCTCGTATGGCTGGTTTCTGTGCTGAATACGGAGGCTTAGCAGAGTAGCCTTTTCATCAGAATTACTGTCCTTCTAACTTTAAGAATCATATCTTTGCGTACTTTGTTGTCACTAAAGTTATTTTAATGAATAAGTGCCTCATTGCATTCTCACCCCAAACCTGAAGCACTACACTGTTCTTAGCTAGGCTTCACCCATAATACGTTCAGGGCAGCGAGGTGGTTCAGAGGATAGAGTACCAGGCTTGAAATCAGGAAGACTCATGTTCCTGAGTTCAAATCTGGCTCACATACTTCCTACATGTGTGACCCTGGGTAAGTCACTCAGCCACGTTTCCCTCAGTTTCCTCATCTATAAAATTAGCTGGAAGGAAATACCACTCCACCACTAATATTTTTTATCATGTTGGACATGACTGAAATGTCTGAACAGCAGTTTCCTCAGTTATTCCCTCAGTTTCCTAGGGAATAACACGATATTCGAGTATCAGACCGCCACCTCACCTCCCAGTCACCAGCTCCAAACTGCACTTCCTCCACTCTCACCACCATCCCCACCTCCTCGTCATCATCAGAACTTTGGACTCACCCCCAGTACTGCCCTGGACTTTAAGAGCTGAGATTTTTACCTTACGCGCCTGAACCCAGACTTCCTCACTTCCCAGCCCCACAACCAATTCATGCTGCACCCCAATTCACAGCTCCCATTTAGATGGAGTGTTCTCTCAGAATGTAAGCTCCTTGAAAGAATGATGGAGTCTGAATGCAGATCAAAATACACTATTTTTCACTTTCTTTAATATTTTGGTCTGTGTTTTCTTTGCAACTTGACTAGCATGGAAATATGTTTTGTGTGATTGTACATGTATGACCTATATCAGATTGCTTATTATCTCCAGGAGGTAGGGAGAGAATATGGAACTCAAAATTTTAAAAAATGATGTTAAAAATTGTTTTTACATGTAAATGGGAAAAATACTTTTAAAAAGAATGTAAGCTCCTTGAGGGCAGGGATTGACATGCTTGCTTGTATGTGTGGCTCTAGTATTTAGTATGGTGCCTGACACATAATAAACACTTAATAAAAGCTTTATAGATCTATCTAGCTAGCTATCTACTGGTTAATCTATTGATCTATCAGTCTGACTCCCTTTTTCCTCTGATCTCCATCAGTAAGACCCAGGCATGAACTCCATTGTCTTCTGATAAAAAAACTGATCCAACTGCTTTACTTGCTAATAATATTGGGGAAATGTAATGAATGGAGTTTCAGAAATACTTCCACACCCACTCCTAGGAAACAGTCAACTCTTCGTGTTCCCTAAAGGCTAGGCCAATATTTTCCTTCCAGCAAAGAAATAGCTTTAACTTAAATAATCTTAACAAAAATGAAACAAAGGAAGATAGGGGTGGGTGAAGAGGTTATGACAGACTCCTCACAATTCTTTAGTGTTAATAGTCCTGCTTTATGGGTCCACTTCATGCCCCAACACATAAAATGTGACGCCAGAAATGAAGGTTTGTTTTGAAAGTGGCCTGAAGCTCATTAACAAAATGTGGTTCAATATTTTACAGCTTCAAGGACCTGCCTAAATTATACTTGTTTGTGTAATTCCCCAAATATGTGAACACAAATGTCTGTCTATTGTCTTTGAGAAAAGTGTAAGCTGAGCTAGGAAGGAGGCCTCAGCCAGGAAGCTGTCCTCTACCAAGCTTCTTCATCGCAGCAAGGATTCCAAAATTTTATAGGGGGCAAATACTTCTTTACACTCTTCTAGAGGGTGGGAAAGGAAAGGAAGATTTTTTCTTTTTTTTTTTTTAGGAGAACTCACAGCAATTGCAAAGGCAGTATGAAACAATCGAGAGTTTAGATTTGGACTTAGAGGTCGTCAGATCAAATTTTGTCTCTGCCATTAACTAACTTTGTGTGAACTCATCACATCTCTTGACCATTTAGGGCATCACTTTTTTCTATGTCAAATTAAGAAGCTGGCACTCAATGACCCCTAAGGTCCCATTTAGTGCTAAATCCATCATCCTAAAAACCTATGAGCAGTGCCTTCTTCCTGTTTACTGATATTTTTCCCTCTTCCTTCCTCACTTTGCCCTAAATAATCTGAGGCTAGAAACTGGAAAACGCTAGGATCACTTCTAATCCAATCTATACCAGGACATCTTCAACCTCTCCAACAAGAAGGTAACTGAGGAGCTCCAAATCCAATAGACCTAAAACTAGTATTCCCTTCTCTGAGATGGGAGCATCATTGACTCCAACACATTGTTGTTCTGATAAATGGTACGGTCACACACAACTATAATACCTAAAGCTGGTGGAGCTCAGGAGCTCCAAGTTGTAGAGGCCTAAAAGGATTAGGTGTTTGCACCAAATGTAGCACCAATATGGTGAGCTCCCAGGAATAGAAGGCTATCAGGCTGCCTAAGGAAGAGACAACCAGCCTAGATCCAAAACAGAGCAGATCAAAACTCCCATGTTGATCAGTAATGAGATTGGGTCCATGAGGGGCTGCTAGACTTCCAGCTTGGATGAGCTAGGGAGACCCAATCTTAAAATTAAAAAAAAAAGATAGTATGTTATGGGGTGTCACCCAGAAAATGAATCTGCAACACGTCCCCACTATGCCCATGCTCTTTAATTCTCCCTCCCTTTCAATTCAAGGAAGTCCTGTCTGGCTCCCCCACATACAACACATTCATCCACACCTTTGTCCATGCTCTTTACGATGACTCCCTCCGTGCCCAGAATGCTCTCTTCTCTACCTGTAAGCAACCTACTTGTGGCCATGCTAGTATTTATTTTCAGCTCCTACAGAATGCAGCACAATGCTGAGCACATGGAGAGATACAATAAATGAGTGCTTAAAAACGAAACACTAGTTTTGACATCAAAAGACCTGAATTCAAGACCCCGCTCTGAAGTTATGATGGGAAGTCAACCATATCCCTTCTTAACCTAGATGTAATAATTTTATTTTGCAGAAGCTTTTCTGTTTCATGCAATGAAATTGTTTATTGTTAAGGTTATCTGTATCCCTTGCATAGCTAAGAATTCATTCCACAGTGAGAGGCACCTAATCTCAGGCAAGATCCCACTTTCTGCTAGAAAACTTTCCCAGTCCCCCTTAATGCTAGTCCCTTCCCTCTAAGATTTCTCCAGTTTGGTTGGGCCATGTATGTGGGGGTGTCTTAGATGCATATAGTTATTTGCATGCTTTCTCCCCAATTAGAATGTGAGTTACTTGAAGGAAGGGACTGAGTTGACCTCTTTTTATTCCTAGTGCTTGGCACAGTGCCTGGCACATAGAGGGTACTTCATAAATACTCATTGGCTTGGTGACTTGATCTGTATCTCTTCTGATTATCTTATGGTATGGCATTTAATATTTGCGTAACATGTCCATTTTTAGTTTATTGCGGTTTGTGTTGTAAGAATCTAACTAAAAGATAATTTATACCAAACTACTTTGCAGTCTTTCCCAGTAACTCTTGTTAAATAAAGAGTTTTCCCCCCCTCCCCTAAGAAATCAAATCCTGCCTTTGACACTTACTAGCTTGCCTTGGGCAAGTCACTTGACCTCTGTCCCTCAGTTTCCAACTCATCTGTAAAACAATGGAATTGGAATAAATGGCCCTTATAATCTCTTCCAACTAGGGATTATGTAGGATATTATATAGAGGATCCTATAATCTTATGATTAGTCTTTATTTAGTCTATCCCACTGATCTACTTTTCTATTTTTTTTTACTAGAACAAAAAGTTTTGATAATTACTACTTTGTTGTATAACTTGAGACCTAGAAGGTTTGAGGGTTTTGTTTTGTTGTTTTTCAATTCTGTCCAACTCTTTGTGACCCCGTTCGGGATTTTCTTGGCAGAGACACTAAAGTGGTTTGCCATTTCCTTCTCCAGCTCATTTTACAGATGAGGAATTGAGGCAAACAGGATTAAATGACTTGCCCAGGGTCACACAGCTAGTAAGTGTCTTAGATCAGATTTTAACTCAGGAGGATGAGTCTTCCTAACTCCAGGCCTGACATTCTACCCATTCTGCCACCTAGCTGCCCTTAGACCTAGAAGGACTTTTTTTTTAGTTGTTACTTTTGAAATTCTAGAGTTGTGTTTCTCCTAATGAATTTTATCTTTATTTTGTCTTACTGTCTAGTCTCTCTTTGGTAATTTGCTTGAGTACTAATGAAGAAATGAATGTAGGTAGTGTTATTGTTTTGTTATATTGGCATAGACCTAGCCACCCGTCCTAATCCATTTTGCCCTCCTCTGGATTTTGACAGTGTTCATCACCTTCTACTCTCGGGTGTTCTTTGTTCTCTGGGTCTGTGACACTGTTTTCTTCTGGTCCTCCCATCTGTCTGACCACTCCTCAATCTCCTTAGCTGGTTCTTCATCCATGTCATGCCCTTTAGTATGCCCCCTCCCACCCCCCATCCCTCCAGGGCTCTGGAGGATCCAGCTCTATCTCTCTCCTGTTCTCCTGTTTTGGACATCTTAAACTCAACATGTCCAAAGCACAGTTGAAATGCAGGATGCTCTGAGAAAAACCTGGAAAGACTTACATGAACTGATGCAAAGTGAAATGAGCAGAACCAAGAGAACACCGTACACAGTAACAGCAATGCTGTACAATGATCAACTGTGAATGACTTGGCTTTTCTCAGTAATACAATGATCCAAGACAATTCCAAAGGACTTACAATGAAACATGTTATCCACCTCCAGAGAAAGAACTGATGGAGTCTGAAGACAGATCAAAGCAGACTTTTTATTTCTCTTAGTTTGTTGTTTTGGCATTTCTTTGGGGTTTTTATCTTTTTTCCTTCCCAATATGACTAATATGAAACGTTTTGCATGATTGCACATGTATAATCTATATCAATTTCTTTACCTACTCAATGAGGAGAAAGGGGGAGGGGAATTTGGAACTAAAAGTTTTTTACAATGAATGTTAAAATTTGTTTTGACATGTAATTGGGGGGAAATTAAAAAATAAAATATTGAGCAAGGCAGAACACATTATCGTTTTCCCAAAACCCTCCCTTCTTCAGAATTTCCCCGTTACTATCAGGAGTACCACCATCCTCCCAGCTACATAGGCCTACAAACTTAGCATCATCTTCAACTCTTTGATCTCACTTAAGGCATCTATACATTTCATTGCCAAATTTTGTCATTTCGACCTGCACAGTATTCCTTGTATGCAATCCCTTCTCTTGACTTATATGGTAACCACCCTAATTCAGGTCTTTATCACCTCTTGCCTAGACTATTACAATTATTGGTCTTCCTGCCTCAAGTTTCTTCCCTTTCTAATATATTTCTTTGCCACTTAGTTGCTAAAGTGACTTTTCTAAAACATTTTTGACTACAAAACACACACACACACACTCAGTGACCTCCACTGGCTTCCCATTACTTCCAGGGTTGTTTTGCAGTTAAACCTCTTTATGATACGTTTCTGGTTTTCATACACTTAACTCTCCTCCACACTCTCTAAAACCTGCCTATACTGGCCAATTTGCTATTCTTCCCAAACATCATTCCATCTCTTTTTGCTGCCCTTCACCCTGGTTTCCCACATTCTAGAATGTTCTCTCTCCCCACCTTAGCTTCTGAGTTTCCCTGGCTTCCCTCTCGACTCCTCTCTAATCCCATTTTTGGCAGGATGCTTTTTGGTCTCCTTTCACTGCTGATGCTACCCACTTTGAGATTAGCTTCTACGTATTCTGTCAATATCTTGTATGTGCCTAATTTTTTGGATATTGTCCCCTGCTGCCTGACTATAAACTCCTTGAAGGTAGGAGCTGTATTTGCCTTTCTTCCTGTTCCTAGATGCTAGCACATTGGCTGCAGTATAGTCAACCCTAAATGACTGCTCATTGACTGACTGACTCCTCTAAATATCTCTAGTTATTTGTCATTTTTGAGATACCTGGTGGCTCAGTGGACATAGCGCTGGACCTGGAGTCTGGAAGACCTAAGTTCAAATCCAGCCACAGGTACTTTCTAGTTGCGTGACCCTGGGCAAGTCATTTAACTTCTGATTGCCTGACAAAAAGGATCCACTGGAGAAAGAAATGGCAAACCTCTCCAGTATTTTTGCCAAGAAAAGCCCATGGACAGTCGGCCCATGGTGTCCTGACTGATCAACAGCACAACAACTTTCCATTTTTATTTTCTTGATGGAGGGCTTCATCTTGTACCTCTACAAGTCTTGAGTGAGTCTTGGTAGACTGACTGCCAGATATTTTAGGCATTTTAGAATGATTTTGAGTGGAGATTGCCCTTTGATTATTTATTTGTAGCATTTGTTATTGTCACATAGAAATTCTCTTAATTTTCATGGGTTCATTTTGTATCTGCTATTTTACTAAAAGTGTTGTCTTAACTGGTTTATTTGTTGTTTCTCTCGGATTTGCTAAGTAAACCATTGCATCATCAGCAAATGAGGTGATTTTTAGCTCCTCTTTGCCTCTATTTATGCCTTTATTATTACTAGCTAGTATTTACATATATTATATTTATATATTATAAATTATATATATTTATATCATATTTATTATATATTGTATTTATCTGTTTGTATATGTTATATTTGTATATTTGCAAATATTATCTCTTTTTGTCTTTACCATAGTCCTGGGAGGTGGGTGTTATTAATACCCCAATTTTACAGATGAGAAAACAAAGGCAGATAGGGATTAAGTGACTAGCTCCGGGTCAAACAACTAGCATCTGAGACAGGATTTCAACTGCAGTCTTCCTGATTCCAAGACTAACACGCTATCCACTGTGTCACCTAGAAGCCTTCTTTCTCTTGGTTTATTGCTCTTGGCAACATTTCTAGAGCTGTCAAACAATATCAGAGAAAGGGGGCATCCTTTCTTTATTCCTAGATTGATCATAAAAGCTCTGGTGTGCATTTTAAGCCCTTCATAATCTGGCTCCAGACTACCTTTCCTGCTTTATTGCACATTCTTCCCATGCACATACTCTACAACCCAGCCAAATGAACCTACTTACTACAACTCACATGGGACATTGCTTCCCCTGTCCTTGTGCCCTGGTACAGGCTATGCCCTATACTTTGAGAGTGATCTTGCCAAGCTTCCACCTCTTAGAATCCCTAGGATTCCTCCAAAAAACAGTTCAGGCAGTGGGTACAGCACCAGCCCTGGAGTCAAGGGACCGAAGTCAAAATCTGGCCTCAGACACTTGACACTTACTAGTTATGTGAGCTTGGGCAAGTCACTTAACCCCGATTGCCTCACCAAAAAAAAAAAAAAACAGTTCAAGCATTATACCTTAATGAGGCTATTCCTTACTTCTCTAGCTGCCTGTAGTACCCCATCCCTGAAATAATCTTGTACTTCTTGTGTGTATGTGTGTATATGTATATATAAATTGGTAGATAGATGGATAGATAATATAAATGTAGATATATTATTCCCCAATGGAATGCAAGCTCTTTTTTTTTTGGTGAGGCAATCAGGATTAAGTGACTTGCCCAGGGTCACACAGCTAGTAAGTGTTAGGTGTCTGAGGCCGAATTTGAACTCAGGTCCTCCTGACTCCAAGCCTGGTGCTCTATCCACTGCCCCACCTATAAGCTCTCTCAAGAAAGTGACTGCTTCTGTTTTGTTTTTGTAATCCCCAGAACCTAGGAAACAGTAGGTGCTTATTAAATATTTACTAATAGATTGATTCATATATACATAGACACTAACATCTTATTTACATAAATTTTATGTACATAATAAATACAAAATTTATTTACATTAAATTTATTTATATAAATGCATTCATTTCCATCTTTCAGGGTAAAAGGCAAAAATATTTTGTTCACTAGGATAGTTCAAACATTCCTCCTACAATATTATGTTCACTGTGGATTTCCTTGAAAATCCTCCTTCTGCTTAGGATTTCTCCCTAGATTAGAAAGAGAAACTTCAGAAAAGCCAGCCCCCAAGTTATTCCAAGTTCTGAACATATGAGGTGTGCCTGTATTCTGAACGAGCAGAGACTCACCATGTTCCTAGTTCTCCTGCCATCTGGATCACTAAAAGGCACGTGGTGGTTTTCGACTTGCTCACCCTCCTCATACATTTCCATCTTCATATAGCTTCCTGACAAGGCTCACAGTTGCTGTTCTTTGTGGACAAAGGCCTGGCTCAAGAGACAGCTGGCTTCTCCCCAAAAGCTTGTTTGGAAAGATATATCCAAAGGCATGGGTAGCATCTGCCCACAATATGCCTGGCTTGGAAAGGGTTAAAGGCAGGCTCCAGTGTCAGTTCTCAGAAGTGATGTCACACACCTGTAGTGCACATGCAAGTGATAAACACATCACTTCGATTGAGTTTGAGGCGCACATCCAAAATTATGCCCAGCTGCTCTCATGCTCAGCTTCGAGCCTGGCAGCTGTGCACGTCTCCAGAGCCCTTCGACAGAATGGATGGTCGGGGACTCAAACATCTGAGTGGGCTTCGGTCCTCTGCCTTGCTGTTCGTTGCTGCCTGTTTTCTGTTTAGTAAAGACTTGTTACTGGCTTTAGAATCATAGGTCATTATACCCAGAAGGCACCTGGCAGATCCTGCAGGCCAGCTGCCACATCCTGTCCAAAGAGAATGGAGGTGGGGGGTGAGGGAGGAACTTAGTCAAGGTCATACCAGAAGTGGAAGAAAGTGGAAGACTCCAAATCCAGAGCATCCAGTTCTAAATGCATTACTTTTCCCCTTATGCTACAATGCTGAGTTAGTCAAGTGACTCAGTTTATTAATAATGTTCAAAAACATACCATAGCTAAGAGATATTAGCATGTTTGCAGTTCCATGATTTCACCAATGCAAGTTATACTTTCTCAGCCTATCAGACTCTTCGTTTCTCTCATATCCTCCAAAAGGACTCAACACAGAGGGCTACATGCCTTCCTTTAGAGGTCAGGGGTTCTTAACGTGGGAGAAATGGAACCCTCCCTCCCCTGCCCCGAGGTCCATAGATAGGCTTCAGAGGATTCATGAATCTGGATGAGACAAAAATTACATCTTTATTTTCATTAACCTCTTGCTGAAATTGGGCATTTCTTTCGACTATTTAAAAATGTTAGTCCATGAAGGGATCCATGGGATTCTCCAGTCAAAGGGACCCATGGCACAAAAAAGGTGAAGAACTTCCGATTTGGACTTTCAAAGTGCGCTAGGGCAAGGCAGGAAATATCACCTCTATTTTTCACCATGGGACTTTCCATTATCTTTTCCTGGTCATCATATGGAATCACTGGATCTCAGAGTTGAAAGGGACCCAGAGGTTTTTGATACAACTCAGACATGAATGAGAATCACTTCTATGATAGTCCTGAAAAGTGGTCATCTCAACTTACTTGAAGACTTCCATTTTTCCCTTTGTTCTGCCTTCAACATTTGATTTTTCCCCCAATTATATGTAAGAACACTTTTTTTTGAGTTTCAGATTCTCTCTTCCCTCTCTTCCCTCCTTCCTCCCCCCATTGAGAAGACAAGCGATTTGATATAGGTTATAAAGGTATAGTTATGCAAAATATATTTCTATATTAGTCATGTTGTGAAAGAAAACACAGTCCTCCCCAAAAAAAAAAACAAGAAAAATAAAGAAAAAGTATGCTTCAATCTGCATTCAGACTCCATCAGTTCTTTCTCTGGAGATGGAAAGCATTTTTTATCATAAGTCCTTCAGAATTTTCCTGGATCATTGTATTGCTGAGAAGAGCTAAGTCATTCACAGTTGATCATTGTACAATGTTGCTATTACTATGTGCAACAGTCTCCTGGTTCTGCCCATTTCACTTTGCATCAGTTCGTGTAAGTCTTTCCAGGTTTTTCGGAGAGCATCCTGCTCATGATTTCTTATAGCACAATAGCATTCCATCACAATCATATAAAACAACTTGTTCAGCCATTCCTTAATTGATGTACATCCCCTGAATTTCCAATTCTTTTCCACCATTAAAAGAACTGCTATAAGTATTTTCGTACACATAGATCCTTTTCCCTTTAGATTTTTTAAAATCTCTTGGGGAGACAGACCTAGCAGTGTTATTGCTTGGTTAAAGGGTATGTATGGTTTTATAGCTCTTTGGGTATAGTTCCAAATTTCTCCTCAAAATGGTTGAAACAATATACAATTTCACCAATAGTGCATTAATGTCTCAATTTTCCTACATCCGCTCCAACCTTTGTCATTTTCCTTTTGGGTCATATTAGCTAATTTGATAGGTGTAGTGTGGTAGTTTAGAGTTGTTTTAATTTGCATTTCTTTGATCAGTAGTGATTTAGGGTATTTTTTATATAATTATAGATAGCTTTGATTGCTTTCTCTGAAAACTGTATCCTTTGACCATTTATCAATTGAGGAATGGCTCTTGTTTTTATGAATTTGACTCGGTTCTCTATATGTTTGAGGATGAAGGATCTCCATTTTTTAGAAAGAATCTAGCACTATCTAGGGTAGCTTAATCTACTTTGGAACAACTAATTTTTAGGAAGATGTTCCTAACATCATGCCAAATTATGGTCCCCTGTAACTTCCATATAGAGCTGTATTTTTGTTGATTTACTCATTTTTGTCATTTCATTAATTTATTATCATTTGGACTATACTTTCCAAAAGTGTAAGATGAATCATTATTCTCAGGGCACCTGGAAACTTTTAGATAGAAAAGACTATATAGAGAATCAATCTTTGATGAGTCAGGCACCATAGAAAGGAATAGGATCACAGAATCATGGTTCTAAAGCTAGAAGAAACCTATTAGAACATCTAGTTCAATACTGTTGTTTTACATTTGAGGAAACAGAGATTCATGGAGATTAAGTTACTTGTCCAAGTTTACACAAGTGTTAAGTGATAGAGTTAGGATTTGAACCTGGGTTCTCTGAATCAAAAGTCCATCCTCTAGACACTTGCCATCAATCAATCAATAGATAAACTTTTTTGTGTCTATTATGTGATAATCACTTTGGATTCAAAGACAATACTTAAGCAGTGCCTGTCCTCAAGTAACATATTCTCTTCAGGGGAATAACATAATCCTTTATGAATATATTAAAATATATGCAAAGTTAGTATAAGTTAATCTCAGGGGGAGGTTCTCACAGGGGGCAGAGGGATATATGAGGAAAGGCCTTATGTATTTAATGGTGCTTGAAGCTAAGCCAGGGGTGGAGAATCTGCAGCCTCTTTTCAGAACAAATCCTTTTATCAAGGGTATTTGTTCCATGAAGTTTGGATTCGGTCAAAGGGCCATGCTTGAGGACTTAGAGAGCCATACGTGGCCTGGAGGCCACACATTCCTCACCCCTGAACTAAGCTTTGATGAAAACTAGGGATCGTTAGAGGAAAAGATGAGGAGAGAGAGGATTCTAGGCAGAGAGGACAACCTATACAGAAGCATGAAGATGAGAGAAAAAATCCCTGAGGAGGAATAGCAAAAAGGCCAGTTTGGTAACAGGACAATCTATGAAGAAAAGCAATCGATAATAAGCTTTGAGGGACCAGAAATGCTCTACTTCTTGGCTTCATTGAACATTCCTCTGTAGCAATTCATTCTCACATTGACTATTCACACTGTGAATAATGCCTGCCAACAATTTTCATGTTAAAAATGAATTTGACATTCAAGATACAACTTTACATTTGGGGGAAAACAATCACTCCAATAAAATAGTTACCCAACCTTTAAAAATAAGGTGGGAGGAATCCTGGGAAGATGCTAAACTGTGGGGTTCCCTAAGAGCAAGTCTTTCCTCACCACCCCAAATGATACAAACAAAAGGCCCCAAAGTAGAGAAAATTCAAAATCACAAGAAGAAAAGGAAAAGACTCCACCATAGGGTAATTCCTACAAAAAAAAATTAAGACCAACTCACTAGCCTGTGTTTCTGACTCTCCCAGACTCTTCTAACCCTAGCCTCTCCTGATTCCCACAGCCTGCACACTAAGGATTAACCTCTGACTTCATCTAGTAACAGCCATTTTAAACACTCAACTGTTAGAATTAACCATTGGCAGTGTCATGGGGAAACCATGAATCAGGCCAGCCTCGAGGCACAAGAAGAAAGAAAAATGGTCAATGTGGAGTAGTATGAAGCCTGAGGAAGACAAGAAAATGGATGGCAGGGAGCCCAAACACACAATACTAATTACAATTATTTAATATAGCACGGGAAGAAATATCCACTCATAAAAGGGAGAGAAATAGAAAGAAGATACCCAAGTACGAAGGCTTCTTGGAGCCTACCTTTCAGCAGTGTCCTGGAAGACCCTTTCATGAGCAGCCCCATTTGGCTAAACAAAGGAAGCTAAAGGGAAGACAGTGGAAAAACAAAGATTGGGAGAATGGAAAGGAGAATAGCAACTTCCACAGGGGCCCATCGGTATTTCTCCTCAACAGTATCCCAACTATCCATTCTCATCCACTGAGAAAAACAGACCATATCCAGCACTGGTGGTTTGAGAAAACAAGAAGTCAAGCCTAGAGATGGAACACAATATAGCACTGGGCCATCTGAATGAGGATTGGGGGTAAGTTCATCCTCAGGAAGGACAGCATAGAAACATCAGTAGCATGATTGATTAAGATACGCATAAAGCTAATTGTAGAGGGAAAAGAAACAAGAGCTTGATGAAAAAGTGATAACAGTAGGGAAGTACTTTGCCACAAAGAAAATTTTCAAAATCCTACAATGATGGAGAAAATATCCCAAGTTCTGCAAGACCCCCCTGAGATTTTGAATCTTAGAACCTCTAGAACTATCCAGAAGAATAATCAAAGATTTAAATAGTTTGTGGTAAAAACACGTGACGCAAACAAAACAGTTTAGACTATCACATCAGAAAAAATGTATTATTCAAAAACACATGGATATGCAAAGAGACTATGTCAGAGCTCTCTGAGAGACAAAGTTATAAGGAGAAGTCTGTAGATGAGTTTCTGCATCTCTCCTGTCCCCATCCCCATCAAGGAGCATAGAAAGAATAATTTTTACACGCTACATTCAAAACTAAGTGGCTTATTCAGTCCAAATTGAAATGGAAGCTCATTCTAAAATGAAGTCACTCATGTCAAGGGAGCAAAAATATGGGGCCTCTCTCTTTTACCATTTCTCTTCTCCTGTTTTCCAGTGCAGTGAAGTGTAAACTGAAGAAATAGGGGGCTGTTTCTCTGATTTAGGGGTAAAAGCAAAAGCAAAGCAGTTAGAGCTCCTGAGTGTAAAGGATAGTAACTGTTTCACATGGACATTAATATTGACCATCCAAATTGTCTGCTGGATCCAAATTGACTTTTTACCTTTTCTGAACCAACCTCCATTTTCTAAATTTGATCCAGGTTGAGTGAACAAGGTAACATTTAGTAAGGGTCTCTTTTTTAGGATTTTTCACACCTAGATGTCTTGCATCTATGAGATATACCAAGTTCTCTCTAAGTTCTAAGGAGAGGCTGGGGTAATAAGGTCATGGGATCAATATAGAGCCTTGGGATCCTCCATGCTAATTCATGGACTCAAATTCATTTACTGTTTTCCTTTACTGGTTTTTCCTTCCCTGGTTTTTTTTTTTTTGGTAGGAGTAATATCTGCCATGCGGACTAGACTCACTTTTCTGAAACCATTCTTGAGACTTCATTGATTCAGGGGCTTAAGGTTCAGTCCGTTGAAATAGATTCCTTCTAGTCTAATTATAAAAATGGCCCACCAGGAGGCAAGAGCCTCCTCAGGTTTCTGACCATTGTAATAGAATGGACAACAGAGGAAAGAAGCAGTGTTTGACGGAATGAAAGCTATATATGCTTGCTGCATATCCTTTCCATGATGCAGCTAAGAAAATCTCCATTTGTTAGCTGTTATAAGTGTCGGTAAGTGTCGCCTACTCTTTTTATTCCTTATCATCCTAGGTTTCTGCTGTACCTTTCTTTCACATAATCATCCATGTCTCTTTTATAACGCATTAAGAAGCAAACATAAGTAGGAAAAATAACAATCATAAAAGTAAAATAAAATTATCCTAGGATTCCACAAAGGAAATAACAGAAAGAAATTAAGAAAGAGGAAAGGAAGGAAGGAAGGAAAGGAAGGAAGGAAGGAAGGAAGGAAGGAAGGAAGGAAGGAAGGAAGGAAGGAAGGAAGGAAGGAAGGAAGGAAGGAAGGAAGGAAGGAAGGAAGGGAGGAGGGAGGGAGGGAGGGAGGGAGGGAGGGAGGAGGGAGGGAGGAGGAAGGAAGGAAGGAAGGAAGGAAGGAAGGAAGGAAGGAAGGAAGGAAGGAAGGAAGGAAGGAAGGGAGGAAGGGAGGGAGGGAGGGAGGGAGGGAGGGAGGGAGGAAAGGAGGAAGGAAGGAAGGAAGGAAGGAAGGAAGGAAGGAAGGAAGGAAGAAGGAAGGAAGGAAGGAAGGAAGGGAGGAAGGGAGGAGGGAGGGAGGGAGGGAGGGAGGGAAGGAAGGGAGGGAGGAAGGAAGGAAGGAAGGAAGGAAGGAAGGAAGGAAGGAAGGAAGGAAGGAAGGAAGGAAGGAAGGGAGGGAGGAAAGAAGGAAGGAAGGGAGGGAGGGAGGGGGGGGAGGGAGGGAAGGAAGGAGGGAAGGAAGGAGGGAGGGAGGGAGGGAAGGAAGGAGGGAAGGAAGGAGGGAAGGGAGGAAGGAAGGGAGGAAGGAAGGGAGGGAGGAAGGAAGGAAGGAGGGAAGGAAGGAAGGAAGGAAGGGAGGGAGGGAGGGAGGGAGGGAGGGAGGGAGGGAAGGAAGGAGGGAAGGAGGGAAGGAAGGAAGGGAGGAGGGAGGGAGGGAGGGAAGGAAGGAAGGAAGGAAGGGAGGAAGGAGGGAAGGAAGGGAGGAAGGAGGGAAGGAAGGAAGGAAGGGAGGAAGGAAGGAAGGAAGGAGGGAAGGAGGGAAGGAAGGAGGGAAGGAGGGAAGGAAGGAGGGAAGGAAGGAAGGAAGGAAGGAAGGAAGGAAGGAAGGAAGGAAGGAAGGAAGGAAGGAAGGAAGGAAGGAAGGAAGGAGGGAGGGAGGGAGGGAAGGAAGATGTTTGTTGACTTGATTTGAAATTAATATGTATTTACAGAAGAGCAATGCAGCTTGCTTAGGATAGCACTGACATAACTAACTAAAGTGTCTTAACGACACTGAGGTAGGATTATCTGCATAACAGCGACCTCTAGATGAGCCAGTCTTTTAAAATGGGATCCACAGAATCGAGGTTCAAGTTCCTCACACTTCACAGTAGTACTGTTTGGGGGTACCTGATTAGGTTTTCTTTGAGTAGACACCTAGATAGTTTTTTTTCTCTTTATTGGACTTAAAGTGGAGAATTTAGATTTGGGGAGTAAAAGCTGTTAACAGAACATCAACATCTTACAGCAACTGAAAACTTACTATACACAAATCCAAAAAGGATTTATCAATTAGTTTATAATTTTTACCATACCTTTATGCGCCAAAAAATATCCAATAATTGCCATTATTATCCAATGATTCTGTAATAATCAGTAATCACTATAATCTGAAATTTTACAACTAATTTACAGCTAATCAGACAGTTTAAGCCCCAGCCCAATTTCTAATTATCATGGTCTCCTTTCTGATCTTTTTTTCCTCACAGAAAAATTGTTTCCCAAAGGTTTCTACAATTAGGTACTCTGGTTTACTCAAGGTCTTTTCACTAGAGACTAGCTTAATTCGGAAAACTTCAGAGTGCAATTTAAATATGCACAACTTAAGCATTCCAAATTATAACATTTGATCAGCTGTGTAGTTACATCTTTATAAGTATATCTTACCAACAGAATTACATATAATCAGAAATTTAAAGAAACCACTATGGTCATATGAGGGAAATTCCAGCTTAAAGATGATTGTACAAAACCCCCAGTGGGCTCCACAGTTCTACCATGAGCAATAAGAAGTCTTTCCCCCATTCTAGGGAAACACAATAAAGACATCAATCCATTTCTTTCACATAGGAGTTAAGTAGAGTCAGTACAAGGTTTGAGGAATTCCTCTACTCAATTTCCAGCTTTGTGACAGTTGACTGTCAGAAAAGAATCCCCATAAGATGGTACAAATTTTCAACCTGTAATTCCCAATTTTGTACTCCATTGTAAATCCAAAAAACTTTGTTTTTTACTTCATTTTAGTTGACAGGTTCATTTGCATTTAAAGCAATAACTCTCAGAAGCAAGGGAGAGTTTTTTAATGCATAATTTTATTATCTCTCTTTCTTTACTTCAAGTGACTAGCTTGGAAAGAAGAAAGTAGACTAAATTACCAGACAATTTTGAAAGCTTAAAACCACTTACTGAAAACTCTCATGACTTCCAAGTTTCAAACTCAAGGCCCTGAACTGAAGGGGAGGGGGGAGAGGATGCAGGGGGAAGGGGAGCTTTTCAAATATGCTTATACTAACATGAAAAAAAAAACAAGACTACAAAATCAAATCTAGGTGTGATTTTTCCCTGCTTTTTTTACCCTTTATAACTCCCATGGGCCAATTAAAGAGTGTTTCCCATCTTTGGCTTTTCCTCTTAACATTCAACTTCCTCTAGATTGGTTTAGGTGGAAAAAAAGACTGTGTAAAATTTGGGAGAGCAGTCAATTTCTCCCTTCATCTTTCAATTTATACCTTTTTCTTCTTCTTACATGAACTTGGAAATGAGTGAATAATAAAACTGGTCTCATTAGGCGGAACTGGAACTTCCCTGGACCAGTCATGGCTACAGTTGCATCTCCTAGTAGGTAACAATGTCTGCACTCATAGATGGGCTTCTGCTGAAGTTGAGATACATGTCCTTGCATTCATGACAAAGTGACTTCTTTTCCTAAAGTTAACCATGAAAGAGAATGAAGAAGTTTGTTTCTTCTCTGATTGGGACAACTTAGCTCTATGTATGCTTATCCTTTCACTGCAAAAGGGATTGGGGACAAACTCAAGAAAGGCAATTATTTATTCAGTATACATCAAAATGAAAGCTAGTTCTAGAATGAAGTCAGTGGGTAAGGAACTCAATTTGGAGCAAGGGTGACTTGGGTTCAAATCCTACCACTTACACTTTGCTTTGGGCAATTCATTGAATTTCTTTGGACCTCAGTTTTCCTCATCTGTAAAATGCAAGGATTGAACTAAAGAACTTTTACAGTAGCTTCCTGATCTAAATCTGTGACCCTATCATCCTGTGGTCATGTCAAATAAATGATAAAATGAGATTATACTTGTAAAGTACTTTCTCAACCCCAAAGTACCATGCTTTAACAATGCTTGTGGTTGTTGTGATGATGATGATGATGATGGTGGTGGTGATGATGATGATGACAAGAAATGGAAATGAGTCCTTCTCTTAACCTCAAGTGAAAATGTCAAAGAAAAAAACAGATATTAGACGACCAAGAAATTAGGCTACTACTAAATCACCAAATCTAGAAACTAGAGACTTTAGAGCAAAAGGCAGAAACACTATAACAATAGATTTTCCAAAAAAGAAAACAACTGAATTGTGATGCAAAAATAAATGAGCAGAAGAAAAATTAATGACTCAAAAGTCTAAACGAAATATTTATTAAGCACTTACCCTACCAGACACTGTGCTAAATCCAAGGGGTAAAAAGGAAATTAAGAAAAATCCATGATCCCTGCCCTCAAGGAGCTCCAATTATATGGAGGAGACAACACGCAAATGACTATGCAAATAGAAGTGTAGTGGTAACTTGTCTAGGTAAGGCCTAGCTCATATAACATTGCCTAACATGAAGACTTCTGCATCTCTTACCCTGTGGGTGGGTGATAGCCACCTTCAATTGGCTACTTGTGTCTTTAAAACTGAGCTAACTTTTCTGCTAGTCTCTTTTCAGCCACAAGTCTGCTCGATCCAAAGGGTGAAGATTTCCGTTCACCCCATAGTGTGGGCTCATGAAGTGAACCAGATGAGAGGGGAAGGACTTCCTTCCCCCTTCTCCCCCTGTCAGGAGTCCCTGGCTCTGAGAATGTTTGCTTCTGTTCTGTGCTGTTTGTCCTCCTCAGTTTCAGATGCCAGTGGTAATCTTTACTGAATCTGGGAGTCGAGCCATGGTGACCTTGTAACTAAGATTGCAGGTGGGATGGTGCAGCCAAACACCCTGGCATGGGAGCTAAGAGAAGCCAGTGTGTCTGCGACTCAAGCTGGAGGAGGGCTGTGGAATTGGAACTGGCACTGTGCTCTACAGTAACTAAGATGAGTTAGGAATTTAATTCCTTTCCCCTCCCCTCTGAGGATCCCAAGTCCCCTCAGAGAGGGAGTGAGGATGATTATGACCCCCTTGTGCTGGGGGAGTAAATTGGTATATTTGTGGTTATTCCTTCTGAAGTAAATATTTCTTTATCAAAGCTAATATGGCTATGGAGTTAAATGGAACTGGGGTACAAGGGAGCCCCTACACTTGAGGGAAAACCATTAGTGGGAGCTGGAGTCATTCGTGAAGAGCCTAGATACCCCCAATCCTATTAAGAATGCCAGAGAACCCTGAGGGAGTCATCTAACCCTGAGAGAACATCTAGCCAATGTGAGCTTCAGGCAGTGGGGGCCCTAGTAGTCTGTATAACATAGGATATATACAGTGTAAGTAGGAGGTAATTTCAGAGAGAAAACACAAGCAGTACTAGGGACCAGAAAAGTCCTTATGCAAGGTTAAAATCTGAGTTGAATATTAAAGGAAGTCAAGAGGTAGAGAAGAGGAAGGATAGCATTATAGACATGAAGGACAGTCAGTAAAAAAGAATGAAGTCCAGAGATAGAGAGTCTTATGGAGGGAACAGAAAGGAGGTCAACATCATAGGGTCGGAGAGTGTGTGGGGTGGGGGAAGTTAAGTTTGAGAAGATGGGAAAAGCAAGAAGAGGCCAGGCTACTAAAGGCTCTAAAATCCAAAAAAGAGAAGTTTATATTTGATCCTTGGAATAATAGAAATTCTTGGGAGTTTATTGGGTAGAGGGCCTACATTTAAAAAACTCACTTTGGCAACTGAGTGGAAGATGAACAAGAGCCGGGAAAGAGGTAAAGCAGCAGGGCCAAGAAGAAGGCTATTCCAATAGTACAAATCTGCGGTGCTGGGGCCAGCATTGGGCTGAGTTACCCCATTGCTTCTGTAAGTATTTTTAACACCCACACACTCACATACATATACACACACACACACACACACACACACACACACACACACACACACACACACACACTGTTCCAGTATTACTGGTGAGAAGACAGAGAGCACCAATGGACTTAAAAATCTAGAAGTGAAAGGTATAGTAGGAGAAATAAAAGGCAGAATAAGTGAAAGAAGTGAATTAGTGTTTTAAGGATTGACAAAAAATTCACTCAAGAGAAAATCAACATTATAGGGGTGCAAGTGATCCAGAAGAATGACTCACAGATGCAGAGGAGAGGGTAGGACAGTAGGGGGATCCAGGCAATGATTGCTCAGCACTCAAGCAAAGAAGTGGAGAAAATGCTGTCAGTTTCTCCCCCTGAATTTGGGGAGTTGGAATAGCAAGGCTAGACTGATGGTAGGAGGGGTGGGAGGCAGGATCTCTGTGGAAAGAGTGGGAGTAGGAACAGTTAGCAGAAAGGGAATAAATAATCTCACAGCATGTGAAGAAGGCAGGAAAGAACAGGAGGAGTGTTTGGCATGGAACTTTCCTGGAAGGGCTGGGGTGGGGGGATTCTCATGCTTCAGGCAATCAGCTTCAACAAGACTGGATCATAAGTCTTGGAACTAACCCTCACTGTGAGGGAAGATGGGCCCAGCACTAGAACCTGCAGTCTCCTGTATCCCACAGAGGTGCCCCCAATCCCATTGCTTCCAATTACCTCTTTATTTCTTCCAAGCTAGTTTGGGGCCAGCCTGACTTTTCAAGTGTTATGAGAAGATTCCTACAAATAAGATTTGCTTACAGTTTTTAATACTGAGCAGTTTATCAGCTTCCTCTGCCCAGGGAGTCTCCAGGTGCCATTTATTGAATTAGGATGGTTATTAGGTCATTGTTCTGTGTCGTGCCAAAAATTACCTCGCTCACCCCCTCCGCTGCATGAGAAGAGGGAAAATGATATATAATGCAAGCCATGAGAGAAGCAGGATTGGATCATTCTTCTCTGTCACTACAGGAAAAAGCCCTCAGGGCAAAGAAAAGAGCAGCCCTGAACTTTGCCAGGATTCAGTGTTAAGCCCCACCTGCCGTGAAAAACTAATAATACGGTAAAATGTGTATTTGATGACAGGGTTACCAGGAAGGAAGTCGACACTGAAGCAGATGGTTAAGGCTGGCATGTAGGCGTGACAGGTAGCAATAGCTCCAGCCCAAGAAGAATGGATCTTTCAGAGGAAAAAGTAGAGCCTGTCTCAGCACCTTTCAATAATAATAGCTCACATTTCGATAGAACTTTAAGATCTGCCAAGCGCCGGAAACACACCATATCATGTGCTCCTCACAACAACCCTGGAAGGGAGGGGCTCTGATTGGGTGAAGAAACTGAGGCTCAGAGATTAACTGTCCAGGTGCACACAGCTAAGGAGGGAGGGAAGAGAGGAAGGGAAGGAAGGGAGGGAGGGAGGAAGGAAGGAAGGAGGAGGGAGGGAGGAAGGAAGGAAGGAAGGAAGGAAGGAAGGAAGGAAGGAAGGAAGGAAGGGAGGGAGGAGGAGGGAGGGAGGGAGGGAGGAGGAGGAGGAGGAGGAGGAGGAGGAAGGAGGAGGAGGAGGAAGGAAGGAAGGAAGGAAGGAGGAGGAAGGAGGGAGGGAGGGAGGGAGGGAGGGAGGGAGGGAGGGAGGAAGGAAGGAAGGAAGCTCTGTTTCATTAATTACCTCTCATTCACTCATGAGGGAACTTCACCCAAATCAATCTCTTCCTCGGTGAGTTCATCTTCCAGACAGTAGGAGATTTCCCAGTATAGTGGAAAGAGCCCCAGGCTTGGAGTTAGGATACAAATGGGTTTGAATTCTGTCTCCATTAGTTGCTTGCTCTGGTTTTGATAGTATGTCATTTAGCAACTCCAACCTCCATTTCCTCATCTGCAAAATGTAGATCAGACAATCATAGATTTAGGAACCTTGGGTTCCATTTTATTTAACATCTTTTTTACAAGAGTTAATGCTTATGCTATATACCTCACAGGGCTGTGGTAAGAAAAACACTCCATAAACTTCAGATTTAATAAATATGAATTATTATCATTTCTAGATGTTGACTTGTAGCAAGTCACTCAACCTAAAGTAAGATACAAATCTAAGTAAAAGCAAACACCAATTCCCTTAAAAATAAGCCAAATATAAATGAATCAAATTAAAATCTATATGATTATTTATACCAGATAATAAATAAATGCTAATAGTAGTTGTATTTATATTACTATCATTTAGTTATGCTCATAATTATTAATATTATCATTTAGTAATTTAGTGATATTATTTAGTAATATTACTTAATATTAGTATTCCTACCATGATTATTACAATTACTAGTAGTAATAGCAATACTAGTACTAGTACTCTTAGTAATTACTATTAGTACCATTACTAGTACTGCTCATTAGTACTATTCATAGTAGTTAGTAGTATTATTACTATTAGTAACAGTACTAGTACTATTACTACTAGTAATTGTAATAGTCATGGTAGGAATAGTAATATTAAGTAAATAGTAATATATCACTAGTAGTAGTAATGGTAGTAGTTGTAATATTACTATTACTCCTACTCCTACTAATAATAGTACTAATAGTAGTAGGAATAGGAGTAATAGTAATATAAGTAGTAATACTAATAGTTATTACTATTACTAGTTATAACATTGCTAGTGGCGTTACTAATTAGCACTATTAATAATAGTATTAGTACTAGTAATAGTAACTGATTATAGCAATATTAAGTAAGTAGTAACATACTAGTAGTAGTAGTCATTATTAGTTGTAGTAGTAGTAGTAGTAGTAGTAGTAGCAGCAGCAGCAGTAGTAAAATTTATATAGTGCTTATGAAGGAGATGCCATTATGGTCCAGTTCTACAGAGGAGGAACATGAGGCTGACAGAGATTAAATGAGCTCCTACAGTCACATAGTTAGCACCTTAGGCAGGATTTAAACTCAGGTCTTCCTGACTCTGCCATCTAACTACTCAAGCACCTGATCCTAGAGAAATATGAGTCACATAGAAATTGGAACATTGAAGGAAACTGCTGAACATTCTAACAGAAATGATTATCAGGAGGGAGAGGAACCCTCCACCTGATAACAAGTGTAGGAAGTTAGCTCAGACCCCCAGTGTCTCATTCTGGGGAGAAGGTGACCCTGAATCTTCAGAGAAGTACAAGGTCTGTTAGCCTGGTCAACTTTGTACTCTGCAGGCCAACCTCATTACGCATGGATAGACTAATCAACAGAAAGCTGGCCACCAGAGGATGACATTTTTCGGTGATAGCACCCCATAAAGACCATCTGGTTAATGTTTAGCTAAGGTGAAATTTTCACTGGTAAAGGAAGTACCCATATCACCAACTGGAGCTCTGCGTGGCCACTATGTGACTACCTTCTCACTAGCACTGGCTCATTTCCTCCTTAAGTCTCTCTCTGGGTTCACAAAGCACTGTAAAGGGTAGGGATTTATACTGTGCGATTAAAATAATAGAAATTTTCTTTCTAATCAGATTTCCACCATCACCCTACAGCCACACACACACACACACACACACACACACACACACACACACACACAGCTAAGCCTGAACTAAAGAAAATCTCCTCTCCTTTTTTGGTTTATTCACCCTCTCATTTTCCCAACCATTTACTTACAGGCCAGAACCAAAATCCTCATAAGTGGTCATACACTTCAACAGCAATTTCAAAGAGTTTAGGGACAGCGATCAGCATTTAAAGGAACAGGCTTCCAGCTGGAGGCCATGATGGCTACAACCAAAGGTGTTGAATCCTTTCCCTACCCCATCCCTAGCCTCTTCTCCCACCAATTAGAGGGAAAACAGGAAGTAAAATTGTAGGACCTATGAGAGAAACCCTGGTTTTTCCACATCACTGCTCCAGGGGAACACAAGTCCTGTGGATTGGATTCTGGTGTCCTATCTATCATGGTCTCTTATTCACTCCAGTGCGCTAGCACTGGCCAACCTGGTTATGCCTCTCAATTTCATGAGAGCTCTGCTGTGCCACTAGGTTTCCACTCCCCTTGCTTTCCCAGCTTCCAGTCACAGGAGCGGGATCCAGTCCTCCACCCTCTCCATTGTCTGTAATACACGGGAGGTCAATGTGGCTTATAGTTCTCTTTTTCCATGATGTGATAACATCCAGCCTTTTGGCCCTCTCACAAATCCTGCTTACTAGACCTTTCTTCCTACAAAATTTAGCTCAGGAGAAAATTTGGGTCAGGGGCCTGAATGTAAACATGCTGAAATGACAGTAGAAAAATAAGGTATACTACCCACCCCTGTCCTCTAGGAGTTTATAAATGGTCATGGAAAAAGTGCAATGCACAATAATTCAGTTGAATAAAAATAACTGACATTTACATAGCTCTTTGAAGTATCCAAAGTGCTTTCTTGCACATATATAATCTCATTTGAGCCTTCTAGTAATCCTGTGAAGTTGAGACAGGTTATTTTTATGTTCCCTACTTTACAGATAAGAAAATGAAGGCTGAGGGAGATAAAGTAACTTGTATAATCACACAGCTAATAAGTATCAGAAGTGGTTTTTGAACTCAGCTCTTTGTAACTCAAAGTTCATCCCTCTCTCCAATAGGGCAAGCTTCATTTTTGAGAAAGGAGAGTGTTAAGGAATCTGCGGGCCAGCACTCAATAACTAGGTCTGCAGTGATTTGCCACCTCGTTTTTTAACTACCATTTTAAAAATTGTGGACAGAAGTGTGACGTGTTTAGACCACATGGAGGAATGGGATTCATTTTCATATTGTAGAGACTGCCTTAATGACATCAGTCTGACCAGTTTCTAAAGTGATGCAGAAAGAAGAGGGGAAAGAAATGCTGACTGGCTTTTTTCAAATCAATCTTCACCGTGAAAACAAAGGCAAGGCTAGGGAAGGGACAGTCTTTAATTTGAGCCCCCCTTCTCTGGCTTCTGTAAATGCAAACAAAAAACCCAAACCCTAACCTTTTTAATGCCCAAAGTAATCCAGCATTTCTTTTTTGAATAACAGTCTATGTCCACCTTCCAAAATCCACGAAACATCCAAAACAAAATAAAATCCCCAGGCAGTGAGGAGGGAAGTGCTGTTTGGAGCCTAAATACATTTTTTAAAAATTGTTGTTTTCCTTCCCACATGAATTTGGAGCCTCCCAAAATAATAACTAACAGACACGGTGGAGAACTCTGCTCTGAAACATTAGCCTGCTCCTCAGTTTCATAGTGTTTCAAAAATAAGCTTGACCTATTGATAATTTTTCATACTCAATTATAGTAGAGGGGATCAACATTGGGTCAATCAGGAGGGAGAGAAGAGAGCAGAGCTGCTTAATGATACTAGGTATTTTTAAATGCATATTGCAACTATGTTTCCCAAAAATTTCAATTAAATGTTTATTAGGTGTCTTAAATTATGCTAGGTGCTAAAAAAAAATAGTCAAAGACGAAGAGAAATAGTTCCTGCCCTAATGGACCTTACATTCAACAGGATAGGATGCATCTCGTACACACAATTAAGGGAATGCTGGAGCCAGCTCACACCAGCTCTCGAGTTATACCTCAGAAATCACAAACACTACAAATAAGGGCCTGACTTATTGCTTTGTTGATTGTCTAGACATAAAAAAGTAATGAACAAAAAAGTTGATAATGCAGATTAAATTTTGAAAGTGTGTCAGGTACAACTTTTTTTTTTGGAGAGCTGGTTGTTAAACATTTACCAGCACAGAATTCCATGTAAGTAAATACAAATGTGGAACAGTATCAAGAGGTATAGAGTACTAATAATCTTGGAGACTGAGGAAAGGCCTAATATGAAGATGTGCCTTGAAGAACCTAGGGATTCTATAAGACAGAAGTGATGAAGGAATGCTTTCCAGATGTGATCATTGTCAATAACATCATCACCTAAATTTACACAGCACTTTAACAGTTACGAAGTGGTTATGTACATTATCTGATTTGCATAAGAAATAGTCTATATGCAAATGCTTGGAAGCAAGAGATGGAAACCTTATGTCATGTAAGGAGAAGTAAAATTGCGGGTGGGCTTTATGTTGTCTTTTCCCTTTCTTCTTTGTTTTAGCATAACTAACTCCCAACTCTACCACCCAAATAAAAGCCATCACTTGTAACAAAAAAAACTCTGATCACACACAAAATGCCCACACATTAGTTATGTATGACATTGTATGTCTTATTACGCAGCTGTTACTCATCATCTCTTTGTCCACAGGTGGAAAACATGCTTGATTACTAGTCGTGATTCGTCATTGCATTTAGCCTGGTTGGAAAGTCTTACACCACTGTTTTTTCTTTAGAGTATTAAAATCATTGCATAAATTGCTATTCTAGTTCTACTTACTTCACTCTGTATCAGTTTATATAAATCTTCTTGGGTTTCTCTGAATCAGTCCCTTTCATTTTTTTTTAAACACTGGGTCCCACAGACTTGAAAAGCTTGTGCTACTCACTGGCCCAATCCTACAACTGATTAGTATAGAAGCTTTCACTCGATCCATTTTGACCAGGGCCAGTTCATCTCTCCTCTGGCAACATAGTGGCTCCCACATCCAGGGGAGTCACAATTTTGATGTCCAACTTAGGGCAGATACCTAACCAGCTTAGCCCTTATGACTCAGAATTCCCAAACTCAAGAGATCTGCCAGCCTCAGCCTCCTTGATAGCTGGGAGTATAGACATATACCACCATGCCTATCTTTTTATTCTTTTGTAAGGAGTACTAAATTTCATCACATTTATATATGAAAAATTATTCAGCCATTCTTCCAGTGGATTGTTTTCCATTTTGTTTCCAGTTCTTTGCTGCAACAAAAAAGGCTATTATAAATGTTTTTATGCATATGGAAATTTTCCCTTTTCCTTTGCTATCTTTGGAGTATATTCCAAGTAGTAGTATAGCTTGGCCAAAAGATAAATGGACTTTAATGACTTTGAGATATAATTCTAAATTGCTTGTTTTCCTTGTTTTTCATCTTTGCTAATCTGATGGATGTAATGTAGGACCTTAGTGTTGTTTTTATTCGCACTTATTTTGTTTCTAGTGATTTGAGGCATTTTTTCATATAGCTGTCGATAACTTTATTGTTTTGGGGGCTAACTTCATGTCTTTTGGTCTATTGAGGAAAAGTTCTCTTTCATATATGTATATATATACATATATATATATATATATATATATATATATTGTATTCATTTTTTATATAACCATGCTATCAGGTCTTTATCAGAAAAATTTGCTACAAAGATTTTTTTTCCCTGTTAACTGTTCCACTTCTAATTCTAACAGCATTGATTTTGTTTGTGCAAAATCTTTTCAATTTTATGTAACCAAAATTGTCTATTTTATTTCCTATGATCATCCCCATCCTATTTTTAGTTACAGAGGTGAAAGGTATCTCTTTCCCTGTTCCATAAATTGCATATAATGTGACCTTTTATACTTAGGTTTCATAGCTAATCCTAACCCTAACCCTAACTTCATACCGGAGCTTATTTGTGAATGGTATGAAATGTACAAATGCTAATCTAAAACTAATTTTATTTTTTTTAGCTTTCCCAGAAGTTTTTGTCAAACCATAATGAGGCTTTTCTTCTGAATGCTTGGGTTTATCAAACATTAAGATATTTCATTGGGTTATTTCTGGAGTTTATGTACTTAATCTATTCCACTAATCATCTCTAATTTTTAACCACTGCAAAAGACTTTGGATGACTGCTGCTTTGTAGTACAATTTGAGTTCTGTTGCTACTCTGCTCACTTTTTCCCTCACTGCTTTCATTATTTCCCTTAAAGTTTGTTTACATTTTATTCCCCTAGATGAATTTCATTTTGATTTCTTCGAGTTCTGCAGCGTAGGCTCTTGGCAGTTTAATTGGTACATCACTGAATCAGTAAATTAATTTAGGTAGTATTGCAATTTTTATTATATTGGCATAGCCTAACCATAAGCATTTATCATTCATTATCCTTCCAATTATCCAGATACGTATTTTTGTCAGGAGGATTTTATAATTGTTTTCATATAATTCACCTATAATGTAAGCTCAAATCTGGCCTCAGACCAAATGCTTGGCACTTACTAGCTGTGTGACCCTGAGCAAGTCACTTAACCCCAACTGCCTAAAAAGTTAACTAAAAAAAACCATATAATTCACCTATATCTGTAGATGGAATCCTAGATATTTCATAAATTCAGATATTTATATATTCCATTTAATGAACATTTTGCTACATCTTCCTGCTAAAGGGGCTAATTATTTTGTGTATTCATTTGTTTTATTTCCTGTTATTGTTATTGTTTCAACTGATTCTTTGTTGAACCTTTAGAATTCTCTAAATAACTCCCAAAATGTTGATTTTTTTTCTCCTTTACCTATTCTTATACCATTGGTTTTCTTTTTTTGTTTGTTTTAACTAATATTTCTAGAATTATACAGTATAATGGCGACAAGGGACATCTTTGCTTTATCCTTAACCTTACTGGAAAGACCTGTAGGTTTTTCTCAGTTAAAAATACTGCTAGCTCTTAATTTTGCATAGATACTTTTTTTTAGGCAATTGGGGTTAAGTGACTTGCCCAGGGTCACATAGCTAGTGTTAAGTGTTTGGTCTGAGGCCGGATTTGAACTCAGATCCTCCTGACTTCAGGGCCGGTGTTCTATCCACTGTGCCAGCTAGCTGCCCTGCATAGATACTCTTTACCACATTAGAGAATGATCCATTTATTCCTTTGAGTTTTAATGTTTTTAACATAATGGAATGCTTTGTTAAAACTTTGTTTGTATCTCTTGATATAATCATCTGGCTCATTTTTATCATTAATATGAGCTGTTTTGTTTCTAATGTTACTAAATGAAACCTGCATTTCTGATATGAATTCCATTTCAGTCATGCTGTATAATCTTTTTTTAACATGTTGTAGCCCTTTACCAATACTTATTTTAGTATGTTTTGCATTAAAGATCAGAGACGTTGTTCTATAGTGTTTTTTTCTCTGATTTCTCTCTCCTTTAGTTTAAATCAACTTTATCTTATAAAAGCAATATGGCAACATCCCTTCATTTCTTGTGTGCATGAATAATTTATGTAATTTTGGAATTAATTGTTCTATCAATGTTTTATAGAATTCATTTGCAAATTTATCTAATCATTGGTTGTTGGAGTTCTCCCTTCCCACATTTCTCCTTTTGGAGTTCTATTATGTCTTATTCAAAAATCTTATCCTGAGAATGGATTATTTAAGTTCTCTAATTTTTGTTCACTTTCTGGGCATTTTGTTTTTTTATAAATATTTATCCATTTCATTTTTTATCATCTTAATTGACATATGATTGGGCAAAACAGCTTTTAATTTTAATTTGTTTTCTTCTCCATTTGTTATAAAGTTGTCTTTTTCACTTCTCATTCACTATTTTACTGATTTTTCTTTTTATTTGGATTAGCTAACAATTTGCCTGTTTTGTGGAGTTTTCTAAACAAGCTCTTACATTTATTTATCATATCAATGTGGTATTTTTTTAATTTTCTTAATCTCTTCATTTTCAGAATTTCTACTTTTATGTTTTATTTTTTGATCTGTTGCTTTTCTAATTTTTAATGCAGGCCCAATTCATTTATTTGCTCTTTCTCTTTTATCAGTGAATATATTTGAAGTTATGGACTTCCTCCAAAAAAAAACTGCTTTTGCTGCATCGCAAAATTTTTTGATAAGTTATCTTATTGTTGCCATTTTTAATAAAATTATTTTTATGATTTATCTTTTATCCATTAATTCCTTAGGATAAAATATTTAGTCTTCATTTATTTTATGCTTTCATCAAATTCCTATTATTAACTATAATTTTTGTTACGTTCAGTAGAGTTTGTCTTTAATTTTTTTTTATTTTCTACATGTATTAATTTGGGTTTTATGCTCTAGTACATGCTTCATTTTTGTGAAGTTACTGTGAAGAGCTGAGAAACATGTATATTTCCTGTAACTATCATTCCATAATTGCCAAAGATTTTTATCATATTTAACTTTTCTAAAATTCTATTCAGATTCTTAACTTCTTTGTTATTCATTTTTGTTAGATTTGACTAGGTGTGAAAGGAATAAATCGACATCCCCAAATGTTATACCTTTGCTGTTTATTTCTATGATTTGATTACTTTAATCAGATGCTTTGTCATTTGGTGGCTATTTAATCTTATTATGATGGCTAAAGATCTCATTAGCTTTAAGCATAATGTAGTTTCCCCACTCATCTTTCTCAACGATCTCTTTTTTTACTGTTGTCTTATCGGAGATCATGACTACCACACTTGTTGTTGTTGTCGTTGTTGTTTAGCTTACCTGTTCAGAGCACCAGCTGGTTTCCTGGCCTTTCACAAGCTTTCCTGGTGCAACTTCTCTCCCCATCTCTGTTGACTTTCAGCTATATTTTTTGTGCACAAATGAATGGGATAGAGGAACTAGTTTATTCCTCTTTGATTTTCTTTATTACTGATCTTTTGGGAGCCCCTTTTGATATTTTCTGAGATTTACATGGGAGAACTGGGCTTCACATCACCATCTTAATAAAGAGTTTCCTTTGATAGATTTGGTTAGCGGGTTTTGCAGGGGGTAAAATGGCTTCAAGTTTCCCTCAATTACTTAAATACATCTGTGAAAAGTGCAGCATTGTGGTGGCTACCCACTTTTTTGTGATAAAAATGTTCCTCTAAGATTATTTGCTTGTGTTTTATTTCTGAATGAGAATTATGTAGCTAAAGTTCTCAAAAGGACAAATAGAATCAACTTTTTCATTTTACAGAAACTATGCCTATTTTTAGTAACAACTAAAGGCTTTTGAACCAAGAGGGTGTTATTTAAAGTCCAATGAGCATAAATCTTTTTTTTTCCCAATAAGGTCCAAAGAACCTCTCTTGAAGTCTAGGGATGTACTTTTCCATGAAGGAGGCTTTGCCATCCCACTGTAACTTGAGTTTTCATTTGTTTGGAAACATGCCTTTGCATTCTTTCTCTATGTGAAGGAAAATCTGCAGAAGGAAGGAAGGAAGGAAGAAGGAAGGAAGGAAGGAAGGAAGGAAGGAAGGAAGGAAGGAAGGAAGGAAGGAAGGAAGGAAGGAAGGAAGGGAGGGAGGAGGGAGGGAGGAGAGAGGAGAGAGAGAGAGAGAGAGAGAGAGAGAGAGAGGAGGAAGGAGGAAGGAAGGAGGAAGGAAGAAGGAGAAAAGAAAGAAGAAAAAAGAAAGAAAAGAAAGAAGAAGAAAAGAAGAAAGAAAGAAGAAGAAGAAGGAAGAAAAGAAGAAGAAGAAAGAAGAAGAAAGAAAGAAAGAAAGAAAGAAAGAAAGAAAGAAAGATCATTTCTTTCCAAATAGCAAGGAACAAAACTGCAACCAACTTCCCTGGAATCCTTGTCTAACCATCCCACAGTCAATGCTACCGTTACCCTTTTGTACATATGGTTTGGTTTAAAATCAATATCTTGCACTTAAGGATGGACTTGAGCAGCACAGACTAACCTATGGGCTGAGCTCCATTCTAAATATGCTGTGGCGTCATTGAAAATCAAAATCTCAAACACGATTTAACTATCCAGACAAATGCTATGAACTAAATGGAGTTGAGATTGGAACTGAGATCTGAAATGTAGAGCTCAAAGCACAAAGCATGAAACAGCAATTTGTTTTGTTTTGAATTTGATTTTGCTTGGCCATATGAAGACCTCTGGAGCTGACCTTAGAAGCTCTTAGAAAGGAAATTCAGTTACTTTGAATTTCACCACCAAGAAATTCCTTTATGAGTAGTTTCATTCTTCCAACCTCTTATGAAGCTAAGTGGCTCTTGACATCTTGGTGACCTTGACATCAGACAGGATGTGGCTCTCAGAAAAGTAGGTGCTATGATGGACCTGTGGTCATGAACCAGAAGAGGGAATTCTCAACCCCAGAGAGCTTGCCTTCCTGGTCACATAAGCAATACACCTCAAAATCTCAAAGGGCCAAGCTGGACAAATCCACGGACAAATCTATCATCAGTACAGCCATTTGGCAGCATCTGCTTGGACATGACTAGTTCAAGGAAGGAAAATACAAGTATCCATTACTTCAGATTATGTATTCCAAAAACACATTAATACAGAAATGTCCTAACCTCAGGCTGACCACTAGTAAAAACTGGAGCTGATATAACCAAAGTGGCTTCACTTTAGACATTTATGAATAATCTCTGCCCAGATTCAAGTTTCACCTCTAAAACTAATAAAGAAGTTGAATGAGTCAATATATACAGGTCACACATACGCGTCCATGGGCACATGCACATACACACATACATACACACACACACACATACACACACACACACACACACACACACACACACACACCATCTGGTAATATACAGTAAAAAAAAATAATCCATTAAATTAATACTCCAAAAGAATAATGAGCTACAGAACTTGGATGGAGAAAAGGGCACCAGTATAGTCATTAGGATCCAATCCATGCTTTTGTCTTAGCCCTAGGTTTTGAATATGTAAAGACGTCTTATAGTTAAGAAATGTTTTTGACTTCTCACTAACTTCTACCAAAAGGGAACTTGTAATTACATTAGCATAGGAACTCCCTCTTACAATAACAGCTTTTAATTCATCCATGCTTTCTCATTCCATAAGAACCTCTTGCTCTCCCTCCATAAATCTTCTGCAGAGTATCAATGTGCTTGGCCCTTCCACTCCACTTGACCAGTGCATGGATATCAATGCAAGTTAAATCTGAAGACTTTCAATAGATTAAAAGCTTCAGCAAAGTTGCATGATATAAAATGAATTCACAAAAATCATCAGTATTTCTGATGATTTTTTACTATCACACCCAGAAGAAATAGAAAGAGACATTCCATTTAAAATCCCTACAGAATGTTTGGATTACTTGGATATCTACCTGCCCAGACTCACAGAAACTGTCTTAATACAACTATAAAATACTTTTATACACATAAAGACAGATCTGGATAGTTGGAGAAATATTAATTGCTCGTGGATTTGTTGTGGATTTCAACCATTTCTGACTCTTTGTGACTCCATTTGGGGTTTTCTTGGCCAAGATACTGGAGTGGTTTGCCATTTTCTTCTCCATCTCATGCTCAAATAGCACCACATTACCTAAAAAACATTGCATTCTCCTTTGTTGTGGTCATTCAGATGTTTCTGACAACAAGGTTAAGTGACTTGCCCAGAGTCACACAACTAGTAAGTGTCTGAGTTCAGATTTGAACTCAGGTTTTTGTTGAATTGTTACTGCTTCTTCCCCAGTAGTTGGAGTCTTTAGGTTTATGAAACACTGGGCAACTATATTAATTTGTTTTTGTGTAATCTGTCCCACTGATCTATTTCTTAACCAGTAAAATGTTTATATGATTTCTGCCAAATAAACTATAACTCAAAACTAGTTTGAGATATGATACTGCTAGGCCCTTTTCCTTTCCATTTTTCCCCATTATTTTCTATGAGCTTCTTAACCATTTGCTCCTCTAGATGAATTTCATAATTTTTTTCTGGTTCTATAAACTAATCTAAAAGTTGACTTCAGACTACCAAAGTGGTAGTGGTATGGTACTGAATAAGTTGTTAGATAGCATAACTTTATTTAATTGGATTAGCCTATCCATAAGTGGCAGCTGGGTGGCACAGTGGATAGAATGCTGGGCCTGGAGTCAGGAAGACTCATCTTTATGAGTTCAAATCTGGCCTCAGACACTTACTAGCTGTGTGACCCTGGGCAAGTCATTTAACCCTGTGTGCTTTAGTTTCCTCATCTGAAAAATGAGCTGGAGAAGGAAATGGTAAACCACTCCAGTATCTTTCCCAAGAAAGCCGTAAGTGTGTTAAGGTCCTTCTGACAGAGTCAGAAACAACTGAACAACAACAAAGGAGAATGCAATGTTTTCTAGGTAATGTGGTACTATTTGAGCTTAAACTATCTGAGCATAAACTTAAATAGAGGTAAATCCCTGCCAGCTGTTGGGATTTGACTTAGAAACCCATAAATTAACATGATATATGTTGTATTATTTTCCAGTTTATTTTGTTACACATATCCCAATTATATATTAATCCGGTTTAGACTCTCCATAGGAGATTTTTGGACTGCTTGCAACCAGAAAACCCCAAGTTCTACTCTTCTATTATTGGGTGCCATTTTCCCAATGGTCTTCTTGCTTCCAACCTGTTCCATCTCCTACTCATCTTCTACACTGACCAAACTGACATTATTAAAATGTGGGTCTGACCATGTCACCCCTTTGCTCAAATGTCTTTTAGTAGCTCACTCTTGTCTTCAGGATTAAAATCCTTTGCCCGAAATTTAAAGCCCTGAACAATTAGTGTCTCATTTACCTTTCTCATCTTGTCTCACATTATTCCTTCTTCATGTACTCTTCATTTGAGTCAAACTTGTTTCATTTCTGCCCCTTCACCCTAGATGATATTCCATTTCTCCCCTCCAAACCTCTTTAACAACTGGTTCTCCATAACTGGAATGCTTTCCGTCCTCACCTCTGCCTTGTAGAATCCCTGTCTTCCTTCAAAAAGAATTCACCTGTCAACTCCTATGTGAGAACTTTCCTGGTCCCCACACTTGTTTGTATTCTCTTCCTTTTGGAATAATTTCATTCCCATGTTATATGCTTCTTCCAACAGAATGTCAGTAAACTCAACGAAGTCATGTTTTGTCTTTATCGCCAATGCTTAGGGCATTACTTGGCTCACTGTAATCACTCAACTAATATTTGTTGTTGAATTGAATAAAATATGCAGGGAAACAAGATGTGCAAGGTTTCTCTTCATTTGAACCACAAATTTAAAAGTCCATGAACCATTTTTAAATAGAAATAGCCACTGTTACTGGTTCATTGGCTTAGCCTATCCATAAGTGGCAGCTAGGTGGCACAGTGGATAGAATGCAGGGCCTGGAGTCAGGAGGACTCATCTTTATGAGTTCAAATCTGGCCATGATCCTTGTGGATCTTCTGATCCATGAACCACTAGTGCTATTTAAAGGAGCCATAAGGAGGACAGGGCAGTGAAGTTTTTCCCTAGGGCCATGTGATTTAGATGGTGCAAATACCAACTTTCTTGCTAAGAGCTTAACACCTAGTGAGCAAGAAGACAGTTTAAAAATACCCATCTATTAGTCACTATAGTAACTAACTCCTCCTTCCCCTCAAGTGAATTTGTCTTTATGACTTCTTATGATATTTTTATATTATGAATTACCAGATTGGTTTGAGGCACATTTAGTATTGCTTGCCATATGTGCCGCAACAGCTAGTTATAATTCCACTGTATTTTCTAACAACTTAATGGGGAGAAAAGTTATGAAATTGTTTTCAGAGAAATAGAGCTTCAAATGAGCTAAACAAGTCTATCAAGCAATTACAGAAATGAGGTTTTCATTCAGTGTAAATGGTTTGAGTGAGATCAAAAGTGGTCGTGTTTGTGGCTAGAAGGATCACAGACTAAGAGAACCCTCTTTGGCCTGCTTTTCCATTCAGATCTAGTAAGCGTATGACTCTGCAGAGAGGAATGACGTGATATTGTTGCCCTAATCAAATATTTCTCTTGGGGTTGTCCTGTGCCTCCTAGAGGCAACTGGTGGTTCAGTAGATAGAGCCTGGGTCTGGAATCAGGAAGCCTTGAGTCCAAATCCAGCCTCAGACACTTGCTAGCTGTGTGACCCTAGGCAAATCATTTAACCTCTGTTTGCCTCAATTTCCTCAGCTGTAAAATAAGAATAATTATAGCACCTACTTTATAGGGTTGTAGTAAGGCACTTAGCACAGTGTCTGGCACCTAGTAAGCCCTTGATAAATGCTGATTCCCTTACTGGCTAGTCTTCTGACCATGAATTCCCCCCCAATGAAGCTTTATATGAAGTTTCCATTGTGGCCTTACTCCTGTTTTTGTTGGATTTGTTTCTGTCCCATCACTCTGCCTGTGGAATTACTAAAGTCCTCCCTTCTCCTTTCTAAACCCATAGACCCAGTGGGGAAACAAGACAGTCCTCTTCGCCTCCTTTGCATCCTGTTAATCCAAAGACAAGAAGCCATGGAAGGCAGAAATCCCAGAAGGCAGAACTCAAAACATATCCAATAACCATCAAAATTGTGGCTCAAGAAGAGGAAAATAGAAAAAAAAATTAAACGATTGTGTTTTCTAATGAATCATTTCATGATATTGAACTGGAAGTTACTACTGCTCCAATAATTGGGCACAGACACCCCAGCATGCAGCATGTCGTGACCTAGGCATTGTAGGGGAGATAATAATAACAACAATCACAACAACAATACTCCTCTCAAAGCCCAACCCACTGTCATATCATGACATGGGGATGATGACAAAGTATGGAAATTCCAACCAGAATGATGTATAGTGGCAGAAACTCTGAAATGCTCATTAATTGGATTGGAAGCAATGCCATTCTTTATGTTAAGAAACCAACCATTGTGATGAAACCATTCCTGTGAATCAAAGATATAGATATGGCTACATCATGTTGCAGGTCATTGCAGGCCAGCCCTAAATGAAATCATGTGATGATCAATGTGGACAATGCAGGAAGGAGGGTGCTCCTTTCATATTCTTATACCAAAAGAAATCAAGACACTTCAGAACAAATTAGAAATACCAACCCTCCCTGCCATACATTTTTTTTGGTGTAGATGGTGTCAGCTACTAAACAGACCAAACCAAAAGTCTGTATGAAATAGACTGAAGAAAGTAATATTTTCATTATAGAGGGGTACCTGATTATAACAAAATTGTAAACAGATCCTATCAATTAGATATAAATAAGAGTTTCATACTCTTTTTAGTCAATTGTATCTGTAGCTCAAATTCATATAACCAATACATTGCCAACAAACACAAGGAGATTGTTTTTTAAAAACATTATCCATATTCACTTGTAATACTTGATGTAACATCCCTGGCATAGACTTACTACACTTACTATCTGAGCTAACTCATGCACTCCACTGCCCTCATCCTGACACATCTAAGTTTCCAAAGAAGAACCACCACTGTATAGTTACACTCAACTTTCTGAGGGTCCTAGGGGTTAAACTAGGGAAGATGGATTCCTCCAATGCACAACTATAGCCGCACCAATGTATTTCCCATTTACACAAAACCCTCCACTCCCAGTGATGGCACCGTTAAACTTAAATGCAAAACGTTTATTTCACAATAAAGCCTAAGCAAGAATAATCAATATATCACATGGAGTTCAATATAAAGCAAATGTATAAACCTGAGTCATACTCTCCTACCAATGTGCTCTGTATCTACGGGGGAGAGTAGACACACACTTAAAAGAAACTTGTCACAGAGACACAAATAAGAAAAACTGGTATGCTTAAGGTAACTTACGGACAATACAGGCTTTGATGTCATTGGTCTCTGCACAAACATCCACACCACACAAAGCTGCTTCTCTCCTCATTGTTCTCCTTCTTCTTCTCACCACTCTCCTGCTGAGAAAAATCTCCTTCTCTTCTGCTCTCGAACTAACACAGGCGCCATCTCCAGTCATCCTGATCTCTATCTGGTGCTGGACCCAGATGGCTCTGGAGGAGAAAGTGAGGCTGCTGACCTCACACAGCACTCCCTCACTTCAGTCCAATTCACTTGAAAGTCATGGTGTCTTCTTCCTGATGTCATGGTCCTCTAACAGAATGAAGTACAAACAACAACAACCACCACCACCTGGACTAACAAAGCAATGATGGCTTCTTTAAACTTGTCAACTCCCTTAAAAGGGTGTAAAGAAAGCTTCATGCATTGTCTTGGTTAACCATTCCCTTTAGGCCAGAGAACTGCAAAGCTTATCATACAAGCTCTTTGGGCAATGCAGACAAGCCCCTAGGATTTTGCTCTCCTCCAATGAACTTCAACTTTAAACAGCCAATCAGGAATTATCAGCTGAAGCCTTCTTTTCATCAGAGCTTCCCTCAAGATGGCTTCTTAACAGTTCAGTCAACACTCAATTTTCTGTCCTCTGCTAAGTTATTCCCTGCCCAATTTGTTCACTGTTTCTCAGGTCCTTCACCACTTTCAATGGCTTAACTCAGAACCACCTGTTTCTCATTGATTAGCCTTTTCCTTGTGAAGTAATAACTCACAAACTCATCTTTTCTGTTAGTTATACAACCAACAGTCCTTATTTAATCATCTCATCATTTTTAGCTGTTAGATTTCTCGGTTTTTAACTTCTCTAACCCATCATGGGAATTTTTTATTTCCTTTTATTATTTGGGATTCAAGGCCATTTGTCCTATAAATCTCGCTTAACTAAATGTCAGTTTTAATATTAACCTCACCTGACCAAAACCTATCCCAAGGATATAAAAATTTGCTGAGAGCCTTAAACATTCCCAACATAAGCCAGAGGAGGAATCTCAACTGTCCCTGACTTCTTGGAAACATGTAAATCCTTGAACTCGATCAATTTGTAAATCCTCTAAATGTAGTTTAATCTATGCCCTCCCTGACTTAGTTTACCTATAGAGTTTGTTTGAAGTGGTTTTTTTCCTTAGGGGATGTATGAGATTATGACTCTGTTTAATTAAATTTGTTCAACTTTTATGATGCTAAAGGAAGTATGGGATTATGGATCTATCTCCTCCTTAACTTTTATGGCCTAAGAGGAATGTACAAAATTGCAATATGTAAAAGAATTATTTCTCTGTCACTCTGATGTAATTTTGCCTAAAGAACTCTGGTTAAAATCCTAATGAGAGTTCAGGTTTTCTCTAAGGCTTATGCTTGAGCATAATAAGAAAACCTATGTTTTTACCTCTATAATTTCTGCGTTATGGTAAATATATATTTGGCATCAATTACCCACCACATGAACTCAGAGCAGACATTTCTCCCATAAGCCTAAAAACAGTTACTTACAAATGAACTAAGGTACTGAAATACCCTGCAGCCTTGGGATATTTCTCCATCTTCAAATGAGTCTCCTTAACATTCTATGCTTCTGAAAACTGTTTCTTCACACTTGTATTTCATATATTTTCATTACATAGTTCTTGTTTGCCCCTTTTAACCATAAAACTGTTCACCAAAAAAAAAAAAGGGCATCACCTTCCATCATTCACAAGGTGATTCAAGCCTTTTTATTTATGCAAAAGTTCATTTATTGCCCCTTTTGGCACCAAACTACCTTCATCTTATCTGGAAACTGTTTCTTTACACATAGACTTTTAGCAGGTTTTTTAAAGGAAAAAAAAACATGTTTTTCTGCCTCTTTCAGACACCAAACTGTTCACACATGAAAGAGATATCACTTTCCATCCTTTACAAGCTGATTTGTCTTTTTATTAATGTAAAGGTTCATTTACTGCCCCTTTTCACAATCAAATTATTCATATCTTATCTCAAAAAAAATGTGTTTCTTCACACTTGGATTTTTAGCAGTTTTTGCTAAACAAAAGTTCTTTTTCTGCCTTTTATGGCTACATATGGAAGGGGCATTACATTTTATCCTATACTAGGTGACTTAAGCCTTTTTCTGTATGCAAAAGTTCATTTATTGCCCCTTTTGGCAACCAGACTGCTTGTATCTTATCTGAAAATCATGTTTCTTCACATGTGGATTTTAGCAGGGTTTTTTTTCCAAACAAAAGTATTTTTTCTGCCCTTTTCAGTCACCAAACTATTCACTTATGAGAGGGACGGTACCTTAGGTGGTCATTGTTTGTCCTTCATTTTCAAAGAGGACTGATGACATCCTGGGGTGATTTCTCCATTCTTTTGTGAATTGGATTTAAGTAAGGGTGGAGTTGCACAAAATCAGCAGCCTCACTCTCTCCTCCAAAGTCAGGGAAGTCCAATGGCAAGACAAAAGTCAAGACAACTGGCAACAGCCAGGGATGCCATGGATGACGTTGGCATCTTTGATGTCTGACCAAGCTCTAAGCACTCCATGGTGCCTTCATGGCCATTGGCTCAAATTGTTCTCATCTGCCCATTCTACCAAGGGAAGTCTTCTCATGCTTGGGGTAGACATCCCACTAACTCACCTACAGGTGTGAGGCCCATTAGTTACCCTCAGTATCTTACATATAGATTACATGAAATAAGAGATGAATCTAAGGAGGGACTAAATCTGAAGAGGGAAAAATTGAAGAATCTAACAACACTGAAAATCTCCACATACTGAAAATTTGAGAAATTGTACCTAAAGATAAAATGGATGACAAAAGCATCAGAGATATCTCAGATAATTTTGAAAAAGAGATGGGAATAGTTAGGTTGAAATTCCAAAAATGTCTTTCTGAATTTGATGCCATGAAACCAACTAGATGCCCAATTATACCAAAACAGCTGTTTGAGGTATAATTCTTTTTGAAGCTGGTGTCTTCTGTTATCATCAAGAATGAATACATTTTCTCCAGTATTTGACATAAGTTATGAAAACATTTCAAGATCTGTACATAGCAGGATATGTAGCAACCATCATCACGGTAAGACTAGGAAAGGAAAGGTAAAACAATCAAGGACTAATTACTCCTAAGCATGGAAATGAAATACAAGCCATCACAGAAGCAACTTTAGAGTGCTATTCTGTAGAAAGCCATTAGAAGATTGCATCAATATCTAGCTGGTACATGCAATAGAAACTGTGAAAGTCACTTTGCCTAGTTAAAGGCAAGAAAAAAAGAAACAGAGAAAGGAATTAGGGAAACAGAAGTATATTAGAAATTCTAGATCCTCTTAATTAGTAATTCAAAGCAAAAGTCAAAAGGTCATGTTGATACAAAGGTGTTCTGCTATTGGCACTCAGAAAATTGCATCACTGTACAGACATCTCCATCCCCACCTTAATTTATCCCTATCATACACATCACAATAATATTTATTGTATGTCCCTGTGCATCAGCAGGGTTTTTTCTAGTCCCTGGCCAAATTTTTGTTTCACTATTTGTCCATCTGCAATTCTTATTTATGATTCCAGTAGGATATGGCAATCAGTGTATTTGGGGTAAAGGTTGAGTAGGGGTGAGATCATATTATTTAGGTAACAAATAATTCTGTTTCAGTAATATTCCTCACAGCCACTCTAGGGCATCCAATAATGACTGCTTACTGTCGGGCTTCAGTTTATCATTTGTATTTTTGCTACGGGTTAAGTTACTCCTTTATAGTGACTTTGCTTTCTCTTCAAATAAAACCTATGGCTGGCCATGAAAAAGGGTGGCTCATAGGTCTAAATCTTGCTGGAAAGTCATCAGATATGATTATGCAGAATTTAACTGGCTGAGGAAATTTCCTTTCCAGCCTGGAAGCCAAAGGCTTTCTGGGGGACTTGATAAGTGGTTAAAATTTTATTAATCATTCTTAATTTCTCAATGAGCAGAGTTTAAACTGAGTTTGACCTTTGCTTCGCCTCTAAACTAAGCTAAAAGTGCCTGCTGTTGTAACAAGGTGTGGCGGCTAGCTAAATCTTCCCAGCCCAGATTCCAGTAAAAGAGAGGAAAGGGTCAGGAAAGGAAAGCTGGAAGAAGGAAAGGGGTACTTTAGGAGACATTCTTTACCTTCCTAGGCTGGGAGGGGAGGAGAGAGAGGGTGGAGAGAAGGGGAAATCCTGTCTCTGAACTGGCCCATGGGAGAATGGCCCAGCAGGATTTTACTCCGCCCTTACTAAAAGGGGAGAAGGAAGAGAAAAGAGCATTATGGATTCCAAAATCATATAGGGAATGGGATATGGTGTCCAAAATCCCATAAATACTATGATAATAGTCTGTTTCCAGGACAGTTTATTTGTTGAATTTCAGAGGACATTTTGGGTCTATACAGGGATTTATTTTTCATTGGTTTAAGAAAGATAATTTATGAATGTTATTTACCATTATTGGGTACCAAATTCATGTGAGAAGAGTACCAGACACATTATTTCCATCATTCTATCTGCAACTGGAGTTGTCCCACCAGAGCTTTCAGTGATCCTACGGAATATGAGTTTATATCCCAATACTTTCATCAAATGGTAAAAAATTAGAAATCCAGTGCTGCAAGACTTTGTAAAATGTTAAATGTCAAAGAATAAAAGTAAGCTAGTGACTTATCACTGGATCATTTCTATCTAAATTTCATCAAAATAATAATGTCAAGATGACTGATTATGATAACCTCAGGAAGGCATCTATGAAACTTCAAAGAACCAAGATTGGAATCAAAAAGACCTTCATGGGAAAGATCCTCTTGACCCCAACCAGCAGTATGTAAACAAAGAAGCATCAAATTCTTGAGTCATGAGGTTTTGTTTATAGGAATGAATGGGTGTGTGATGGTGACTTAGGAACAGGTCATCGTCGTCATCCACAGAGCATTAAACATAAACGAATGATGTCAGGGCTTTGGGGAACACCATGGCTATGGAGAGTGACATGGACGATGATCCAGCAAAGAAGCCTGAGGAAGGCTAAGCCAGGGAGGAGGAGAGGATCATGAAAACCCATATAAGAGAGCATATCTAGGAAGAAAGAGAGTGGCCAATAATGTCAAATGCTGCAGTGAACCAGTAAGAACAAGGATCCTGATGAGCCCATTAGATTGAGCAACTTAGAGATCAATTAGTAAGTTCAGAGAAAGTTCAGTTGAATAATGAGACTAGAAAGGAGAGAACGTAATAGCAGCAAAGATAGATAGCTTTTCCTAGGAGTTCAGCTGAGAAAGGGGGGTGATATATAACACAATAGCTTGAGGGGTTGATGGGAATTAGTAAACTTTTTTTTTAATATTGTTAGACTTGGTCATAGAGAGATATAGGGAGTGGCTGATGATTGAAGAGGGGGTAGATAATTGAGTTTCTAATCTGCTAGATAATAGGAATGGGATCAAAAGTATACATAGAGGGGTTGACCTTAGCACCTCATTGTTAGAGAATCAAGAAATGGAAAGAGTTGGGCGTAATGCCAAGGGATTTTTTGAGATGAAGAAAAGGGGAGAACAGGGATTGTACAGCAAATAGCTTCAATTTTCTCAATAAAATATAACATTCACCTGAGAGAGGGAAGTCATGGGAGACTTGAGGAGAAAAGAGAAGGTTTGGAACAACTTCTGTAAAAAGTGGTATTAGGAAATTTGCTTGGTATGGCAGTGAATAAATAGATTAAGTAGAATTGTCATGTTTATTATATTGGCTTGGCCTACCCATGAACACTTAATATTTTCCAATTGTTTAGATCTGACTTTATTTGTATGTTTTATAATTGTGTTTATATAGTTCCTAGTTTGTCTTGGCAGGTACACTTCCAAGTATTTTATATTATAGAATATAAATATATAATAAAGAACATATAAATATAATAAAATATAAACCAATTAGGAATCAATTAGTGAGGAATGAAAGGATTACCTTTCGTAGAGAGGACCCAGATGAAGCTTGGAAACATTAATTTATAGTGTACAAGAATAGCACAGTTGTTTGACTTCCTCCAGCTCCATCCAGCACATAAGTAGGAGAGGAAAAAGTGAATGATGGGAATGAGTCACAGCTGGGATTTGTCAAGGAATCAGCAGAAACAGGAGAAGGGAATGATAGATTCAAGAGTAGAGGACAAAGCAGAGTAGAATTGGCTAATTATAGGGTCAATATTGGAGAGAGAAGAGTGGAAAGTTAGAGCAGGAATGATGGCCTGAAAAGACAGAGCACTGGAAGGATTGGAGGGTATGATGATGATGATGATGATGATGATGATGATGATGATGATGATGATGAAAATCAGTTCTGGGCAGGTGACACATAAGGGTAGATGGAATGACGAAAGGTTATGCTCTGATAGAGGAAGGTCAGTTTTTAAGAATACATCTGGGGAATGGTGGGCTCCAGTATGCGATCATCCCTATGTGCTACGGAGATGGAATGGAGTAGGTCATGGTATTTAAGTTGGCTAAGGAATTGGGAGATTAAAAGATATGCAAAAAAATGTTTCATAGATGGGTTAGAACGCAGACCTCTTGCTCCACGTCCTGATTCCTGACTCCACATATGTTTTCGATCACTGCTGATGATTCACATGAGAAGAAACAAAAAATTTGAAAAAAAAATCTGGTCGTGCTGCACCCTCTAGCAATCTCCCTTTCTAGTTGATGCTTGTAATTTTGCAAGAAAATTGGAGGTACAGGAAATGAGAAGGAAGTTCCACAGGAGCTATCAAACAGTAAAATTTCCCTTACTTTGGCCCACCAAATCAACAAGAAGTTATATAGAAACAGGTTTTTCAGCTCAGTCTGAAAAAGAACATCTCCTCAGAATTGCCCAATAATAGAATGGACTGCCGAAAGAGTATGCTCCCCATCATTGGATATGGTCAAGCAGAGAGGCTAAAACCTCCCTTGTCAGGGATGTCGATAAGGTACACCTCCATCCAGGTCCACGGTGGACTCAGTGACTTCCAAGATCCCTCCCCATTCAATGACTGAAATTTGAATTTGGAAAAATGAAACACAGGTCATTTCTCACATTTATAAGAAATGATTCTAGAGGCTGGAAATGAAAAAAAAAAGAGCTAAATGACAAGTTAGAAGGTTTGTTTGCTAAATGATCTGCAGAAACCTGGCTCAGGAATTCCCCTGAGTCAGATAATGAGTAGAGATTTGTGTTTTCTGGGATTTTATCCTCAAGCCAATTGTCCAGAGCACTCAGCTGTGACTGAGATCACAGCTGAAAGTCATTGTTGCTTGGTGGAAGAAGACAACTGATGATAAGAAGACACACCTGCCAAATACATTGCACATTAAAATGTTTTCTTAAAAGTTGATAAAAGAAACATTCTTCAAAAAGCCCCCTTTCCGTGCGCTGAATCCTACGTCCTGAGAAATTTGATGGCTTGGCTTTTTACTGGGTTCAAGGCACAAGCACTGCATCACCATCATTTGGACCAGCTATAGTAACTAATAATTCTGCACATGCTGGTGGGGTCTATAGGCCTTACAAAACAAAGCAAAAGACAGAGAAATTATCTGGCAATTCCAGATGAGCGTAACAGCCAATATGGATTGGGGATGTGTTAATGTTTCATTTGATAGTTGGGCAGGGTTGGAGAAGGGCAGAGAATACCATTTATCTCACACAGAGGGGTGGATTGTGATAGGAATTGACTTGAACACACTGAACGTGGCAACAGTCCCCAAACTGGATGAACTGAGGCCAGGTAGAGACCCTGGGATATGTGACCATTTGGAAGCAGGGACCGCTCTGAGGACCCTACAAGGCTGAAGTCTTTAGGACTAGGGAAATGAACATTTGCCTCTGCGAAAGCTGCTTCTACTCAGAGTGCCTGAATTTTGCAGATGGTATTATGAGGCTGTGAATAGCTGCACTTGTTATGTATCTTCTTGCTGTCACTAAAGTCAAGCAACTGCTTGAATATATAAGGCCTTTGGTCCTTTATTGCATCATAATAGGATAGATTTGGGTCAGGGCCAGAGACAGTACTCTTATCTGTTTATATGTTGTACGCTCCTAGTAGGGCATACAGGGCAGAGACTTCATAAGGGGAAGGGCTGTTTTCCACTTTCTCTTTGTCTCATCAGCATCTTTGCATTGTGTCTGGCACATAATAGGTCAACCAATCAATCAATAAATATTATTTGGCACCTACTATGTGGCAAGCACTGTTCTAAACATGCAAAAAGGATTCAAAAAAGATTTTTTAAAAACAGTACTTAATAAATGGCTATCAGACTGAAGTGAATGGTCGCTAAGCATATCTCTTACCAAATGTCCCTGTCCCTTGAGTTTCTAGGTAACTTAGTAAAACAATCCTAGGCTACCCAAGAACGTCACCTTACATTTCTGTAATAGTAATTACCTACATTTGTGTACACTTTTGTTGTTGTTCAGTCATTTTTGCAGACATGTCCAACTCTTCGTGACCCTGCTTGGGGTTTTCTTGGCAAAGATACTAGAGTGTTTGCCATTTCTTTCTCCATTTCATTTTATGAGGAAAGTGAGGCAAACAGGGTTAAGTGACTTGCCTACGGTCACATAGCTAGTACGAGTCTGAGGCTATGTGTGAACTCAGGAAGAAGAGTCTTCCTGACTCAGGTCTGCACTCTATCCACTGCGCCACCCAGCTGCTAAATGAATGTTTATTGAATGATCAATTTGTCTTCTTCTCTATGCTTGAATACATACAGTAAAAGGGAAGCCAGGGCATCCCAAGGCAGTCCATTCCATTGGTATCACTGAGTCATATATCTACACTTGGAGGGCACCTCAGAGATCCTGTAGTCCAACTCACACACAACCATTTTACAGAAAAGGAAACCTAAGCCCAGAGAAGCTAAGTGACATTAGGCAACACGATGGAATAGGAGATAGAAGTCCGGACTTAGAGTAAAGAAGATCTGAGTTCAAACCCTGCCTCAGCTACATATTAGTTGGTAAACCTGTTTTATCCTGGCCAAGTCACTTCCACGCTTTCAATCTCTATTTCCTCATCTGTAAAATGAGCGTAATAATAGCACCTACCTCATAAGGCTGTCGTGAGGATTAAATGAGATAACCTATGAAAAATACTTTGCAAACCTTAAAGTACTATAACACTATTATATACTATATTATATATATACTATATATTGTATACCATAGTACTATTATCATTATTACCCAAGGTCACAGTGGAAGGGCATGGATTCCAAGGTCCAGATCAAGAACTCCTTCCCCCACACCTAATTATTTGGACCTTTGTTTTGCCCCAAGCCTCAGTTTCCCTCTCTATGACTTTTTCACCCATTGTCTATTCTATTTCAGTCCCTTAAAAGGTTACCCAGTCATCTCTAAATCTACAGAATTAAATCCCACAAGAAATATTCCTCTTGCACATGGCACAGCAGCCTAATGTTTCACAGTAAGATCCGGTAGCCTCTTAAACACATGATTTTGAGCAGGAGATAGGGAGATGAGAACATAGCTCTTTTTTCCCATCTCCCCACCTGCAGCTGAAGTTGGAAGGTGCTGTTTAACATTTGAAAGATTTTTTAGGACTAGTTACGGCAAATACTCACAGGAGATAGATACTACTTCTCCAATTAACTGTATCTGATAAAAATGTCTGGATGAAATGATTCTACCTGCCCATAATATGTTTACCATAGAATGCTGGTGACCTCCTAGCAAGACTTCCATTCCCACTTTCACAGTCCTCCCAGCATCGAGGCCTGCCCTGCTGCGTGGCCCAGAATTTCAAAAGCAATTACAGGGATGCGCTCAGCACTGGTTTAGGATCACAAGATGCATTTCTGGTAAACGGGCGCCACAGGGATACTGGGGAAACCACAGCTGATTTAAGTACTTTCCACTGCCAAGACCTACTCTCCTTTTGAAACATCTGGAAGACCTTGTGTGAGAAATGAATGGAGGTGGGTAATGGGGACCATGCGTGGAACCTTGGCATCCAAAACGAGAACACCACCTTGCCAATGTCAACAAGACATTGATTTGATGAAGGCTGTAAGTCTTCAGACTACCTCACCTCCCTCCTGGGCTGGACCTTGGGCCTGGAGCCAGGTGGGTAATCCCTCCCCTTTCATTTTTGAACAAAAGAAACAAGAGCACCATATATCAAGTTTATAACTTGTTAACTGAAGCCAATGGGGTTCACAGATATATATTCCCTCCCTGGAATTGTACCTTTCACGAAATGTTCTCTGGGGATTAGAATGCTTTTGTTAATGATTCCAACTCCTCGATGTAAGAAGTGACCCTTATATCAGAAGACAGAGATATCCAGCTAAAGATGTTAAACTACTCTTCCATACCTCTGATGCCAGAGAAGTATAATGACTTGACCAAAGGAATTTGGAGAATTTCTTCACTTTTACCAATACTTTTACATGTTTAAGCCTGTGATATACCTTTCAAAAAAAAAAAGAAAAGAAAAACCTATAGAATATAAAGTCCTTAAGGGCAAAGACACAGTTTTTGTCTTTCTATCCCTAATGGATAAAGAATATCTATTGCCCATCTTATAATGTGTAGTTTAATGGACATCCTATAGAACTTTTCCATCAGTGTTTTTCTGGGACCAAAATTGTGTGCTGAATTAAATGAGAGAAGGATACTGGGATGAATTGCCTTCAAGAAATTACAAAGTTCCTTCAGTGACCCCAAACTAATCCCAGAAACAAAAACACTGTATTAAAAAAATAAAAAATCTAACTATCTTTGGCTTTTCTATCATCTTCTTTACCAAATAGATACGTTTCCTGTCCCTTTCCTAGCAAGCCAGACTTTAGAATTAAAAAAAAAAAAACGTTAAAAGAGGGGGGAGAAGCCAGTTGGCAAAACTAATGGACACATCAACCAAGGCTGCCATATACACAAAACGCTATGCTGTACCTATAGTACTCCACTTCTTTTAAGACATCTCCAGTTGTCTTGATCCACATCTGGCCACTGCACCCAGATGGCTCCGGAGGAGAAGGTGAGGCTGGTGACTTTGCACAGCCCTCCCTCACTTGAATCCAATTCACTTGCGTGTCGTGGCATCCCCTCCAAGATGTCATGGTCTTCTTTGAGAACAAAGGATGAACAGCAGTGACAAGACATGCATTTTCTCCACTCTTCTCCAGAGCCGAGCTTCTCAGTCATTATAATTATAGAACATTCATTTTTCTGTACTTCTTTCTTTCTTTCCTCTCTGTATTTACATGTGGTGATAATGTTGGTTGATTTGTTTTTCTTTGGGGTATTGAAAGGATGAGGTTTTTTTTCTATTTGTCTGGTAATAGTCATTGTGTATATTATTTTCCTGGTTCTGCTTACCTCACTCTCAAAAGCCCATCAGTTTTAATACCAACTTTCAACCATCATTATATGTCTGCAAGACAAGGAACACCATAGAAGAATTGAAAATGCACATCACATGAAAGGCAATGAGAAGCACATTGGATGTGAATGGGCTGCCATATAACAGATAAGGGACAACAAAGACCTAGCATTTAGTATGATATCAGAGAATTCTATGATCCAAAAGGAAGATGGGATAGTCACATGGCTAGGGTAAGGTAGGTAAAAGGTGGGACACCTGAATGTTCCACTGGTATCCTTGGGGAAAAGGTCCCTAGTATTTTGGGTGGAGGATAATGGGAGGATATGGATAAGAATAACACAGGATGTGCAAACAGAGATGGGTTGGGATCTGCTTCATTGGAGAAGATTTTATCAAACTGACAAAGATCATAGATCTTTTGAGAAGTTGGAGGCAGTATTGTTCATCAGTCGTTTTTGAAAAGGAGCGATGATGTCAGGAAGGTGATATCTTGACTTGCAAGTGAATTGAAGTAAGGCAGGGATTTGCAAAGTCACCAGCCTCACTCTATCCTCTGGAGCCATCTAGTTCCAGTGGCAAGATATAGATAAGGACAACTAAAGATGGCCCCTCTGGAAACAGTATTGTGTAGTGGATGGATCACTGGGCTTTTAGTTTGGAATTGTCATGAATCATTGTATTATCAGAGAAACTAAGTTTTTTACAGTTGATTATTTTTACTGCTACTGCATACAATGTTTTCCTGGTTCTGCTCACTTCACTTTAATTAGCTTATGTAATTTTTCCCAGGATTTTCTAATACCATCTCCTTTATCATTTTTACAACACAATAGTATTCAATCGCAATCATACACCACGACTTGTTCAACCATTCCCCAGTTGATAGGCATTCCCTCAGTTTCCAATTCTAGCAACAAGCATTATTAAGCACTTACTATGGCCCAGGCACTAAGCTAAGCACCGAGGTTACAAATGTAAGCAAAAAACAAAAAGACAATCCCTGCCTTCCAGGACCTTACATTCTAATGGGGAAAGACAACACATGCATAAAAGAGAGTTGAAGCGTGGGGAGGGAGATGTGCACTCGGGGCCATAGTAGTTAAGTCCAAAAATTGAAGGCTGCCTAGCCTGGATCCTTCCTCAAAATGGAGGATACAGGAAGAATGTACCATTGCGAGAAGGAGGCCGTAAGGGCAAAAGAAGGAGGCAATTGAGATATGTTAGTAAAGTCCATCAAAGTAACCAGACCACTCAAAAAAAAAGGGTGCCCTTGGAAAAACAGAATCCTTCATATTCATTCTTTTTGAATCTGAGAACCCTTCATCATTTTCCTCTGGGGCTAAGTACAACTTTTTCACTGTATCAGAAGCTTAGTCCTCCCTTGGAAGACAACATTTAACTTTAAGAAAAGGAAAATGATTCACTGTGAAAATATAACACTTGGAAAACTTCTGACATTTTGACTGCTCTGATATGGAAAAGAAGTCTCTCAGGTTTGATTTTGTACTCTTTTTCCTCTCCACAATAGGCTACTTTTCCTGTAAAGAAAAAATGGAAGACAACCAAGAAAGAATAGAATGGTCGATGTCATGTATAGAATAGCTCACTCTGACTGGGAAGCCCAGCCAATAATGCCATATGTTGTTTTCACTTGAAAAGTACTGGATCGGTTACTGGTTTTTTTTTCTTCCCCTAAACAATTTCAAGGAGCACAAGTCAAGACAAGGTAAGAATATCCTCTCTTTCGGGCCATAAATATATCATCAACTGCCTACTGGACATTTCAAATTGAATGTCTCAGAGACATCCTAAAGTCAACCTGTCTGAAACTGAACTCAGGATATTTCCCCAAAAAAGTGTTCCCCTCTTTCAAACTTCCCAGTTTCCATCAAACATGATGCCATTCTTCCAGTTTCCCAGGTTCACAACCTTGACATTATCCTGGACTCCTCATTTTCCCTCACCCCACATAACCAATCTGTTGCCAAGTCTTGCATTTCTACCTTCACAGCATCTTTTGTATCTGACTCTTTCTCTCCACTCATACAACTGCCACCTTAGTTCAGGCCCTCATCTCCTCTCACCTAGATTATTGCCAACAGCCCTCCAATTGGTCTCCTGCCTCAAGACTCTCCCCACTCCAGTCCATCCTACACAATACTGCCAAAGAACATTTTTAAGTGCAGATCTACCCAATATGACTCCCTTATGCAACCAAGTCCAGTGGCTTCCTGTTGCCTCTAAAATAAAATATAGGCTCTTCTGTCGAACTTTTAAAACCTTCCACTAACTAGTCCCAACTCTCTTTCAAGCTCTGTTAAGCAATATTCCCCGCTTCCACGCTCTGCAATCTGGCCAAACTGGCCTTCTCTCTGTTCCTCACACATGTACCCCACCTCCTGCCATCATGCCTTTGACGCACTGCCATCCCCTATACTTGGAATACACTCCTTTCTTATCTCTGCTTCACTGATGCTGCTCTTCCTTTCAGACACAGCTTGAGCACCACCTTCTGCATGAGCTCCTTTCCTGATTCGCCCAAGCTACCTTGTGTTTATGTACTTTGTATATTTCTATTTAATCACTTTATGGTGTATTTATTTGTATGACTTCTTGTCTCCCTATTAGAATGTAAGCTCCTTGAAAATGGACTTTGTTTCATTCTTTGTATTCCTATCACCAATGCCTGGGAGAGTGCTAGGAACATAGTAGGTACTTGATAAAATCTTTGTTGACTGATTGATTGAAGATCTGAGAAATTCATTTTTCTCTTTCTAATGGAGCTAACTTGGAATGTTAGTTCTCTGTCAGTTCACAGAATTCTAGGTACATTTCAAGTACTTGGCCCCAGAATCCTATGTTGTAGACGACTTATTTTATTGTTCCTCTTCTAATAGGAGGGGTTGAAATACAATCTGATTTCCCTGAGGGGGTACAGGAGCCTGGAAGCACTAAAAAAAAAACAACACTTTTTAAGTAACCTTAGCATTCCCTTTTCTGGCAATCTAGTATGCTAGAAATCCGAACTTCCCTACAGGCAGGCGTTCTACTGCAAGACAGGAACATGTGCCATGAGTGAGCCAGATTAGCAATGGCATATTGCTATTTTGATGAAAGGGAATGCTCTAGAAATTCCTTGTTAAAAATTCTGGGTTTTTTTTTCTGTCACTGATTAAAAATAATGGAGTGCATCCAATTTATATTAATCTAATTCAACACATCTATCAAGAGCAAACCCTGCCCACATGGAGCTTACCTTCTATGAGGAGGATACCATGTGTATTCAAATAAGAAAATAAGCTGGATATAAATAACAATACAAAATAATTTTGAAAAAGGAGAAGACACTAGTAACTGAGGGGTACAGAAGGGGTAAGGGAACAAGCATTTATTAAGCACTTACTATGTGCCGAGCACTGTGTTAAGTGCTTTATAAATATCTCATTTGATCCTCACAACAACCCTGGGAGGAAGAGGCTATTATTATCCCCATTTTACAGATGGGAAAACTGAAGCAAATGTTAAGGGACTTACCCAGGGTCACACAGCTAGTGTCTGAGGTTGGGTTTGAATTCAGGTCTTCCTGACTCCCGGCCCAGTGCTCTATCTGCTGTATCACTTAATGAGGACAGGGCCTAAGTTAGAGGGGAGACCTGAGCTGAACTTTGAAGAAAAAGGGGCATTTTAAAGGGCAGAAAATATCCTTCTTAGTTCTTAGTTTGTCTACAATAAAATTGAGTCCAAACATTCTGAATGCTGGGGGATATACAAGGGGATTCTGAGAACATTATTTCATTTCCATTTCTATCTTCCTGCCATAAATCTCCACTTCAGCTAATACAGTGAAATTACTTTCTTGAGAAGGCTTCATTTTCCTCTTTTTTTCTGATTTCTGGCTCTGTCACTTACTAGCTCAATTTTGTCTTATTTTATTTTTCAATTTTATTTTCTCTGCCCCAATTCAAAAGAAAAAGAAAATCAAACCCCTTGTGACAAATATGCATAGTCAAGCAAAATAAATTCTCACATTAGCCATCTCCAAAAATATGCCTCATTCTGCATCTTGAGTCGATCATCCCTCCACCAGGTGATGCTTGCTTCATCACTGGTCCTCTGGAATCATACCGAAGCCTAATTTGTATCCAGTTGCCTTTCTAAATGCCTTAATCCCCAACCTCCAAATGGTATTGAATTCATGTTTTAAAATAATCTATAAATCATCATATATAAAACTTCAAAACTATGAAACTTCAGAGGAGAAACAAAAATTAGAGAGAGTCCAAAGAACCATCTGAGAAAACTAACCCAGGCTTTAAAGGGTTTTCCCACGCATAGCTTGAAAGCAACCAACTGATTTTTCCACTTCTACTGTTTTTTTAAATGTTGCAAAGCAAGTCTTCTGTCTTCTACCTATCAGTATGAAACACATAAATCCTTAATTCCACATAATCTATAAAACTGGCCCCTCCAGTGATGCATACTGCAACTTATCGAGGTGGTGCCACAGTACCCAGAATACTGGGCCTGGAGTCAGGGGGACCTGAGTTCAAATTTGTTCCCAGTATTTTCTAGTTGAGTGACCCTAGAGGTGTCGCTTAATCTTTGTCTGTCTCAGTTCCCTCAGCTATAAAGTGAGGCTAATAATAGTACCCACATTCCAAGGCTGTTGAGAGAATAAAATGAAATCACAGCTGTAAAGCTCTTAGCATAGTGCCTGGCACCCAGGAGGCATTTAACAAATGCTTGCTTCCTTCCTTTCTATCAGGCAACTGAGAAGAGCCCAGACTGCCCTCCTGCCTAATCACACCTAACCATACATTAATAAAATGTCAATGTCATTTCTACCATGCATTATTCCTTTTTCACTATCTTAGCTTACTTAAATAGATCAAAATGAAATTTTTACTTAGGGAAAAACTAAACTATTTGAAGAAATGTTTTCTAACAAAAACTACTGGGGAAACTGAGGAAATATCTTATATAACTTTATTATTAAAAGTTACACAATTTAAAATAACAACAATAATAATAAAAGCAGTTCAGAGACCTTTCTCATCTGTGACTGGGAGTGGATGGGGGGTAGGGCAAACCCAAATCCAAACAAGGGCTAAAAGCCCTTGATTGCAAAAGATAGAATAGATAATTTCTACTTTGTGCAACTGAAAAGTTTTTACATTAACAAAATCAATGAAACTAGCTTAAGAAGGAAAGATGTTGATTGGGAAAAAATGTTTTCATCAAGTATTGCTGACAAGGATCTAAGATACTGAGTATTCAAGACATTGGGCAGCTAACAGAAATACATATGAAACCAAACTCCATTCCCCGATAGAGAGGTGGTCGAAGAATATTAACAAACAGTTCTCAAGAGAAGAATTGCAAGCTAATAATGACTAAATGAAAGAGTACTACAGATCACTAACAGTAAGAGAAATGCAGGTAAGAAAAAAAAATGTTTAATCCTCTGAGATTTCACCTCTCCCCAAGCAAGTTGGCAAAGATGGGAATAGTCAGTGGTGGAGGGTTTTTTAAAACACACTATTGGTGGAGTTTCTAACTGATCTAATCCTTCTGGGAAACTATTTCCAATCGGGCTCAGGAAATAGCCAAACTCTCCATATTATTTCCCCAAGACATCCTATTGCAAAGAATATACTCAAAGGAGGTCAAAAATAAAAAGAACCTATATGCAACAAAACATTCACAGTAGCACTTTTTTTGTAGCAGCAAAAAACTAGAAACAAAGTAAATCCATAGAAATACAAGTTAACTGTGGTTTATGACTGTGATGGAACAAATGAATACGAATAATATAGGGAGGTATGAGAAGACTTATACAAGCTGATATGAGGTAAAGTGAGTAAAACCAGGAAAGTAAGAGACACCAATCAACCATCCAACCAAACAACATGCATGTATTAATCACTTACTGTGTGCCAAGTATTGGGTTAAGTGCTGGAAACACAGCTTCCATTAAAGGACTTACACACTAATGGGGGAGACAACATGCAAATAAGCGATTACAAATAAGATATGGAGAGAGCAAACAGGAAGTAACCTCAGAAAAGAAGGCTCTAGCAGCTGAAGGGACAAGGAAAGGCCTTTGACAGGAGGTGGTCCTTTGGCTGAGTCTTGAAGGTAGACAAGGATTCTTAGAGTCAGGCTAAGAAGAGAGAGGGAATTATAGGCATGGAGACAAGATGAGAAGCATCATACATACAGAATCAAATAGACCAGTATGGTTGCCCTTAAAAGTGAGTGTGGGGGCAGGTAGGTGACGCAGTGGGTAGAGCACTGAGTCTGGACTCAGGGGATCCTGAGTTCAAATTCGGCCTCGTACACATAATATTTACTAGTTGTGTGACCCTGAGCAAGTCACTTAATCCCTTTGCCTAGCACCAAAAAAAAAAAAAGTGAGTGTGTAAGAAGGCTAGATGGATCAGAAAGGACCAGGTTGCAAAGAGCTTTAAATGCCAAATAAAGGAGTTCATATTTGATCCTAGAAGTAGTAAGGAGCCATTGGAAGGTATTGAGTAGGGAAAATACGGTCAGATCTATGCTTTAGGAAAATCGTTTTAGCAAATGCACTGAATTAGATAGAGTCATGAGGTGAAGAGCCCAATTAGAATTCTATCGCAGTGGTCCAGGTAAGAAGTGATGAGGGCATGAATTAGAGAGCTGGCTATTTGAATTAAGAGAAAGGCACATATCTGGAAAATATTATGGAGAAAGAAATTATAAAATTTGTCAACTAATTGGCTATATGAAATAAATAAGTGAGAAGTTGAGAACGACATGAGATTGCAAATTGGGGAAGTTTGAAAAAGAAGACATAATAAGTTCATTTGGGGACATGTTGAATTTAAAATATCTATGGTACATCTAGTTAGAAAGGTCCAATAGGCAACTGGAGATGTGACACTGGAGGTCAGCAGAGATATTAGAACTGGATAAGTAGATCTGAGAATCATCAGCATAGACGTTATAATTGAATCTACAGGAACTGATGAGATCAATAAAGGAAATTGTCCAGAGAGAGAAGAGAAAAGGGCCCAAGACAAAGCCCAGGAGGACACCTACCATTAAAGAGCATGATCTAAAGATCCAGCAAGGGAAACCAAGAGGAAGTGGTCAGACAAGTAGAAGAACCAAGACAAAGTAGTGTAACAGAAACCTAGAGAGAAGAGGTTGTTAGTCATAGTATGAATGGTTCTTCTAGCTCTTCTCATTTAATTCTGCATCAGTTCATACAAACTTCCCAGGTTTTTCTGAATCCATACCTTTGTTATTTTTTTATGGCACAATAATATTCCACTAGACTCAAATACCACGATTTGTTTAACCATTCTCCTCATTGATGGATACTCCCTTTGTTTTCTCATTCTTTGCTATAACACAAAGTGCTAGTATAATTTTTCTGCGCATGGGTCCTTTCCTACTTTCTTTGAGCTCTTTGGGGTGTATAGAACCAGAAGGAGAGTCATTGGGTCTAAGTACATGTATTGCTTAGTGAATTTAAGGGCATTGTTCCAGATTACTTTCCAGAATAGTTAGATCAAGCCACAGCCCCATTGCGGATAGTTTGCATATCTTCTTTTGAGAAAGAAAGCTTTGACCATTTCCCTGTTGGAGAATGACTCTTGTTCTTATATGTTTATTTGTGTCAAGTTTACATATGTACAAGTTCCCGGTGTAACTTGGACATCAGCCCTTCATAAAAGAAATTGGCTATTAATATTTTCCCATTTCATTATCTTTTAATTCATACAGCATTGACTTTTGAAAATAAAAACATTTTGGTTTTATATTATCAAAAATTATACATTTTCTAATCTGTGATCTTCATTATCCCATTTTTGGTAAAAAAAAAATTCTTTCTTTACTCATAGTTACAAAAGATATCATCTCCCTACTTCCCTGATTTGTTTATGAGAAGACCTTTTAGGGGCAGCTAGGTGGCGCAGTAGATAGAGCACCGGCCCTGAAGTCAGGAGGACCTGAGTTCAAATCTGGCCTCAGACCAAACACTTGAGACTTACTAGTTGTGGGCAAGTCACTTAACCCCAATTGCCAAAAAAAAAAAAGGCCTTTTATATCTAAGTCCCATATCCAGTATATAGTATATGATGTTGGTCTAAACTAATTTCAGCTAGACTACTCATGAGTTTTCCCTGAAGGTTTTGTCTAATTGTGAGTTCTTACACAATTAAATGAAGTTTGGGAGGCTATTAAGCACTCTTCTGCTATTTTTTATTGCTTCTGGCTCTTGTATAGTTAATCTGTTTCAGTGTTCGCCTTTTCTATTTTTTAACCAGTATAAAACAGTTTGAATGATTATTGCTTTGTAGTTTGAGATCTGGTATTGCTAGGCTCCTTCCTTTCCCCCTTCCCTTTTTCCATTATTTCTTTTGGGTTTCTTGGCCTTTTGTTCCCCTAGATGAGTATTGTTGTTGCTTTGTTCAGTTCTAGAATGTAACCCTTGGGGAATCTAGCATGGCACTGGATCTACAAATTAATTTAGACAGGGTTGCCATATTTATTATATTGGCATTGCCAAATATAACCAAAGAATACTTCTGTGCTCATTTAAGACTTTTTCTTTCCAAATGCTTTGCAGTCATATTCATTTAAGTCTTATATGTGTCTTGGCAGAAGAATTCCCAGATATCTCAAATAGTCTACATTTATTTTGAAAAAAAATTTCTTTTCCCATATCTTTCTGCTAAATTTTGTTGGTAACAAGCCAAAAGGCTAGTGATTTTATGGGCTTATTTTCTATTAGAATTAGTTGATAATTATTACAGTTAAATTTTTAGGGTTCTCCAAGTAACCTATTATGTCATACTCAAAAAGTAATGATTTGCCTTCTCTTTGCCAATGCCAATGCCAATTCTCCCTTTTTTGTCTTATTGCTACAGCTAGCATTTCAAGAATCATATCAATAGTGGTGACAACAAGCATCCTTGCTTCACCCATGATCTCATTGGAAAGGTCCTCTGTTTCTTCATTACAGATAATGCTAGCACTTAGTTTTAAACAGACACTATTTGCCAATGAAAGTAATGATCCATTTATTTCTATGCTTTTGACGTTTAACCTAAAGGAGTGTTGTCTTTTGTTAAAAGATTTTTCTGGTATCCACAGATATGAGCCAGTAATTTGTATTGACTCTATTCTGTTTTGTTTATAGTCTTCCTGATATTGAACTAACCCTGAGTTCTTGGTATAAATACAGGCTGGTCATAGTGTATAATTTTTTATTTGCTGCTATAGTTTCTTTGCTGATGTATTATGCAAACTTTTGCATCATATAGTCATTAGAAATATTCATCTATGGTTTTGTTTCCTCTACTTTATCTCTGGTTTAGATAGCAAGATCATATTTGTCTCATAGGAGTTTAATAAGAGTCTGTCTTTCCCCATTTTTGCAAACAGTTTAATATTGGAATTGTTCCAATAGAATTCACTTGTAAATCCAACAAGTCTTAAGGTATTTTCCCCCTTTGGGGGGTTGCTTTATAACTAGTTTGGTTTACTTTTCTAAGATTAATTGGTTTTTTTTTAAATTTCTTTACTTCTAATAAGTAATCTGGGCATTTTGTATTTTTATATGTACTGTTACTTTAATTATCACTTATTTCACAAATATTCATGTATTTCACTTTTCAGTTTAATTGGCACATACTTGGGCAAAATAGTTTCTAATAACTTCCCTTATTTCCTCTTCATTTCTTATGAACTTTCCTTTTTAAGTTTTATATTAGCAATTTGATTTTCCTTTTTCATTTTAAAAATCAGAGGAACTAATGGTTTGTTTATTTTATTAGTTTAAAAATTCTTTCTAATTATATTTAGCAATTCCATATGGGTTTTTTCCTTTACATTTTATTAATCTCTTATTTCATTTTCAAATTTTCTATTTTGGTGTTTGGTTGTTTTTTATAATTTTCTAGCTTTTTAAAACAATGTGTGTGCCTAGTACATTGATCTCTTTTGTTGTTGTCGTTGATGAAAGTATTTAGAGGTATAAATTTTCTCCTGAGCACTTCCTTGATTGCATCTCAAAAGTTTTGGTATGTTGCTTCATTGCCATTATTTTCTTTGATGAAATTATCTATTGTTTCTAAATGGAGAATAGATAAAACAATTGTTGGTCAAAGAGCAAAAAAAAAAAAGCTATGGAAACGTCAGATTTTTAAAATACTTCAAATTACTGATATATAGAGGAATGCAAAATAAAATAATTCTGGCTTTCCATTTCACAGACAGAAGACTGTCAAAAATGACACCAAAAAAGTATAATGACAATTGTTAGAGGGGTTATAGGTAGCCCCTGAGTACAGTGGTGTGCAGATTAAAACATAACTGGGAAATATTTAACAAAATGAAAATACAATAGAATATAGATAATATCAATAGGTGGTCTTCTAAATCAATACATGGCCCACAGGGATCCTTATGTATGGTTTAGTTCTATTTGGGTTTGACATCACTGCTCTGGTATACTTTCTTTTCATTCTTTTTTTTGGGGGGGGGGGCTAGGCAATGAAGTTAAGTGACTTGCCTAGGGTCACACAGCTAGTAAGTATTGTGTGTGTCTGAGGTCAGATTTGAACTCAGGTCCTCCTGAATCCAGGGCTGGTACTCTATCCACTGCACCACCTAGCTGCCCCTCTGGTATACTTTTGATGGAGCTGTAAACTGGTCCAGACATTCAAGTAAATAATTTAGAACTATATACAAAATGTCAATAACCTGTTTGAATGTTTTGACCCTGCAATGCTGCTACTAGACATGTACTCAGAAAAGATCAAAGAAAAAAAGAAAAGACCCATATATATGAAAAGTTTATGGGCTATAGTAATGTTTTCGTGGAAACAAAGAAATAGAAACAAAGTGTATGGTTATCATTTGGTGAGTGGCCGAACAATCATGGTACATGAAAGTAATGGAATATCATTGTTCCATAACAATAACGATATTGTTCCAATACTGTTAATATCCCAAGAATGGAATGTTATTGTTCCATATAAATGGTGGAAGGAATGGGTTCAAAGAAACCTGGGAGTGCCTATATGAACAAAGTGTGGCCCAGAATGAAGAGAGCAAAACCAGGAGAATGATGCATATAATGACAATATTGTAAATAAAAAATAATTTGTAAAACATAAAAATTCTCATCAATGCAATCAATGACCCTCCTCACATCCCACCCCTGCCCATGACTTCAGAAGCCAAATGACGTAGCATGCTGCTCATTGTCTGACAGAGAGGTAGAGGAAACTGAAGTGAAGATTGTGATTCATGTTTTCAAGACATGGCCAGATGTGTGGGTTTGTATTTAAGTTTATTTATTTGTTATTCATGTAATACAAACTCTGGCCCCACTCTTCCAACTCGTACCTACAATGACAGCTTGGGAGTCACTGCTACATCTTTTTAAGTTAATAAGGCTAACCCTGAGGGCTTGTGGGGTTTTCCAGTATTGTTACTCATGAGTCCCAATCCAGAATTTTCTACTTATCATCAATCACCAGTTAATACCTCTCTCCCCAGTATCACTTAACCAATTAACATTAATTTGATGTTACAAAGTATGTGTGCTAAGGAGGCATGGCAAGGACCAAAGCACAACATCTCAAATGGAGAGAACACTCAATTTTATAATCTTTGGGCCTGGGGCGAGTGGGTTCAATCTTAAAGCAGTTGGTGTAAAACATCCCTGCCCCCCCACTGCCAACTAAGTTCCCTTCTGGGTATGCCATAGCTGATGGACAAATGTCTCCCTTGCTTGCAGGAAAATAGCATCTCAGTCACCGTGGCGATCAGAAGACCCTATTACCAACTCCACATGCTAGACCTCTGATTGTTTTGTCAGACTTTTCAAAGCTCACAACCTGGAGTATTCCATCTCTGCATATTCATTCAGTTAAGATCCAAAAAAGAATGAATGAAACGCAACAGTTACAGGAAAAAAAAACCCATCGAGTACAAATGAGGCAGCCAGTGGCAGGCAATAGCCACTACCACTTCTGCCTCAGCTATCTGTTCCCTTGCCTAGAGGCTTACCATGATTCTTGCCTCTGTAACTACCAGGAAGAGAGAGTATCTGTCTGAACCTTTTGAATGCAGTCAGTTCGAGCCAATCTGAAAGCTTTTCCTTCCCAAGCTGCAAGACAAGAGGACATATTTAAAGGAAACCTACTCTCAAACTGGAAGGAAAAGGGACCCTCCAATACACATTTCAGAAAATAAGCTCATCGGGCTTCCACGTGGTCCTCACACAATTTTGATAAGCAGTCCCCCAATACACAAGGATTTTTTTAATCAGGAGGAGGGAAGGATTTGGGAGAAGAAAGGGGCCTAGTTATAATAATGTCAAAAAAGAAAAGAAAGAGGGATTATTATAACCTATTTTAATGCACAGAAGACAACAGAATGAGGTTCAGAAGGAAACAGACAAAAAGGACAGCTTTGAAACTAATGTATTAAACTCATTACGTATATATATTCAAAGCATAATAAAGATGTATAGCTTCATATGTGGTCCTCTTTTTCTGTTCTTTGTATATCTTGTTGTATGTGAAGTTCAGAATAATGAGCACCCAAAAATCTGTTTTTAAAGAGGAAAAGGATTTCTTTCCATTTCAGGTATTAAATTTTAGACTGTTTTGCTCAGGCAGGCTGAAGGGACTTTTAGCACAGGTTGGATTTCAATATATCAGGAATAACTAAGCCATAGCCCTGCTTACTGGCAGAAATATGACCTAATTCCCTTCCCAACCTAAGGTTTTGGGTCTATGTTCTCTGGACCACTATCTAAATTACCACCATAGATAACATATCTGCAATGTGCTGAACCTCCATTTTTTTAGGAGGCAAAAGTCCAAGCTGCATGCCAAGCTCTATGACTATAAATTCATTCAACAACAAGTAAGCTTAAGCAGTATCTAGAACAGTGGACTGGGCACTAGGGGTCCCTGCCCTCATGACACCAACACAAATGGTTATCATACACTTTCTTACATGATGATTGTATTAAGAGAACTACAAAACAAAGTGTGGTGTGAGATCTTCAGAATAAAAAACATCATCCTTACTAGCCCTCTCCAGTTCAATCAATCAGTAAATATTTATTAAGTGCCCACTATATGCCAGGCACTCTGCTAAGCCCCAGGGGTACAGAAAGAGGCAAAAGACAGCCCCTGCCCTCAAGGAGCTTATGATCTAATAGGAGAGACAATATGAAAACAAATATACGCAAAGCAAGTTATATGCAGGATAAGTAGGAAATAATTAACAGAGGGAAAGCATTGGAGTTAAGAGGGGTTAGGGAAGGCTTCCTGTAGAAGGTGGGATTTTAGTTGGAATTTAAAGGATGCCAGGGAGGTCAATAGTCACAATGGAAGTACTGACACAGGGGGATTTAAGGAATCTTAGCCCAATAGCTCAGATAATCCACATTATTGGATTTTCAGTTGGCCGAATTCTTTTCTGTGCCCTGGCCCTCGTTAGGTCTATACAAAATCTGAAAGATTTGTCTTCTGTTTTATTCAGTTAGGTTGTGAATTATTGTTTTATGACTCCTCCCAGTGACAGAATTCTCAAAGGAAGATCAACTTTTTTCTGATGTGTTGATTCTGCCAAGTTCTTTATAGAAATTAGCAGTGGTTGGTGTGGTTTCTCTTACTTATTGGTCCTTACGTCATGATAGGGATGTGTTTGGGATGTTCCAGCAAGTAGTAGGGGTAAAAGCCTCAGGAACTGGGCTGTCCTAGGAGAAGGATCCCATTCCTAGAATGATTGGAGCTAAGAAAGTGCAAAATTAGGGTCCTAGAGGATTTTAAGAATTAGCCATAAATTCAAGGCTTGAGATGGCAGGGGGAAAAAAGCACTCAGTCTGTCCAACTTGAGAAGTAGGTGGGGAGATAGACGGGAGGGAGAGAAATTGGCAAGACAAACCACCTCCCCTCAGACCTAGATGGAGACAGCCCAGGACTCTGCATTAAAAAAGTCCCAATGGGTCTTTCCCTAAAATACCAGAAAGGCAGTATGGTAGAGTGGAAAGAATAACTGTTCAGAATCCTAATGATCTGAGTTCAAATTTTTGCTCTGCTGATTATGTGGCTCTGAGTAGCTCATTTAGCCTCTGAACCACAGACCAAGGCTGAATATAAAAATCTGGGAGTCATGTGCATACAGTGATATTTCACTTGTAAAATGAGTGAGTTAGAGTAAATCAAAGGTTCTTAGTCCTTTTTTGCGTCATAAGTCCCTTTGTCAGTCTGGCAAATCCTTTGAAATCCTACATATACCCCATGCATATCCACAATTGAAAGAAATGCTAAATTTCAGTTAGAGATTAAGGGAAATAATATTATCTTTTCCTCACCGTGTTCAATTACATGCTAAAATTTGTCCATGAACCCCAGGTTAAGAACCCCCGAACCAGATCTTACCTTTTAAAGCTCCTCCTGTCAACATCCTATGACATTGAAACTAAAGAACGTGAATTAAACATCCCCCAAAGCAGACAATTCTTTTAAAAGAAAATATAACTTTCATTTTCATTACTCAGAACAATTATGGGTAATTAACCTTCTTCCCAAGTAATATCAATCACTTCAAGATAGAATCTCTCAACCAGCATTAATTAAGCATCCATGATGTGCTTGGAACTGAAGACGCAAAGACAAAAGTCACTCTCAAAGAGCTTCCATTGTAATAATGAGTGTATATATACAGAACAGATGTATATAACTTTGGGGGGAAGAAGAGACCAGGAAAAGTCTTGGGCAAAAAGTAACTTCATAAGCTATCTTGGAGAAGATTAGGATTCTAAGAGGCAGAGCTAAGGAAGGAGAATATTCCAGGCATGGAGGACAATGTAGGCAAAGACACAGGGATGGGAGATAGAGTGTTATGTATGGAAACAGCCAGAATCCCAGTTTAGCCAAACAGGAGTGAATAGAGGGGAGCAGTGTGTAACGAGGTGATGGAAAAGGCAAGAATGAGTCAGGTTGTGAAGGGTTTTATATGCTAAAAAGAAGAGTTTGTATTTGTTCCTGGAGGTAATAGGAAACACCATAGTTTACTGAGAGTTAAGGGGTAAGGAGAAGGTTTAGGAGGAAGGTTAATAAGTCTGATTTTGACACATCCATTTTGAACTGTTTAGTTAGCAGTTTGTGATTTGAAAGTGGAGCTCAGGAGAGAGAGCAGGGCTGGCTGCCATTAGACACAAATATATGCATAAAACCATTCTATACATACTTTTATTTATCAGTTCTTTCTCTGGATGCAGATGCCATTGTCTTTCATATGTCAAGTTGGGTACTTATAAGAATTAAAATTGATTAGTCACTCAAAGTTAAAACAGCATTGCTGTTACTGTATGCGGTGTTCTCTTGGTTCTGCTCATCTCACTCTTCATTAGTTCATGCAAGTCTTTTTATTTTTCTTCTAAAATCAACCAGCTCATTATTTTCTACTAGCACAATAGTATATTCCATCACAATCATACCATAATTTGTTCAGCCATTCCCCAATTAATGGGCATCCCCACAATTTCCAGTTCTTTGCCCCCACAAAGAGAGCTGCTATAATTATTTTAGAACATACAGGTTCTTTTCCTTTTTCACTAATCATCTTGGGAAACAGGCCTAGGAGTGGTATTGCTAGGTCAAAGGGTATGGGCAGTTTTATAACTCTTTGTGTGTAACTCCTGGTTGCTCTCCAAAATGGTTGAGGCTGGGATTTGAACCCAGCTCTTCTGACTGAAAACTCAGTGTTGCTGCTAGTCACTGCCCCACAGTTATCCCAGGTAGCACAGTCAACAAAGAATACAATTATGATGCAAACCCAAGCCCGAGAACTATTCCTACCACCCCACCTCCGGCTCTCTCCATTGAGTACCATTGGCTAGTACTCTGATCCAATGGTGACCATTTATTTCCTCGAACACGTGATATCTTTGAACTCCGAAATGGCAAAAAGTAGGAAAGTGTCCAGAACCTTCAGACAAAGAAATCTCTTCCCCGGCTCCCAGCCCGAACTGGGTCTTTCTTCGCTTTTGAATCCAAGCACCACTAGGCTAGAGAACTGATTTATCAGCAGGATTACTTTATCTATCTGTCCCCAGCAACCGCGGCATCACAGTGCCTTAAACTTGTCAAGCCTGAGCCTAATACATTGCAAACAGCACATTCTTTGCTGACAGCACAGTAGAGTAGAGTTTCCAGGTCTTACTATTAATAATCGCAGTATTTTTGTTGTTAGATGCATGGCCAAAAGACATCGAAACTTCTCTTTGTCAGCACAAAAGTTGGCGGTACCACTTTTTTTTTTAATTTTCCAGTTTCCTCAAGAAAGACGTACAACTCTACTGGATTTATCAAACAGGCCTTTAGAGAAAGGGTTTAGGATTTAGGGTTGGGCGCTTTCCTTGCTGATAGCCAGCTGGAATCCGTTGATGGGCTCTGGGTACGGAGGTTAGGGAGGGAAGGAAGGGGGGGGGGCAGAGGAAGAAGGCTGAGAGAGGGCGGTGGCTGAAAGAACGGGGCCTCAGCCTCCATATGTTTCACCAAAAGTAATTGCTTTATTCTGGAGGAATATTTGCAAATGAGTGTGCGATTGCCTGCAAGACAGAGCAGGTCAGAGAAAGCAGTTGTGTGGCTCATGTTTTCTTTGGCAACCACAGAAGGTTAAACCCCTTTATGACTTCATCCCAAATTTGCTGTCATTCGGAGATGCTTTTAAGAGCTACCTTCAAAAATCCACCTTAAGAGACTACTTGACTATCGTCTCCAGTCTTTGTACATCAGTAACAGAGCTAACAGTGCCTGTGTAGACCAAACTCTAGGGTGAATGATTTTAGATCAGAAAGTTTGGTTTAGTATGATTTAAATGAGGCAAAAAAAAAAACCCATCATGTACTCAGTCTTTACTTCCCCACTAAAGAAAACCAATCCTTATTCTTCCTTGTCTTTTTGCCAAATAGTTTTCTAGTGAGGGCTTTAGAATCTTCTACCCTAATAATGAGGTTCCTTGTTTTTGTTGTCAAGAAAACTCTGGCTGCCCTAGCTCAGAGAGAAGTCATCTTTAGTAAGGAAATTGTGTTCTTCTTGAAGGAAGCACTCTTTATTATGCGAAATCCATCTTTCCTGATTGGAGCCATAACCAGGACAAGGAGCCTGGGCTTTACCCCCAGGCACCATAGTTAGAGGGTGTTTCATCAGTGTCCATCAATAAACATTTATTAAACACCTACTATGTGTCAGGCACTGTGCTAAGTGCTGGCAATAGAAAGAAAGGCAAAAGACAGTCCCTGGTCTCAAAAATTTCACCTTCTAATTGGAGAGACACCATGCAGACAACTATGTCCAAACAAGTTATATACAGGGAAAATCACAAATAATCAACAGAGAGGAGATCCTAGCATTGAGGGGAATTAAGAACAGATTCCTGCAGAAGGTGGGCTGAGGTGTAAAAGAAGCCGGGGGACGGTAGAACATTATACATAGCTGGCAAGAATAAATTGTTAAAAATAGGAAGCTGCTGGATGAGTGAAAGCCTTTCCCAAACTGGGAATTGGGGAAGGGAAGGGAGTAATTAAACTCTTCCTCTACTTCCCCCCAGCCCCCAGGAACCCAATCTGACCATGGCTCAGAGTCTCTGCCTACTCCCCTGGGACAGTGTCCCACTCCACCTTCAAGTGAGAACATGGTTAGCACCAGACCTTCATTTTAAGCACTTTTATTAGATCAGAAGCTAGACAGGACCTTAGAAATCATGGACTATAACCCCCTCAGATGAGGAAACTGAAGGCCCCAACCCAGGATGAGGGCTGCAATCAGTTGCAGAGCTAGAGACCAATCTTCTGTCTCTGTGTGTCTTCTGTCTTCTGGCAGTATGGTCCCTCTCTACTCTTTCTCTTTTTGGGGGGGAGGGTGGGTTAAGTGACTTGCCCAGGGTCACACAGCTAGAAAGTATTATGTGTCTGAGGCTGGATTTGAACTCAGGTCCTCCTGAATCCAGGGCCAATACTCTATCCACTGCACCATCTGGCTGCCCCTCCCTCTCTAGCTCAATCTGGAGTCGCAGCCCCAACCTGCAGAACCCATCAGGATTTAGAGTTCTTTGTTCACCAATTAATCAATCAACATGTATTTTTAAGCACCTACTAAGTACTAGGGACTGTATTAGGTCCTGGGGATAGGAATACCAAAGTAAGACAGTCCTGGCCCTCAAGAAGTTTACATTCCAATAAAGGTATACAACCTACGGAAGTGCTGGCTAGGGAGGGAGATATGTTCTAGGCCAGGGGTGGGGAACCTGCAGCCTCGAGGCCACATGTGGTCCTCTAGGTCCTCAAGCACAGCCCCTTGACAGAATTCAAACTTCACATAACAAATCCCCTTAATAAAAGGATTTGTTCCATAAAACTTGGATTCAGTCAAAAGGCCACACTTGAGGACCTAGAAGGCCACATCTGGTCGAGGTCACAAGTTCCCTACCCCTGGTCTAGGCAATCACAGCGATTGTATATGGAGTAAGAGGGGCAATTGGCCACTATTCTCCCTGGAGGAATAATGCAAATCTTGATTTTATTCTTGTTCCCAGAGCAAAAGGGTAAAGGGTAAGATACCTTCGAGTACACCTTTGAACCCTGAGCCCCAGTGTTCTATGGGACATCTGTACGGCTCTGCATTGGACTATTTTTTTTCTAAGAAGTTTGTCTTGGCTTTATTCTCTTAATTCTCTTCCCTTCCAGTTTATTCAGAAATTTTATTCTCTGCTTCATGAGCTGTGTCCTTATCTATTATTTCTTTGATCTATGTTCCATATGGGGTTAAAGCTTCTGAAGCACCCCCCTCCCTCATCATTTGGTTAGGCAGGGCCAGCATCTGCCACTTACTGTGGATGGGGAGTTTGTGTGCCCTCAGTATCTCTGTAGCTGAGAGGTGTCTCAAGATGGTCCCTAGGTCAATTTGTATGTCCCAGCTGGGTTGTGTGAAGGCCAGGGAAGGAGGGCTACTGAGTGGGTGTCTTAAGGACAATTCAAAAGGATTTTTGCCTTGTTATGGTTATCTCTTCTTCATCCCATGGATTCAACTGTCATTATGTCTGGTCCATTATTCATTTGGGGGAGGAATGGAGCCTTGTAGTCATTGAGAGAAAGTGACTAATATGTCCTCTTACTTGTGATGTGACCTGGAAGTTCTCCAACGATCTTAGTTGCCAAGATTAGTGGTCTTTCCTCAGAACTCATCCTTCTTGTCTTCTCTGCTGCATTGGAAACTGTTGGCCAGTCTCTGTCTGTCTCTCTGTCTCTCTATATATATCTCTCTCTCTGTCTCTCTCTCTGTCTCTCTCTCTCTCTCTGTCTCTCTCTCTCTCTCTCTCTCTCTCTCTCTCTCTCTCTCCCCCCCTTTGGGTTTTCATGACATTGCTCTCCCTTGTTCTTCTTCCTATCTGTCTGACTCCACCTTCTCAGTCTCCTTAACTGGATCATCCATAACATGTCACATGAATATACCACCAAAAGTCTGCCCTAGGCCCTTTTTCTCTTCTCTGTCTGTACAAGGAGTTCTTAGAGTTGGGTTTTTGTGTTTTGTTTTTTGTTTTTTTGTATCGTGGACCCCTTAGAAAGGTGGTAAAGCCAGTATGATATTCTTAGGTGTAGAAAATAAAATCCATAGAATTACAAAGGAAACCAAGCATATTGAAAATCATCTAATTTAGTAGGTATCTAATCAATGCTTGTTAGCTGACTAGTTAATTGATGGATTGTGAGCTGTCATACAGGCAAAATCGTATTTGACCAAATTGCCATCAGTTAGTTCTCAATCATTAGCTGTTTCTTCACCTGCAGGGGGAAGGCCGGCCCAGATATAGGGACAAAAAGGGGGAGGAAGAGCCCTGTTTTCTTACTGAAGCAATCCTGTGTGCTGTTTCTAGAGCAGGTGAATAAGTCAAATGAACCAAAATGACTGTAACTGCTCTAGTATAATGCCTGCCACCATGTGTCTAGAAATGCCCTATGGGACCTGTTGGTGCCATCACTGATGTCTTGAAGTATAGAACTTTTCAGTCCTTAGAGAACTTCCATTAAGGTATTTGAGCATTTCGCCAATTCACTTTCCTTCATTACCCCAATTGTCTGTGACGTCATTTCTTTGCAAAAACAATCAATGGCATAGAAAGGTAGGTCTGGAGATATCAAGTGCCCCTTCACCCTGTCTCCAATGCTCAGTAAACAAATATATGCAGAGCTAACACATTCATGAGAATTAAATTTAAAAGCCTTGCAACATCTTTTATTCTGCTGTATTTCGTATGAATATCCTTCCACGATGTGAAAGAAAAAGTGTCTTCTCCATTTTTGGTTAAAATCTGTCAAAAATAATTTATTAATAAACCAATATTTCTGCTTGGAAAGAGGTCCAAATGGGCAGTTTCCTCTTGCTAACTGGAATTCTCTCCAATCCAAGCAATGCCCAATTATATTTTACAGGAATCATGAAATAAGAGACAAAATTCCACAGCAATGTAAAATAAAAGTACATAGTTTAGGATTAGGAGGTTTTTTTTTTTAAATTTATTTAAGCAGAACAATAATAATGTCAATAATATGGAGAAATATCTTCCAGACACCACTTATTCCATCTTTCATAACTCCCTAGTCTAAGGATTCCCCTTTCAATCTGGTCAGAGGTGAACAATGAAGGAAGGAAGGGGAAAGGAATAAGGGGAGGAGATGAGGAGAGAAGGAGAAGAGAAGAGGCAGAGATTTGGAGCTGTGATCTCATTTGATATAGAGAATTCCCAAGTGAGAAAACTCTTTCTACCATGCAGATTGTCACCTTCTCTGTAACTTACAGACTTGGAAAGACCTGGGTTCATGTCCCATCTCTGACATATACTGGCTGTGTCACCCTGGACAGATCATTTAACGTCTAAGTGTTCCAGGAAACTCTCTAAGAACAAAGATGTAATTCTCTTAATTAGATTAAACAAGAAGACATTCTCACTCTCAGTTGGGCCACAATAAAAAATAACATTTTTTTTCTTTAATGATTTTAATTCTAGGGAATCAAAATCCCTCCTTGAAACTGAATGAGTTTTCTATTCAGGGAAGACTGATTAAGTCTTCAATTCAAGTGAGAAGGACATCAGAATAGGACACTATCCTAGCACTTTTATTTTTATTTTTAATTTAATTTGTAATACCTTTAGCATAATTGAGGCCCTAGAGATTCTGCTTCCATGTTAAAATACCATTTTTTCTGATGTGGAAATCATCCCTTAAAAGTAACCTTGTCCCATATTTACAAAATTATTCATATTCACTTTTGGTGTTAGCAAGAAAATAGACACAGAGTAGACACCCAACAATTGAGAGGTGGCTGAATAAATTATGCTATATGAACATAGCATTACTATGCAATGTTCAACCACTCAGTCATGTCCAACTCTTTGGGACCCCATGGACCAACAGTCTGAGGGGTTTTCTTGGCAAAGATATGGGAGTGGTTTGCTGTTTCCTTCTCCAGATTATTATGCAATAAGGAACAACAAATATCAGGAACTCAGAGACCATGGGAAAATTTGTTTGAACGGTTGTATAATGAATTAAGTACAAATGGGAGAAATATACACAATGAATAGGATAGCATAAATAAAGATGGTAAAAGACAGTGGGTATAAAGAGCAATGTTGGACCTAGAAAACAGGAGATAAAGCTCAATCCTTTCCTTTTAATAAGAAGATAGGAGACTGTGGGCATAGAATAGTACACAGGACAACAAATAAGGTCTTTTTGTCAAATCAGTTTTGCTCAATGTTTCTTTTGTTATGAGGGAGGATATACCCTGCAATAAGTCTATAAAGGGTGTGTGTGTGTGTGTGTGTACGTGTGTGTGTGTGTGTGTGTGAGTGTGTGTGAGTGTGTGTGTGTGTGTGTGTGTGTGTATGAATGTTGCCCATGTGAGTTTGTCTAGATGTGGCTCATAGAGGGGCATGGATGGATCTCTCAAGAGTCTCCTCCACTTCTCTCCAAGGGAGATTTTGTTTCCTGCCTGGAGGGGAGCCTGAGATTGGAGTCACGAAGTTATCGCGCTCTCTTCTCCTCAGAGAGGAGGATGCCAGACTAGAATTATATCTTTCTGCTCCCCAAATATTGTTAGTCTAGGGGAAATAATTTTTAGGTTCAAGCCACCATTTTGGTCATTATCCCTTTACAGAGGAGTCTCCCAGGCTGTATCCAAAGGCTTGACTCTTTTGCATTGAATGCCAATTACACAAAGACCATCACACATAGCGAATAGTGAATCAACCCATTTATCCAAGCCAACAACAAATGGAAATCAGAAGTTATACAGATGAGAATATGCCAGATAATAATACACCAGGCAAATGAATTGTCCCACTGGAATCAAGATATCTCAGCTCAACAAAAGAGAGTTCCTTATCTCCAGGGGAAATTCTCCTAGGTCTCTAGTGCAGAAAACTGGGGATAGGGACACCTTCAAGATGGCAGCTCCTCTATGGAGGCTTCTTACTGGAGGCTTTACTTCCTTCCAGATACCTCTCCCTGAAGAGAGCCAGTCCTCTCTCAAAGCCAGAAGACTAGGATTTCTCCTCTCCCCAGCTCTCTCTACCTCCACCTCCTTTCCCAGTCACAAGCCTCTACCCTAAAGAGGTCAAAACAAGAAGAAAATGATATCTTCACACAAAAACTGTAACAGCTTGTTTTGTAGAGACAAAGAACTGAAAACTAAGGAGATGCCCATAAGTTGGGGAACAGCTAAACAAATTACAGTATGTGAATGTAATGGAATACTGTTTTGCCATAAGAAATAATGAAAGAAACAGTTTCAGCAGAGGGGTGGGGCGACTTATACAATAACAACAATATCATAATAACAAACAACTTTGAAGGATTTAAAAACACTGATCAATGCAATGGCCAACCATGATTCCAGAGGAAAGATGATGACAGAGAAATGATGGACTCGAGATGTAGAATAAGTCATATATTTTTGGACATGGCCAATGTGGGAATTTGTTTTGTTTGACTGTGCATATTTTTTACAAAGGTTTGGTTTTTATTTTTCTTTCTTCAATGGGGGCAGAGGAGGTGGAGGGAGAAAAAATAAATACTTGTTCATTGAAAAAAAAATAAAACCAAAAGAAAAGGAAGAATTCGTTGGTGGGGAGGGGTGTATGTTGGAAAATGTGTCATAAAAAAGAGACAGTAATAAAGCTGTTTTTTAAAAGCATTCTTGCATATAATTTCTATTATTGTAGCAAAAAAAAAATTGACCAGATTTTCAAGTTTTGTCCAGTCCGTTCCTTAGTATTAACACCAAAATGCATTGGAAGAAAATGAACTCTAGGAGCACAGATCCATTTAAATGCTGAGTGTTTGTTTTTCAGCTTTCCTTAAAATTCTTATGTGTCGGCTGTCTGATTTCTTTCAAGCATGACCTAACTTTCCTTGGGCTAGGAGGCCCATGGGCCTTGGCTAATTACATGGCTGCCATAGGAATTCTTCTTGGCTCCCTTTTCTGTTTCAAAGAAGAGCCTTTGAGTGGATTCCATAGGGATCGCTGTGGCATGTTCAGCCATGTTTCTTCTCCACTGGGTCGGGTCATTTCCACGTAATTGTGGAGAAGTCATTCAAATGGGGAAAATGTTTCTCTTCATGCACAATGCTTCTTCACCACTGCCCTCCTTCTTAAATACAAACCATCTCCTTCCCTCTCTGCGGTATTTGAGTATTTTACCCTGTCATTGAGGCAAGATCCCAGTCTGACTCCCCTGCCATGTACCCACACTCAGGAGAGGCTCCCAGGCGCCAGCTCTTGGTCTCCTTGCTTTCATTGTGGTGATGGAGGGAGGTAACAATCCAAAGCCAACCCAACCAGCAATGGTATGGATAGAATGGAACCTCTGCACACAGGAAGGTGCAGAGCATGAGTGTAGCTAGGGCATAAAATCATGTTATTATCCAAATGAAGCATGACCCTCTGGAGAATCTATTTCTGGTTCTCAAACCCAAGGAGGTGCATGGAACCAATTTTTCCATAATTAAATGGATACAAGGAGGGAGGCAGGGGAAATTTTGAACAGTCAAAGGATGATGGGAGAGGCTGGTTTTCTAGGTTCTGTTTGAAAGTTATTTTATCTAGATGTATCTAGGCTTTTTTTTTTAAATTTGGAAGTTATTTATAATTATACCACTAATAACTATCATTTATATAGTGCTTTAAGGTTTTTAAAGTACTTTATATATGTTATCTCATTTGATCCTCATAAAATTTCTGTGTGATAGGTGTTACTATTATCCTCATTTTTACAGATGAAGAAACTGATCCTGAGAGGTTGTGACTTGCCCAGAGCCAAACAGCTGTGAGGTAGGTGCTATTAGTATCCCCATCTTACAGGCAAGAAGAAATTAAGTGACTTGCCCAGGGTCACATAACTAGTAGGTCTCTGAGGCAGGATTCAAATACAGGTCTTTCTGACCCCAAGTCCAGTGTCCTGTAGGCCATCTAGCTATACACATAGACTCTATTAGCTCTTGATTTCTTCCTTTTTCCTCTGGTTCCCTACCTTTTTAATAATGCCTTGCTCATTCACTCCTCCATTCAGGCTGGGGAAATCAAAGGAGCTGAATCTTGGAACTATTCTACTCCTCATAACAATTCTTAGAAGAGGAGATCAAAACTAATCAGTAAACCAAGGTTTTTGGATAATATGTGAATTTTAATTATCCTATGCTATTGTACCCTGAAGGACAACGGGTCCAAACAAGGAGCTCCAGGATCCCACAGAACTAGGTTCAATCCTGATAATAAGTCTTGATCCCAAAAAAGGAGATTGGATTTCTTTCTTTTTGCCTTGGACCTGAAATAACTCCAGGGAAATTTCTAAAACAAATTTTAGGTATGGCTCTGTCTAGTGTTTCCAAAATGTGAGTAGCAAGGTCATTTTTCTTCAATTGGCATGGCTCAACCATGAGCAACGAATATCTTTCCAAGTATTTATGTCTTCCTTTGCTAACTTTCTAGGAAACAGGAGGATCGGTAAGCTTATAGGATTTAGAGTTGGAAGAGACATTAGAAATTATCTGGTCTAAGTTTCTCATTTTACAGATGGGAAAATGAGGCCCAGATTCGTCTAAAGTCATACAGCTAGTATGTAGCTGGGCCAAGATTCAAATATAGGCCCTCTTACTCCTAATAGTGTAGTCTTTGTTTCCATTGGCATGGCGTAGTGGATAGATGACTGACTCACAGTCAAGAAGACGTGTGTTCAAGTCTCTTCTCTGGCACATATTGTGTGGCCTTGGGCAAGTCACTTAACCTTAGGTCAATTCTCTAATAGTGTAAGTTACAAAGAAGTTACCAACCTTCATTGGTAGGCAGAGTTTTCTTACCCAGAAATGTCCTATGTCAACGAAGTCATCTATCTAATCCCTATCTTTTTAAAATTATTTTCCCCACTTTTTCTATGGAATTCGATAGTCCAGCCAAAATAATCTACCTATCCTTCACACATGGCATTGTCTCCCATTTTTATGCCTTTACACAAGCTGTCCCAATATCTCAATGTACTAACTTCTCATTTCCACCTCTAGTAATTCCTAATCTCTTTTATATATGTTATCTCATTTGATCCTCATAAAATTTCTGTGTGACAGGTGTTACTATTATCCTCATTTTTACAGATGAAGAAACTGAGCCTGAGAGGCTGTGACTTGCCCAGAGCCAAACAGCTGTGAGGCAGGTGCCAGCTTAGATCAAGTACCATTTCCTTCAGGAGACCTTTGAAGATGCCCCCAGTTGCCCTCACACAGGAAAGCTGGGTCTCCAGAGAATGACCACTACTCTTGGACTCTAGTGGTATACCTATTGGTCTCTACCTCTAACAATGAAGTAGGTGCACCCCCACAAATGTCCTGCTCAGTAGCAATCGGTTAGTAGACACAATTAGTTCTTAGAAGATGTATTTAATGAGATGACATGGTAAAAAAAGTAGCTATAAAACATTTCCCCCTTCAACCTAATGTATAATCTCCCCAAAATATACACAGCATCCTTGGGAAGAATGAGAAACTTGAGTACGGTGGTAGTGAGGGACACATGTAGGCTACAGGACAGGCAAGGGCTCTCAATTCCTGGTACTCTAAGGTCTGGAAGTCTTTTCTCTCTTTGTAGAATCCTCACACATCTCTCCTTAGGTTCAGCATCTCTGTTAGGAGGGTTACTTAGCTGAGTTCCTAGAACCTGATCCTTTCTATAGCTGACTCTCTTCTCTGCTGCCAGTGCCCCTGATCCTCAAAGCTGCCTTCTATATCCATGATATCAGATAAGATTTGTAAAGCGCTTTGCAAACCTTAAAGTACTGTATAAATACTAGCTATTTTTATTATAATCATTATCATTATTATTATTTTGACTGTATCTATGACTACCTGTCCGAAGTGTGTTTGTCTCTGCTTACTCTTCTATGACTTGAACTCTCTTTTGTGATGAACTCTCTAACTGCTGGATGGGATATCTCTTTTTCCACCACTAGATGCCCTCTTCCCTCTCTATACAAGTCTCTTCCACTAAGCATTCCAGAGCCTGGACTCCCTTGGCCCTGAACGCTAAAACTGGATCTTAGCTACTAAAGCCCTGCTTGTCCAAAAGGCTACTTTGCTGAATTTTATCAGTGAAGGTATAAACACATCATAAAGGGATATTGATGGTTTAACACCTTATGACAATGTTCTTAGCTGGGGAACATTCAAAGATCAACTCTCTTACACTCATATTTACTTTATAGAGAACACCCAGTTCATTTTACATGACAGATTTATAAATTTATACACGATTTTATATGACATATTCATAAAATCTGTCATCTTACAGATGAAGAAAACAAGGCACGAAGAGTGTAGATGACTTTCCCAGGATCATACATCTATTCTGTGTGTAGGGCAGAATTCAAACCGAGGTCTTCTTGACCCCAGATTCAGCATTCCACTACACCATTCAGGCGCCTGCTTATATGCGTTGAGTTGTACTTGTCCATGCTATTTCCCCAAAAGAATGTAAGCCCCTTGAAGACAAGGATGACTTAATTATTTTCTTTGTATCCACATTGCCCAGAACATGCTTTAAAATGTTTGTTAATTGATTGATTGAGAACAAGCCAGTTTTCAACTGGAAATCCTATTGCTGAGAGATCAAAGATTTCATTTTAAGGGTGAGAAAAGGCCCTATATGCACCAAAATATTCATAATAGCACTTTTTTTATGGTAACTAAGAACTGGAAATAAAATTTATGCTCATTAATCAGGGAATAGATAGATATACTATGGTACATGAATGTAACAGACCATGACTGTACAATAAGAAATGAGGAATATGAATTCAGAGAAGCATTGGAAGACTTATATGAATGATGCAGAGTGACATGAGCAGGACCTGGAAGCCAATATACATGGTAATGTCAACAGTATAAATAAAAAGAACAAAAATAAGATAAAATGAATTTTGTGTAAATTTACTGGCCAACATTTTCCCTGAATAAAAGAGGAGAAAATATAACTCCCTTCCTTTGTTGCAGAAGTAAGAGACTATAGACATGGAACATTATTAATTACTTAATTATTATTTATTAAGTATTATAATAATTATAATTGTATGTAATAATAAGTAATTATTAAATATTATTAATTAATTTATTATTAATGTAATGTGAACCTCTTAAGTAAGTGGTGTTGGACATTGACATTTCTTGCACTATTTTCTATGTGTCACCAATTTTGTTACTTTCCCTGTAATTACTGAGTAAATGCATTTGAGTTATTAATGATGGTGATAATGATGAGAGGGCAAACATCTATCCAGGTAGACACAGTTTACTATAATGATGAGTATGTTTTGCACATCTTGGCTAAGTGTTCATTGAATTGTTGGGTTTGGAATAGACTGAAACTGAATGACAGGCTGCAATCTCTTACAGTTGCTTGGATCAATAGAAGCAAAGATGGAAGCTAGTCCTTGGCCCAGATCCAACAGTAATCTAGGGTCCATGCCTGAGAACTGAGGGATCCAGCAGGAGGTTTTTCGTCTGTCTGCCTGGACACCTTATTGATCCCTGAAGGAAAGAATGTGGAGTGATCCTTTTCTGTATTCATACTCACCTACATTAACTTTATAGATAATTCCAACTGATAACTAAGGATTGCCGAGAAGGTGAGTCAGCATAGCCATCGCCTTTCTGAGCTCCATGAACTCATATTTTAAAAAAAAAAAGTGTGGCAAAAACTTCTAGGAATGTAAAATATAAAATTATTGTTCATATTGAAAAGCTGCCCTGGTACACCATAACATTTATACAGCCCTTGTTGATCATTGTAAAGTCTTTGACTGTTTCATACCCATGCCTTACCTATATACTACAAAAATATAAAATAAATAGAAATATAGTCAAAATGCCAGAGGAAAACTATCCTCTATTTAAAATATATACCAACATTTTTAAGGTCAAGAACAATTGATACAAAATATAGTATTTTCAAGAACAATTAATATAAATGTCATAGAATTTTTAAAAATTAAAAATTAAAAAAATAAACCCGTTATGGTTCTGTTGTTCTGGTTCAGTCAATTTAGCTGTGTCCAACTCTTTGTGACCCCATTTGGGGTTTTCTTGGCAAAGATACTAAAGTGATTTGCCATTTCCTTCTCCAGCTCGTCTTACAGATGAGAAACTGAGGCAAGCGGGGTTAAGTGACTTGCCCAGGGTCACACAGCTAGTGATTGTCAGGCTGGATTCAAACTCAGAAAGATGAGTCTTCCTCACTGCAAGCCCAGCACTCTCGCCACTATAGCACCCTCTGGCTGCCCTATTACAACCGCTATGGTTCTACCAACCTGAATTCCGTTATCATCTAGCATCACTAAGCATGGCTTCTGAAATTAAAGGGGAAAGGAAGCAAGTATCTTATTAATTACTTAACAAAAACTGATTGGCATCAAGCTACATGGTTTCACCAAAAAATGAATGTAATAGTTCCTTCATTTTGTGGCCTCTTTTTCTAATGATACCCACGTGTCATTCAAACTTAACAAGTGTGAAACTCTCAATGCCGAGGAAAAATAGAGACTAAAAGCTTTGCTTTTGAATCTGGAGGCAAAAGAACCTATGGGAGAAGGATATTCCTATAAATACCTTGGTCCCCTGCAGGCAACACAAATCAAACATAAGTAAAGCTATCGAAGAGAAGTCTGTGGCTAAATATGTTAAGAGACTTAGTGACACCCTGAAATCACAGCTGTGTGCAAAAAGCCTGTTTAAAATAAGTAAAACCCAGGCAATGCTGGCCTTAATGTGCCCCTTTGGAACTGGGAAATGGACCACAACAATTTTGGAAAGAATCTCCCCAGGCAACATAACAAAGCATAGGGGCTGTTGACCCAAGGCAATGTATTACCACTAGAAAGATTACCACTTCCTTACCAAAAAGGAGGAAGAGGGTTGGTAGACATTCTTAGAAAATGAAACACTAAGTGTATACAAAATAATTGGAGGAGGGCGCTAGTAACTGCAGGATCAAGAAAGGCTTGACTGATTGTTGGATAACAGGCTTCCCACGGGAGGCGGTATTGGGCAAAGCTTTGAAGTAAGCTAAGGATTCTACGAAGCAGAAGGGAAGAGGAAATGCATTACAGATGCAGGGGACAGCTCCTAGAAAGACATAGAAACAGGATATGCAGTAGCATGAAAGGGGACAGCAAGGAGAGCTGATTAAATACATATATAATACCCTCTGAAGGGCAGTAATGTGCAATAAACCCGGAAAGAAGGGGCCAGATTGCCAAGAGCCTGAAAAACCAAGCAGAAAGGCTTGTATTTTATCCTAGAGGTAAGAAGGACCTACTAGAACAGGATTTGTTAGCCTTGTGTGTGTCACACACCCCTTGGCAGTCTGGTGCACTTTTCAGGGTCGTCCATCCACCTTTGGTATCCACCTGTCACTGCAGCTCCAAGAAGAGGTAGCACGCTCAGCAGCCCCCTGCTAAGACCATCTCTGAAGATGGGCTAAACCAGGTGGAGGCTAACCCGCAAGTCTCAAACCATCGGTAAGTTAAGGGGGTGTCTACCCAAAGAGCAGGAAGACTTCCCCCCAGTGGACAAAGCGGATAAGAACAATTTGTTCCAACCCCATGAAGGTGGCTGAAGGAGGCACTGGGAGCGCTTGAAGCTTGTCAGACGTCGAAGATGCCAAGGTCATCCACTGCCTCCCAGACCATCACTAGTTGTCTTGAGTTTCATCCTGCCACTAGACTTTGATGACTCAGGAAGAGAGGAGCTGACAAGTCTGTGCACCTCTGCCTCATTTAAATCCAATTCACACAAGTCAGGACATCACCCTTCATCCATCATTCTATCCCAACATCATGATGCCATTATCCTCTTTGAAAGGAAGGACAAATGACAACACCATCATGGACCCCTCTGGCAATCTGGTGATCCCCATGGCCACCTTCTAAGAATAATGTTTCTAAGTAATTGAAGGAAATTCTAAATGTTGGTTAAAGGTTACTGATAAGCCAGGAGTCTGGAGGACTGAAAATGAATCACAACACCCACTTTCCACTAGACAGGAGACGAGTTTAAAATCCAAAATGAGATATGCATTTTTCAGCATGGCTATGGTGGGAATATTTTTTGGATTATACCTGTTTGTTATGAGTTTTTTTTTAATGATCATTCAGCTGGGGGAGGTGCCAATGGGAGAGTGAGATGATAAATACTTACAAAAATAAATGAATTTGTTTATTCATTCATTTGTTTGTTTATTAGAAAGAGAGCAGCCCAAATCCCAGGCTCAGGCTTGCCTAGGCAGGATGCCTTGTGCTCATGGCCACATGAAAGCCAAGGTAGGGTAGGGTAGGGGTGGATAGGGCAAGACAGCTCATACTCCAGCACCCATTCAGAATGCAGCTTGAGAATGGCCCGTGTGAGCATGTTCTGTTGGGCCAGGTTTCCTCACCACAAAGTCAAGCAATGGTAAAGGGCCAATTCCAAGGCAGACTGGACAGCTCCAGCGGCAGCAATACAAAGTGCATCCCAAAACCAAGGTTAGTGGAGGTAGCGTGTAAGGCAGGGGAAGAAATGAACCAGGACCCTTCTTCCTTCTGAGCATGACACTTAGTCCCTGAGTGCTTTAGAATGGAAAAATTACAGCTGGAATGTCTATATTATTTTGCGTACATCATTCGATGTATCTTCATTGAAACCTGAGTTCAGATCCTGCCTTAGACAATCACTAACTTTGTGACCCTCATCAAGTACCTTCACCTCTTAGACCTCAGTTTCTTCAACTGTAAAATGGGGGATAATAATACTGCCTATTCCACAGGATGGCCATAAGGTATTCTTATTCCCACAGTACCAATAAGAAAACAGGTTCTGAGGAATTAAATGACTTACCCATGGTCAGGCAGGTCACAAAGTGAGGGAGGATCTGAGCCTCACCCCAGGTCCAGAGCTCTTTCTGCTACCCCATACCACCTTGATAAAGAGGGAAAAAGGGAGAAATGGAGGTAGATGGAACAGATAGGACAGAGAAGGTGGGGTTTTCGAGTGGTCTGCGTCCATTTAAAAGGGAGGCAATGAGATTAAAGCTGACAAAAGCAGCCCCATTTTCCCTCTTGTTGTTCCATCTCATCCTTGCTTAGAACGGTAATCCATTATTGTCATCTCCCACTTTCTCATATTTGAACATGCTGTCTCCCTTGCCAGGAGCACACTCCCTCCCCACCTCTTCTTCCTGGAATTATGAACTCCTTCCAAGATTCAGCTCAGGAGCCAAATCTATAAGGAGATCTTCTGGGTTATTAATTTAATTAATTAATTAATTAGAACAAAAATAGCCAACATTTGTATAGTGCTTTGAAGTTTGCAGAATACTTTATGTACATTACCTCATTAGATCCTCACAACCCTGGAAGGTAGGGACTATTATTATCTCCATTTTAGAGATGAGGAAATTGAGGCAACTGAGAGTTAAGTGATTTTCCTGGAGTCACACAACCTACCAAGTATTTGAGGCAGTATCTGAACTCAGGTCTTTCTGACTCCAAATCCAGCAATCTATCCATTGCACACTCTAGCGGCCTCAAAAATTGCTTTTTACTTTTTCTGTATTTTTTCTATTTCTATATATTCTATATTATGTATATAATGTATATTTTCTATATTATATATATACATACATATATATATATATATATACATATATATATATATATATATATATATATATATATATATATATATATATATATTCCTCTATGTTTATATTGCCTAGCTCCCTCCTCAAGTGGAAGGGACAATCATGGTTCTTTCTCTACACCTCCTAAGTCTGGCACGTAGTAGGCTCTTACAAAGTGCTGTGGAATCTGTTGGAGCTAGGGGCTAGTTCACTAGCAATTTAGCTGCCCTTTCTCATTTCAGAGACAACACGCCCTCAGGCAGGCATCCCTGCCAGGCTGAATGGTAGTAACCTCATGGTCAGGCTTCCTCCCAACTCAGATAAATTTCTTATAACTCCGCTCCAGGCAAACAAGAACAAGCACACAATATAGCCTGTCCCCAGAAGACATTCCTCACCCTGCATGTCTGCTCCTTTGCATTGAGGAGAGGCAGCAGATAATACTGGAAGCTAGCCAGTTGTAGTCTGGCCAGACAGTTTCCAGGGGGACATTGGCATGTGTGCAATTAGGAAAACTAGGGATTTTAAGGTTAAGATGGTGTTTCCATTATAAGCTGGTCAGCATTTCAGAAGCACCGGCTTCTTGGAAGCTGAAGTTTCTTCCCTAAGTGACTTGGCCCTGAAATTACTACCAGACACACAATTGCAGGCCTCTCTGCTCCATGGCTGTGCTCTTAACCCTGAGTGTGCAAGCAGAGGAACCTTGCAAAGGCCCGAGCTCATCTGGGCCCTTCTCAGTAACAGGTCTCCAGGCACCCTGCTGCCTTTTTAATGAGCACCAGGAGTTTCAAATCAGAGCTTCAAAAGAACAATTTTCTTGGAACATTATCCTTTAATGGGGTCTCTGATACAACCTGCCTCCTGGGCTTAAACCTCGGCAGAAACTAGTGAGCCCAGAGAGGCCAAGAGCTGGGTTTCAAAAGGAAGAGGGTGAAGGCACCTGATCTGAGAGGATTTCTCTCACCCAGAGGTCACAGAATGGGGTGGGAAGGGGAAAGCAGTCCACTAGTATCCCCATTGGTGGCCTTGTGGATAGAATGCTAGATTTGGAGTCAGAAAGACCCAACTTTGAAACGTGCCTCAATCACTCCCTAACTTTGTGACCCTCAGCAATTCACTCTCAGACCTCAGTTTCTTCTTCTGTAAGACAGGGATAATAATACTATCTAGTCCACAGGGCTGTTATAAGTATACATATATTATGTAACCAAATTTCTAAATATAGATAGATAGAATTTAATCTTCTAACAACCCTGTGGAATACGTACTATTATATATATTTATGTGTGTGTGTATATATATATGTATATATATATATACACACACACATACACACTTATACATATAGAATATATTTATATAATTTATGTATATATCTGAATATATAATAAATTTGTTATACATTTCTATATAATATAATATTATATACATATATATATATATATATATAATTTGATCCTTACAACAATCCTGTGGAATAGGTAGCATTATTATATATATAATTATATGTACCATACATGTCCACATATATACACACATATACAATGTATATAAATTATATAAATTTATATATTTTATATATTGCTATATAATAAATATTATATACAATTTGATTGTTACAACAGCCCTATACAACAGTACATATATATATACACACCTATACATATCTATACATATACACACACACACACATACATGTTTGTATTATGTATAATCTTAAAGCACAATATAAACATCACCATTCTTTTTAGAGAGAACCCAAGATTCAGAGTCGAGGGCTTCAAATCTCAATTCTGTTATTCTAATATCTGGGTGACCTTGGCATCTCAGTTTCCCCAGCTGTAATATAAGGGGAGTGGACTAGACTGCCTCCTATCTCTAAATCTAGCATCTGTTTAGAATAAAGTCCACTGATGTAGCAGAGTATAATGAATGGTGAGTCCAGGTAACAAAGCCCCCAGGCAAATTCAGTCAAACCTCATGTGAGTAAAATGTTTAAGGAATGGTCTCAACAATTCTGATTCACTGACTGTCTCGGTCAACTCAGAGTTTATTAGCAATTCCTTTTTTTGTAAATTGTCCATCTTTCTGACAATACACCTTTTTTTTTTTAATCATGGTGGAGGTAGAGTGGTGATCCTGTAAATCCGTCAGTGTGGAGAAGTCCCAGGGTGAAATCTCCTACTGATGCAGAAAAGCAACTCACCTCTAATTTATAATCTTAGAGATTTGCGCAGGGTACAGAGAGATTATTAAACAGTTTGCTCAGGGTCACATAGCCAGTATGAGTCAAAGGTAAGGCCTGGAACCCAGGAGTTCCTCACTCCCAGCCTAGCTGTCCAGACTTCATGCCTCACTGCCTCTCTATATATAATATATAACATACACCACATAGGGAGTGTGATTTCCTTGTTCCAGGATGATTTGGGATTCTGCAGTGCCTGAACAGCATAGTTATTCATTTGGATCACCCCTGTAGATCAGTAGTTCTTACATTTTTTGGTCTCAGGATCCCTTTACACTATTAAAAATTAATGAGGAACACTCCCCCCAAGAACTTTTGGTATGTGGAGATTAGATGGAGGGGGGAGAGAGAGAGAGAGAGAGAGAGAGAGAGAGAGAGAGAGAGAGAGAGAGAGAGAGAGAGAGAGAGAGAGAGAGAGAGAGATGTATACGTGTGTGTGCATGAATTTATGTATACATACATATGCATGAGAGAGAGCAAGTGGGAGACAGGAAGAGAGAGAGAAAGAAAGAGATGAACATATTTGGGCTGTAAGAAAGACTGAGCAAGGAATTTTCGTGGTGCATAATGTAGCATCCATACAAGAAGCATGGCGTACCAGATAGATCACTAAGGTTGGAAAGGGGAAGACTCCCGTCTCATCTGTGACACTTCTTGGTTTTGTGAGCCTGGAAGTGCCTGGAAGGGAGTAGACTCTTCATACGTACCTGTAGACCGGTTGAGTCTATACACACACACACACACACACACACACACACACACACGAGTGCTTTTTTGCCAGCAAAACTAAAACCGTGTTTCTTTCTTGAACCTATATTGGCTTCTTCTCTCCAATCTAAGTGGCCAAGAAGGACTATACTATATCAGGATGAGTAGCTGCCCACAAACCATCCACAAAGGCTTTTATTGAAGCAATAAATGTCTCAGCCGTATAGACAACATTTGAAATGCTGTCTGAAAATATGTGTTCCTTCTCTGAAGAGTTATGTGCTCAGTCAAGCGAGTTTATCTTTAACTCAAAAGCCCTGACTCTCTAAATAGACTAGAGCCCCGAGGTTCTGTCTGGCCATTATCAGAAGCGAAAGGGGCCTCCGTGTCCGATCTATCTTTAAATACAGCTCCACTGGACAGAGATAATGCCCAAATCCTTGTTTGGGGCTATAGCTGGTGCAGCCTACTCCTAATAGCTGTAACAATGTTTTTCCTAGAAAATAAGAAAATCTTCCACCAACTGACAGAAAAATCTGCAAAATCTTGGCTCTTTAAATGACTGCCTCTCTCCTCTTTCCTGTCTAGCATAAACCATTTATAGAAAAAAAGATGGTACAGTAGAAAGAACAATGGATTTAGAGTCCAAAGGGCTGAGTTCACATCCTGACTCTGCCATTTACTACCTCCAATGAGCCTATAAAAGTCACTTCTTTCTCTGAGCCTCAGTTTTCTCATCTACAAAGTGGGAGAGGTAGACTAGATCAATAAGGTACCTTCCAGCTGTCAATTAAATGATCCACGATCCATGAACCCTCCTCTGCAACTAATTACTTGTCTTACCTTTAAGGCATTTTAACTCTGAGCCTCAGTTTTCTTATCAGAAAAAAGGGATAATAATAATAATAATTCTGATCAGAAAAGAGGAATAATAATAACAATAATAATTCTTGTCAGAAAAGAGGAATAATAATAATGATAATAATTCTTATCATAAAAGAGGGATAATAATAATTCTTATCAGAAAAGAGGGATAATAATAATTCTTATCAGAAAAGAGGGATAATAATAATAATTCTTATCAGAAAAGACAAATAATAATAAACCGCCTACCTTGGAGGGTTTTTGTGGGACTCAAATGAAATAAAGGACTTAGAAAACCTTGAAGTGCTCATATGTGTGAGGTGCCCCCCTACACACACACACACACACACACACACACACACACACACACACACACACACACACACAGAGAACTCCCAGTGCAGAAATCTCCTACACTGATGTACATCACCAACTTCAATTGTCTCAGAAAGTCTCCTGGGCCTCAAAGAAGTTAAAAGTAATTAGCCCAAGATCACACAATTAGAATTTGTTTCCAGAGAGAGAACTGATGAACTCTGAGTACAAATTGAAGTATGATTTTCTCACTTTCTTTATTTTTCTTGCTTTTTTTTTAGAAATGTGGCTAATATGGAAATATGTTTTGCATGATTTCACAGGTATAATTAATATCATGGTTTTTTTGGCTTCTGAGTGGGGTGGGAGGGAGACAGAATTTGGATCTCAAAAATTTAAAGAGAAAAGAGTGATTAAAATTAAGTAAATAATAAATTGAAATGTTTAAAAAAATAGCAGGGGTCAAGGGGAGGACTTGAACCTGGGTCTTCCCCATTTTGAGCTGACCTCTCGTGCATTAGACTGCGGCTGCTACTGCTGATTGCTAAGGAAAGGAACTGGTTGGAGGCTGACACAGGCTCCGGTATTCATAACAGACAGGACACTAAGAGACGAGGAGCGTCTCCTCACCACCTGACACCCCAGCTTCAAAAAGCAAGCCCCTCCTCGACTTTCATTGTACTCCACCCTTACCTCGAATTCTCCACAGTGAAAGGTACAGAAGAGTAAAAATCTCCTGAAGGTGTCACTTCCTTAACTTTGAGCCACTAAGAAGATAATTCAATGAGCCTTTATTAAGCACCTACTGTATGCCTACCTTTAGCAGCAGAGCACCTCCACCTCTGCCCAGCCCTGCCCTACCTCCTTCAACAATCTCTCTCCTTCCTAGTAGCTGAGAAACCCAATGGCAGGGATTCTTAAACTGGGATCCTTGAACATTCTTCTTAAAAGATTCTGATAACTGTATTCCAATACAGAACGGCCCCAAAGCTATTCACGTATAACACCTCACTAAGACTTTTGGAACAACCTGCAGCATTGATTTCTTTTGTAGCCCTCTTCTATTTTTATTGTGTGTCTTTAAAAGCATTCTTCTGAGAAGGCATCCATGGGTTTCACCAGATGGGCAAAGGAGGCCAATTATGAAGCCCAGCAATATGGCGAAGTCCTGGCTTAACCCTTTCAGTACCTCAGGTATATTCTTCTGAACAAAGACTCACACAGAATTCAGAATCTCTCAAATGCTCGCTCTCTCGCTCTCTCTCTCTCTCTCTCTCTCTCTCTCTCTCTCTCTCTCTCTCACACACACACCACACACACACAACACACACACACACACACACACACATCTAACCTGCCTTTAAAGCCCCTCTGCTACCTTCCAGACATCATCTAGCCTCCTGTGAAAGGCTTCGAAGTGACCAGGAACTCACTGCTCCAAAGGTTGTGGCCACAATACTTTCTCCCCAGCTTCTTCCCACAGCTCCCATAGTTTTCCCCTCTGGAGTCAAATAGAAGCAGTCTAATCTCTCTCCCACATGACAGTCTGTCAGATATTCTAAAACAGCTTTCATCTCATGCAATACATATATATTCTTTAATCTACCATGCACCTCAGATACCCTGAGAACCAGAATTTATCCACAGAAATGAACTGCATGAAACAGATTGTTCTTAATGCATTTATTAATCAAAGGGGAAGGGAATAAGCATTTATTAAGCGCCTAGTGGATAGAGTGCTGGACCTGGAGTCAGGAAGACTTATCTTCCTGAATTCAAATCTGGCCACACACTAGCTGTGTGACTCTGGGCAAGTCATTGAACCTTGCTTGCCTCAGTTTCTTCATCTGTAAAATGAGAAGGCAATGGCAAACCACTCCAGTATCTCTGCCAAGAAACCCCAAATGAGGTCACAAAGAGTTGCACAAGACTGAAACAACTGAATAACAACAACAAAAGCACGTCCAATGTGCCCGCATTGCGCTAAGCACATTGCACATATCTCACTTGAAATCCACTAAGACAGTTGAAGATTTTAGGCAGGAGAGGACTTTGGATAAGGTCCTAGCTCTGGCAAGCCACATTGCATGGGCGATCATCACTGCCTGGGGCAGGAGGGCTGGACCCTCTGGGGCGGAGCGTGTTGGAATAGTAAGAACGCTGGACCTGGTCAGAGGACCTGGTTTCCCAACCTCCAAATTCCAATGCTTTCCTTCTGTTAACCACTTCCTATTTATCCTGTATAAAGCTTATTTTGTATATATAAATGTTTGTTATCTCCTCCATTAGATTATAAGCTCCTTGAGGACAGGGACCATCTTTGACCTCTTTTTGTATCCTCAGCACTTAGCACAGGGCCTGGTACACAGTTAGCACTTAATAAATGTTTATTGCTTGATTGACTGACTCCTCTCAATATCACTGCCTTGCCTCTGATGATTATGTCCAATTTATCCCGTCTACAGCTTCTTTGCATATTATCTTCCCTATTAGACACTGAGCTCCTTGAGAACAGGAAATAACACAGACCTAGGCACAGAGTACATGCTTAATAAATGCTTATTAACTGATTAAACTGCCTTCTGGGTAGGGAGCATAGGGTACATTATTAACTCTTAGAATGCAAGAGAAACATTGTATACAGCCCCATTAATTGAACTTCTTGTTACTTTGGGGAAGAATTAATTGTTCTTTGTAGGACTTATATTTTTCCTATATACATAATTTTGTTCCCTTTTGATGAATGCCTTTATTGTCATTGACACCATTGATGCTTCTCCTTTCTCTCACTGAAGTCATCACCAGCATTTTTGTTTGAACATTGTTTCTATTTTTGGATTTCATTTATTTTTTTATTGCCTTTGTGGGTTTTTCCCCCTTCCCTTCTCTTCCCCTAGCCCACATCTGCATATAGATGCCTGTTCTTTGGTGTCATGTAATGGCCTGCGGTGTGCTCTGGGATACACCTGCTATTATTGCTGCTAATCTGCATATTTGCCTCTCTGATACTTGTCACCTGTCAATTATCTCAGTGACTTCATCTGCAGTCTGCATAATAGAAGACTGATTAGCCAATACAATTTCCTTTGGTAATTGACTGGATCATGGATCAATCAACCAACAAGTAATTATTAACCACTTACAGTGTGCCAGGTGATGGAAAAAATATACATATACTTGTGGGCAGCTAGGTGGCTCGGTGGATAGAATGCCAGGCCTGGAGTCAAGAACACTCCTCTTCCTGAGTTCAAATCTGGCTTCAGACATTTACTAGCTGTGTGACCCTGTTCAAGTCAGTTAATCCTGTTTGCCTCAGTTTCCTCATCTGTAAAATGATCTGGAAAAAGAAATGGTAAATCACCCCAGTATCTCTGCGAAGAAAACCCCTGATGAGGTCACGTAGAGTTGGATACAACTGAACAACAAAAACTTAAACTATATATGTGTAATATATGTAAATAATGAATGAATATAGATACATGAACATGAAATATATAAATATTACATCTAAATATGATGTTTACATATAAAGTATATAAATATATTTATAAATATATAAACAATAAGTTATCTATGCATTGCTTTAAGGTTTGCAAAGCACTTTATAAATATTATCTTCCTTTATCCTCACAACAACCCTGAGAAGTAGGTATCACTTTTATTCTCATTTCACAGACAAGGAAACCAAGGCAGATGAAGATTAAATGACCCACCTAGGTTCACACTAGTAAGTGTCTAAGGCCAGATTTGAACTCAAGACCAGTGCTGTATTCACTGTGTCACCTAATAGTAAAATGGGAGCAAAAATGTGAGTGTGACTCTTGGAAAAGGGCTGTCATCCATAGGGGATTGCTGATATTGGGGGTAGATATTGTATTTATGAATAAAGATGATATAAAATTTTTAAAGGACAAAGTCCAATAGTCGTGGGGCTACAGAGTTATTTAAACTCCAGGAGGTCTGAGCAATCTACTAAGGATTAACTCTGACTCACCCAGAAAACCCAACTGAGCACTCTGAAATACTGGACAAAAGCTACAGAGGAGTCGTTCCTTGGAAACTGGCTTGGAGTCATCCCTGGGAAGAGGAATGCTGTTGAAAAGCTACAGCGCTGATGGGTCAAAGCAATGCTGTGGTCCAGTGTTTGAGGGATAAGCTTGGATACACATTTGGGTTCCCACCAGTACAGAAGCTTGGGCAAGTCTCTCACCTCTACAATGAGACACCTCGTCTGCGAATGGTGCTGCTCTCTCACTCTTTGAATCAGAGATGAAAGCAGAGGCAGAGGGCTGGTCCACCTTAGTCAGAAAGAGGCACATCACCTAGGAGAAGGCCCAAAGCCAGGACTGCTCTCCTGGGCAGAGAAAGCTCACCTGGACGTCAGGTTGCACCTGTGAGCAGGCCCCAGACTAAAGCCTCAGCTACATAGAGTAGAGGTAAGCCCAAGATGAGAACCTACTAGCTCCTCGAGCCCAGGCATGTAATCGAACTCCTACAGGGCTTCTGATGCAAACAAGATGAATTGTCTGATGCTATGTCTTAGGATTCCTACATCTGAATACCTGTGGGATCTAAAGAGAAGAAACCCTAGGCTTTCACAACAAGGACGCATACAAAAACACCACGTTTCATGCCCTGGACAAATGGCTGAGGTTTTTGTTTTTGTTTGTCCTTCGTTCTCAAAGAGGACTGTGACATCATGGAGGTGATGCCATGACACACAAATGAATTGTATTTAAGTGAGACAGGGCAGTGCAAAGTCACCAACCTCACTTTCTCCTCCAGAGTCATTTGGGTCCAGTGGCCAGATATAGATCAGGATGACTGGAGATGGCCCAGGCTGAGATGGCATTAGCTGAGTTTGGTAACACCATTCAGTGTGAAAGGGAACTGAGCATCTGAATTCCTGTCAGAAGCAGCAAGAGAGATGATACCCCCTAAATATGTAGACCTGACCAGAGTGATCTTCATGCACAAAGGACCAAAAGTGGCCTGATTTAAGGGTGCCCTGAGGAAGGTTATAAAATTGAACTTACAGTTCATGTTCAGAGGAGGCAGGGCACCCAAGAGTTTGCCAACCAGAGAGGTTGACTCTCCAAGGACCACTGGACACTCAAAACTGTGACTCTGAGAGAATCCAAATAACACTGATACGAAGTTCCCTGAAAATTGGTTGGAATCATCTTCACAGGGATAGGTGTGTGCTTTCAAGGATTAAGACTCTTAACCAAGGATTCTATTTTCATTACCCAGGAGTCATTTTTGGCAGATTGATATGTTCTTTACAGAGATAACAGTTCCCCTATGGTTTATCCTCATTAAATAACAACTCCCTTTATAATAATAATAGCATTTGGGGAGTGAAGTGAAAGCCCTCCAAATACCTATAAAAAATGTTTCTAAACAAATTCTAAAGCAGCAGAACCCACAAAAAGACAGAGTGAAACAAATTTCCAACCCAACACAACCTGAATGGTTGATCTGAAAGGTATATCACACTGGGCTGGGAGTGGCAAGCAGTTCATTGAGAGCGCTCTGACCACAGCGAACCTGGAGCAGGCCTCAGAGGACTGCGTCACAGGCAGCTGTGGTGGTTTACAGACTTCTCGACCCACAAACACCAAAAACAACTTAGAAGGTCAATGGGAAAAATCTGTTTATGCGGTGCTGAGAAAGAAGTACAGTGGTCTCAGCTCCATTCCCCAAGCATAGTCCCAGTGGCAGCTGCTCCCTGAGCTTCTGGCCCAGAGACTGAGGTAGAATCAAGTGGCTGATCAGAGGGGGATTGCAGGGACTCTCTGCTGGTGCAGGATTCTCTTGCTTTGCCCTGCTTGGATCTGGGTCACAGTTCTGGGTGGTAGTCCTGGGGCAAAGAGGAGCACTGGCCTGGTACAGCTTGTAGTGGCTGTGAAGAGAAAATCTTCCTCACAGTTCCAAGGCAGAAAACAGTGCTTGTGGTCACTCATAGACCAGAGCACAAGCCAAGAAAGGAGTAAACACCTCGCCCTTGATCACAGCATCTTGGAAGAACTGAACATTTACAGGTCCCTACAAGTATCTCTGAAAACAGCTACATAAAACCCCTGAAGCTTGGGACAGTACATTCTCCACACTAGAAGCAGACCCCTACCTTAACAAAGAGTTTATAACTCAAATAATTGGCTGGAATCATGAGCAAGCAGCACAAAAAGAGTCAGATTATAGAATCTTACTTTGGTGACAAAGAAGATCAAAACACACAACCAGAAGAAGACAACGAAGCCAAAGCTCCTACATCCAAAGCCTCAAAGAAAAATACGAATCAGTCCCAGGCCTTGGAAGAGCTCAAAAAGGATTTTGAGAAACAAGTAAGAGAAGTAGAAGAAAAACTGAGAGCGATGCTAAAGGAGACCCAAAAAAAAAAATACTGAAGAAAATGACACCTTAAAAAATAGCCTAAGGGGCAGCTAGGTGGTGCAATGGATAGAACACCGGTCCTGAAGTCAGGAGGACCTCAGTTCAAATCTGGCCTCAGACCAAACACTTGACCCTTACTAGCTGTGTGACCCTGGGCAAGTCACTTAACCCCAATTGCCCCCCAAAAAAATAGCCTAACCCAAATGGCAAAAGAGGTCCAAAAAGCCAATGAGGAGAAGAATGCCCTAAAAAGCAAAACTGGCCAAATGGAAAAGGAAGTCCAAAAGCTTACTGAAGAAAATACTTCCTTAAAAATTAGAATAGAGGGGCAGCGAGGTGGCACAGTGGATAGAGCACCGGCCCTGGATTCAGGAGGACCTGAGTTCAAATCCAGCCTCAGACACATAACACTTACTAGCTGTGAAACCTTGGGCAAGTCACTTAACCCCATTGCCTAGCCAAAAAAAAAAAAAAGCAAAAATTAGAATAGAGCAATTGGAAGCTAGTGATTTTATGAGAAATCAAGACGCTATAAAACAAATCCAAAAGAATTAAAAATTAGAAAACAATATGAAATATCTCATTGGAAAAATAACTGACCTGGAAAACAGGAGAGAGAATTTAAAAATTATTGGACTGTCTGAAAGCCATGATCAAAAAAAGAGCCTAGACATCATCTTTCAAGAAATTTTCAAGGAAAACTGCCCTGCTATTTTAGAACCAGAGGGCAAAATAGAAATGGAAAGAATCCACTGACCTCCTCCAGGAAGAGATCCCCAAAGGAAAACTCCTAGGAATATTGTAGCCAAATTCCAGAATTCTCAGGTCAAAGAGAAAATATTACAAGCAGCCAGAAAGACACAATTCAAGTACTGTGGAAACACAATCAGGATAACACAAGATGTAGGAGCTTCTACATTAAGGGACTGGAGGACATGGAATATAGCATTCCAGAGGGCAAAGGAGATAGGATTACAACCAAGAATCACCTACCCAGCAAAACTGAGTATAATCCTTCAGGGGAAAAAATGGTCATTCAGTGACATAGAGGACTTTCAAGCATTCTTGATGAAAAGACCAGAGCTGAATAGAAAATTTGACTTTCAAATACAAGACTCAAGTGGAACATGAAGAGGTAAACAGGAAAGAGAAATCATAAGAGACTTATTAAGGTTGAACTGTTTACATTCCTGCATGGAAAGATGATATTTATAACTCATGAGATCTTTGTCAGTATTAGGGTAGTTGGAGAGAAAAAATTATATGTATGTATATATAGAGATATAGATATAAATAGATAGAGGGCACAGGGTGAGTTGAAGATGAAGGGGTGCTACCTGGAGAATAAAAATAAGGGTGAGAGGATTATACTGGAGAAGAGAAAGGGAGAGGTAGAACAGGGTAAATTATCTCCCAAGAAAAAACAGAAAAGAAAAGGCTATTACAGTGGAGGGGAAACGGGAAGGTGAAAGGAATGAGTGAATCTTATTCTCATAGGATTTGGCTTAAGGAGGGAGTAACAGACACACTCAATTAGGTATGGAAATCTGTCTTACCCTACAGGAAAATAGGGGAGAAGGGGACAAGAGAGCAGGGGATGATAGAGAGGAGGGCAGATTGGGAAAGAGGGTAATCAGAAGCAAGCACTTCTGAGGAGAGACAGGGTCAAAAGAAAGAATAGAATAAATGGGGGGATGGGATAGGATTAAGGGAAATAGAGTTAGTTTTTCACATGACTACTATGGAAGTGTTCTGCATAACTGCATGTGTAAAACCTATACTGAGTTGCTTGCCTTTTCAATGAGGGTGGGTGGGGAGGGAGGAAGGGAGAAAATTTGGAACTCAAAGTTTTAAAAACACATATTTTTTAAAAATGTTTTCACATGCAGCTGGGAAATAAGAAATACAGGAAATGGGGTACAGAAGTCTATCCTGCCCTACAGGAAAGCAGAAGGGGAAGGGGATAAGAGAAGGGGGGAAGAGATAAAAGAGAGGACAGACTAGGGGAAGGAATTCAGAATGCATGCCATCTTTGGGATTGGGGGAGGGATGAGATGGGGTGAAAATTTGGAACTCAAAATGTTGTGGAAGTAAATGTTGAAAACTAAAAATAAAAAAAAATTTTTAAAATAAAAAAGCATTTTTATAGTGTTTTATGCAGCTAGGTGGGGAGAGAGAGAGAGAGAGAGAGAGAGAGAGAGAGAGAGAGAGAGAGAGAGAGAGCATCTATTTATCTATTGAGTAAGAGGAAGAAGGGAAATGACATGGTCAGACTTGTCCTTTAAGAAAATAGTTCTGGAAACTGGAAGTTGAATAGAGCATGGACTGGAGTGGGGAGAGACTTAAAGCAGAGACCAAGGAGCACATCATTGCTGCAATAATCCAGGTGTTAGGGGGTAAGACTCTACACCAAGGTGGTGGCTGTGACCACGGAGAGGAGATACATACAGTACTCATACAGATACATACATACAATAACTTCTACCTGTCAGAAACAGATTGTACATGTGGAGTAAGCATAAGAAAAGAGTCAAGGATGACATTTAGGTTGTAAGCCAAGGAGACCGGGAGGATGGTGGTGCTCTCAGCAGTCAGTTGCTGAAATTTTGGATAAGGAAAACCCTCCCTTCCTGACCTCCCCAGGAAGGGAGCCTTCCGGTCAGTCCTTTCTGGTGGCCCTATCTCCTTGCCATCCCCATCCCCAGAACCACACTAAAGAATTGTATCTACCTTGCACCCTATCCCAGATCTCTCTACCCATACTACTGCCCAATTCAGCAGCCTACCCTGCACCCCAAAAGACTTGGGCTTATTTTCTAATTCCAAATCTATGCCTTCCAGGGTCCAGCCTTCTGCACTTGTTTTGCATTGCACTTTTTTTCTAACTCTTTGTCTGGGCAGTAAGAATTGACAGCCCCGGGGCTCCATTAATAATGGATGTCTTTGCTGGGTTCACACTCTTGCTTATAACCCCCTTAGGCTGAGACCTGCCTGTCTCAGGTCCCTCACCAGGGCTTAGTCCTGAAACAGTCCCAAAAGGGAATGAGCTGTACCAGATAGTCTCTGTGGTCTGAGAGCGCCTCCAACTCTGAGATTCTAGGATTCTGAGTGACTTCCTGGACTCTGGGTTTCATAATAATTACAAACAATATTTGGGATGCATTGTTCATAATACCAACATATTTCCTTCCCCTGCTACTTCCCAAGCAAGGTCAGGAACTGGTACTCACAAGTAAATATGTGCATATACGCACAAGGTTACCACACCGCTCCCTGATCAGGGAGCCAGCCTCCCTAACCATACCAGGCTTGAAACTGACCTGTGCATGACTGCTGGGTGTTCTTGAAGGAAAAGTGAAGAAAGCCAGATGGGACCTCTTAATGAATGCTTATTGATCATTGGTTGATTGATTGGAGCAGTGACTGGCCGGGTCTAGTTCGTGAGTGCTTCCCAGGGCCCACTATTTCAGGGAGTCACCAGTCAAGCCTCACTCCACTCTCTCTTCTTGCCCACTATCTTGCTGCAATTAGATTACCTTCATCTTCCTCCTCCTCCTCCTCCTTTCTAGTTCTAGAGCCATCACCAAACTGCCACCATTGATTACTGCCTAGAAAGGGTTTGCCAATCAATTGCCCCCCAAATCCCCTCGCCAACCTGGCAACTTTCCAAACCCTCCTTGAAGCCAGGGACTTTCTTTGCTTTTGTTTTTGTAATCTCCAGCATTTAGCACATGGTAAGCGATTAAGAAAAGCTTTTCATTCCTTCACTCATTCCTGACTTTCAAGGTCAGGTTTCCCTGGGCAAGTCACTTAACCTCTATTTGCCTCAGTTTCCTCATCTGTAAAATGGAGATAGTAAGAGCACCTGCCTTTCAAGGTTGTGAGGATCAGACGAGATAATAATTTTAAAGCACTTAGCACAGTACCTGTTATGTATTATTAGTATTGTCATTATTGTTATTTATTGTATAAAAGCATCCAAGTAGGCCAGATTTGTCCTTCTGGCCATAGTCTGCCAATCCCTGGAAAGAATGAAATACCAGCTACCAGTCTTCAAATCAGGAAGACCTAGGTTCGGATCTAGTTTCTGATATATACTACCTATATTGTAAGTTCCTTGAGGGCAGGGAATGTCTTTCATCTCTTTTTGTATCTTCAGTGTTTAGCACAGCACTTGGAAAGAGTTGACACCTAATAAATGTTTATTGATTGGTACATGTCAGTGGACAAATCAATGAACACCTCCATGCCAATTCCCTAAGACTGTAAATTACCAAGAGGTGCCATCTTGCATGAGTGAAGGGAGTTTCCATGCCAAGAGTTCCCCAAAATGATTAATCACAGGCTCAAAGAAAAATCAGAGAGTATCATGCCTCTTTTACCCCGACATTAACAATTCTCTCTGGTGTGGATTTGGTATTCTAAAATTCAATTTTTTTCTACTCTTAAACACAAGCTTAGAGATTATTTCAGTCCCTCTCAATGAAGTAAAGATCTGATCCCTAAGAAGAGGTCATTGTATGAAGATCTTTTCTTTCTCCCAGTATAACAAAGTTCAGATTCCTCCATCAAGATCCATCTGTTCCATCTTGGCTTCCCTCCTGATTCATGGTGGCAATGAGGGGGAGCTGAGGCAATCAACCGGCTGGGGGAGCACCAAGCAATATTGCATTAATTAAATTTACATCACTGTTGTAAATATGCCCAGAGGTCCAGGCGATGAGTACATTTTATAAATCAAATAAATGAATAATACATTCAAGGGCTTGCTAAATGCAAAATGTTAGAAGACCAGAATGTCTGAATGAATCCAAAGCGTGGCCAAGGGTCAAACTTGCTAATTAAAATGTGCATTGAAAACATTAACCTGATTCATAATAATAATAAAATGCCATTTTTGGATAGTTTTCCATCTTTATGGATTTCTTTTTATTAGAGCAGAAGGTAACCACATGAAAGTCATCTTTAATGAACACAATATTCTTTTAAAACTTTCTCAAAAGGGAGGGTTACAAGCACATAACAAGCTACCACAATTCTAGTGGGTCTCCTGCATATTTCAGCTCTTCCAAAAGGCTGCTTCCCCACCCCATCCCCCAGCCACCATCCCACCCTGTCTTCTGGGGACAGCCATAAACATTCAGAAATATTTTTTTAAGAATCAAAGGGATTTCTAATACCACAAAATTCAAAACAAAAAGCCGGTATGCTATATGTTCCCTAACTCCAGTATTCATGCAGAAAAAAGGGTGGGCATTGCTCAGACCAGACGTGCAATCTAGTTCAGGCCTTGGGTAGAAGTATAGCATAGATGGTCTGTGTGGCATCTACCCCTTCGATCAGAGCTCACACACACAAATAGCAACAGTGAATGAGAAGCCATTCCAACATGCTAAGTACCCACACAAACATGGAAAGGTGGGAAAAGGTGGAAAGTAGCCCCGAAAAGGGCTGAGCTGGCATCAAGGTCAGCTGCTGCACCAATGGCAAATTCTCCAACTTGAAAAGGCTACAAGCCAAGACTAAAGTGGAGGGAATGTTGGTGCATGATTTTCTGTTTGCAGATGATTGTGTGTTCAATACAGTCTCTGAAGCTGAGATGCAACAAAGGGTGGATCGATTCTCTACTGCTTGTGCTAATTTTGGTCCAACAATTAACACCAAGAAAACAGAGGTGCTCCATCAGCCAGCACCACACCATCCATTCGTGGAACCATCAGTTACAGCAAATGGAGTTTTGAATGCTGTGGATAATTTACTTATCTTAGTAGTGTACTTTCCAGGGATGTACACATTGATAATGAATTTGACCCCCTTGCTGCCAGAGCTAGCTCAGTGTTTGGGAGGCTCTGAAGGAAAGTGTGGGAGAGAAGAAGTATTAAGCTGAAGGTCTGCAGAGCTGTTGTACTGACCTCATTGTTGCATGCCTGTGAAACCTGGGCAGTATACTAGCTCCATGCCAGGAAATTGAATTGCTTCCATTTAAATTGTCTTAGGAAGATTGTGAAGATCATCTAGCAGGATAACATACCAGCCACTGAGGTCCTTTCCCAAACTAAACTGAAAGCATTCAAACCCTGCCACAGAGAACGTAATTCCAATGGGCTGGCCTTGTTAGAATGCTTGCCAAAAAGATTATTTTATGGAGAACTCACACAGGGCAAGCATTCATATGGTGGGTGGAGGCGATCCAAGGACACTCTCAAGGTCTCTCTTATGAACTTTGGAATTGATTGTATGACATGGGAAACACTGGCACAGGACCATTCAGCGTGGCTTGCCCTTATCAAAGAAGATGCTGTGCTCTATAAGCAAAGCAGAATTGAAATAGTTCAAAAAAGAAAAAAGTCAAGATGCACAGATTTAGAGAATCTGCCCCAAATGTTCACATGGACTATTTGTGCCTGACACGTGGCACAGCATTCAGAGAACATATTGGTCTGATCAGCCACAGTCGGACATGCTGAAACTTGAGTCTAGCACAGTGCTGCCATTTTGGTCCTCTTCAAGAACAAAGGGCAACCAACCACCCATACAAAGAAGCACAGAAAGCCAGTGAGATGTGGACATTCTAAGGTCTTATTAAACAAATATTTTCTCTGGGCAGGTCACTGTGTCCTGTGGGCTTTATCTTGAGAAGAAGAAAAAGCTGCTTACAGTGAGGAGTGGCAGTTATACAATTTCTTTCAAATTTGGTGGGAAATAAATGATTTGTGGCAGTTATACAATTTCTTTCAAATTTGGTGGGAAATAAATGATTTGTCCCATCACATTTTTACGAGTTCAAAAAGTAAGCAGCACCCTACCAACCCATGAACAGACAAAACATTTGTGATTCCTGACCTGTCTCCATTATGCCATACAAAATGCAAGTGAAGCAAATAAAAGTGAACTTTGACATAGTGGTTTACTATCTACAAAATGCTTCCATACAGTGTCTCATTTGACCCTCACAACAAAGCTGAGAGGTAATGTTATTGTTCCCATTTTAGAGAAGAGGAAGCTGAGGCTGAGAGAGGGTAAGTGACCTTCCCAGTCATACAGCTGGTAAGTATCTAAGGGAGGATGAGAACTCAGGTCTTCCTGACTCCAAATACATTACTCAACCTTCATGTCTCAAATACAAAGTAATTTTAAGCAAGTTCTCTAAAAAACATAAAAGAATGAGTATTTTTTAGCATTCACATTTATAAATAAATCTCATTTGAACTACATTTTAGTCACATATTTTGCATGATGTCATTAAAATCATATTCTACCACAAAATGGCTTGAGCTCCACAGAAGCTTTTTTCAGTCAGCTTGATTTCATATTAATGTTCATAAAAATAGTGTCAAAACATTCAGAAATATGTCATTTTCTTTGCTGAATATTAATGATGTTCAAGTTATTTTCCATACATCCAAAAAAAAAAAAAAACTCCACTATTGATTAAAAGAAACCTTCCCTTGAAACATATGCAATAGCCCCAAGGGCAAGGAAGCTTGTCCTCATTTGCCTCATGGTAAAACTTTGCCATATTTGCATAAAGTAGCTTGGCCAGATGACACCAATGTGTCCTTTGAACAAAGACTGGGGACATCTGCTCTCCTGGCGCAGGACAGTGCCACACCCCGGTGCCTTCCACCAAAGCTATCAGCAAAGCCCCGCCTCGGTGTTACTGGGTCTAAGGATTCCCACAGCACCCCAGCAGCAAAGAACTTCAATAGTAATCATTGGGTTTCCATATATTTACCAATTCCCCAGAATTCTATCATACAGAATGTAGGGGGTAAACATTTCATGTAATAGAGACAACTGCCATGAGAGAATGCGATGGGAAATCTCTGGAAATTCTTCCTTCTCCATCCACAGCCAACCCCAGGACAGCGCGTATATAAGGGAGATGCTAGGCATCACAGTTGTTTTATCCATCAATGAGATGGCAAAATGCTGCCTACTTTATGAACTCATATGTAAGAGTGTAATGGTTTGATAGTCACTGATTTTCCCCTAAATTCAAAACAAATTCCTCAACCTCCACCACTCACAATAAACAGATTTCTTCTTAAGAACTCCATTTGGTAGATTTTGCTTAGAGTGCTTTTATGTACAATGAGAGATTGTTACATCTTCCCTGACACTCACTACTCATTTTTTTCTAAATAATTTTCCAGGCCCATAAGTCACTAAAGAATTTATTTATTTATTCATAAATAAAGCTCTGCCTCTGGCCAGACCTCAGGTTTTCAAATGATATCATCTCAGCGAAAGCCTGTAGAAAGATGGAAGAGTCTTTTTCCATGAAAAGCTGACAAATTCATCCAGATGGGCCTGGGAGATTAGGTATAAATAAACCAGCTATGTGTGACGGACAGATCTGGTGTGTGTTTTGTGGGCTTGGTGACTGTCCCGCTGACGCCCGTGATCGCCCTTTTCTCTCTCCGTCTTCACTTCCTCTCTCTCTGCTCCCCAGGCTGCTCCCCTCACAAGCCCCTCGGGCCCAGCCTCAGGTTGATTTTTAAGCTATCACTAAGCTGAGAGCATGAGTCCAGCACAAATTTGACTCCAAATATAGACTCTCATCGCAATGACTCCTTTTGATCCTCCAGCACAACGCACATGTCGTCTGGCAGAAGGGATGAAGGCTATTGATTCAAGGTATCCAGTCAAGACATGTGCTTGCAATTAGGGTCTTCAGAATAAAAAGAGGATACATAGCCATTCCCCTAGGGGTGTGGAAATTACACCATTAAAGGAGTATGGCCAAAGGCCAGTGGGTTGTACTGGTCTGCATAATGAACGGCGTATTTCCATTCCCAAATGTGCATTCTATTTAGAATAACATAGAGCCAATCTTTAGAACAGAAACATCAGACATACCTGGCACCCTCCCTTAAGTACAGGGGGAGCTGATTCTGGTACACAGGGACACGCGCTCAGATGAGGACACTTTGGATGGAGGGAACTGCAAAATAGCATGCCACTGCTTAAGAAAGGTACAAAAAGATTTGGGACACAGGGTCACCAGCAATTACATTCTTGGAATTGTTCAAATATAGCCATTTCAGAACTAACAGCAAACTCCCTTAAGTGCCTGGGAGATTAGGCAAACTCCAGGTGTCAAGGGCAGAGCGACTGGCTAAAGTCCTCGGTGTCAAATTCAGGGAAAGGAAAATGAATGAACAGTTTGGGAGAATGATTTGGGGTCACTGGATGCCCTGGCTATCACTTGAGTGCATTGACCCCACTGGAACAAAGAATGCAATGACTTCCTTCTAAATCCACACCTGGTCTACAGGTTGTCGTCAGTGGGTGGTAAATGTTTGTACCTGTTTCTGTGGTGTTGCTGTTGTTTTTCAATAGGCAATGGTGTGTAACAGAAAAGAGCCTAGACTTAGGGACAGACTATCTGAATTCAGGTCTCAGCTTGGACAACTGGCCGGTTGTATGATCTTGGTCACTGGGGCAGCTATGGCAGAGAGGGTGGGAGGTTGGCTTTAGAGCCAGGAGGACCTGGGTTCAAGTCCCTTCTCAGGGGGGCATACTGGTTATTTGACCCTCAGAAAGTCACATGATCTCCCAATGCCCTATGGCTATTCTTCAAGACTATAAATTCTAAGGAGGTACCAATCTGCATGTGTAGAGGGGGTTTTCTTAGCAGGAATTCCCTGTACCTATACCAAAGAAATCATAAGTCCAGGGGAAAAAAGTGGCCTGAAAGATATTTTTAGGAGGATTATAATCAAAAAAGGAGAGGTATAACAGATGGCTAGATTGAGTATTATACTGTTATCCATGTAATATTAAAAGAAGGAAAGCAAGGTCTCTACCACACTGGGTGGATCATACAAAGAGAATTTAGAATGGATAAGACTGGTACCAGACAAGAGGGTGTGAATCTGTGCCACGTCAAGGAATATCTTACCTTGCTCAGCTCATATGGCCATTTATGACCCTGGACAAGTCATATGACCTCCTCAATCTGTTTCTTCATCAGTAAATGAAGGACAGGGGAGAAGGCAGTGGGGAAGACAGCTACAGAAAATCAGGACAAAGCTGACCAGTTCCACTTCAGCTCCTTCTTGTCTTACTGAGTAAAGCTGATATTTGGATTGAGCTGAGGAAATGCCTTCCAGTTCCCATGATGCCCTTGGCCAGTACTGGCAAAACCAAGCAAATTATCCTAGAGCCTCACTGACTATAGAACATAAACCCTCAGAAGGCAAGGAGTTTTTTATTAATTTTTTTTAAATTTATGGAATAAAGCAAGCATTTCCATAAATAGTAAAAAAAAATGATTACACATGAAACTGCAAATCTATTGTGTACAACTTGCTATTTCTTTTCAATATACTATAAAGTTATCATGCACATTTTTCCCCTTTTTTTCTTCCCTCCCACCATAGCTATCACTGGACACAAATATGTATGTGTGTGTGTAAAACTGTAAAGTTATTCAATACATATTTCTATTTATCAGTTCTTTCTCTTATAGGGCAAGAAATATTTGTTTTGTTTTGTCTTCCTACCTGAGCCCCTAGGACAGTGCCTTGCACATAACAGGTTCTTAATAAATGCTTTTTTATTAGATTGTTTTGGACTGGACTGGACCAGATTGAACTAGATTGGGTGGAGGAGCACTGCTAACCTTTAGCCTACTTTTCTTTAGCTGCCCTTATGTTTCTCCTCTCAGTACACTTGCACTAACTCCCTTACAGGTTGTTTTGAAGAAATCACAGTGTGAATTTTAAAGTAGTACACAATTAAAAATCATTATTTGAAAATAAGTCTGGGAGAAGGGGAAGGGACAAAGTTTGAGAGAGGAAGAGAGAAACAGAGAGCCAAAGAGAGACAGAAAGAGACAATGGGAAGGAGGGAGAAAGAGAGGAAAGGAGGGAAGAAGAGGGAAAGGAAGGGGAGACAGAGAAAGAGGGAGGGAGGGGAAGAGAGAGAGAGAGACAGAGACAGAGAAAGAGGATGGGAAGGAGGGGAAAGGAGAGGGAAGGAAAGGAGATGGAGAGAGACAGAGAGTGGAAAGGAGGAAGAGATACAGAGGAGAGAGAAAAGAGAGAGAGAGATGAGACAGAGACAGAAAATGACACAAAAGAGAGATAGACAGAGGGAGGGAGGGAGGAAGAAACAGACAGAGAGAAGAAGGAAGGGAGAAAAGGGATAGAGAGGAGGAAGAGGGAAGGAAAGACAGAGAAACTGGCCAAGTATCTCATCTGAATCTGAGACTATGGCTGTTATGGAAAGTAGAATTTTAATTACGTGATAAATGAACATCTATCTTAGTGAGCATCCTAAGGACTCAATTCAGAGTTCCTGTAAGAAAATAAGATGGCTCAGGAACAACTCCTGTAGTTCAACAATGCAAAGGAAAAGATGTCAAGAAGAACACCCCAAAGTGGCCATCAAAGATTCACAGAGGAAGGAAATGGCTAAGTCACAATACAGAACAGTATCATAAATAGAAAGTCCCAGAAATCAGCAGAGGACTACCTGCACAGTAGGCACCAAAGGTTTTGACAAATGCACCCTGAGATGTCTCATTCTTAACACTGCAGGAAAGGCCATGATTCCCAAACTGGCTGTTGAAGAGAATCATTTTATTTGATCACACACCAGAGAGAGGTCCTGATTCATGCTCAATTTAATATTTTCTTTGTTAATCTCTTCAAGGATTAAACATTGAATTTTACCCTCATCTGGCAGTTTGATTCACATAAAGTTGAGAGTATAGAACTAAAGGTGAAAGAAAAATATAAAATGTAGCTTGAAATACATTTTTTCTTATTTAATATATCTTATTTTCCCCCAATTGTTATGTTAAAATAATATTTTAACATTTGGGTTATTTTTAAGTTTTGAGTTTCAGATTTCATCCTTTTGTCCTTTCCTGAGATGGCAACTAATCAGACATAGGTTATACACATACAATTACGTAAAACATTTCCATATTAATTATTTTGAACAAGAAGACTCAAGTAAAAGAAAGAAAGTAAAAAACAGCATGTTGTAGTCTGCATTCAATCAATATCAGTTCTTTCTCTGGAAGCAGACAGTATGCTTCATCATTAGTCTCTTGCAATTGTCTTGTATCATAATGTTGAGAATAGCTAAGTCATTCACGAGTCTTCATGTGACAGCATTGTTGTTACTGTGTACAATCTTCTAGTTCTGTTCATTTCACTTTGCATCAGTTCATTTAAATCTTTCCAGGTTTTTCTGAAATCATCCTGTTTGTCATTTCTTATAGCAGAATACTATTCCATTATAACATATACCACAGCTTATTTAGCCATTCCCCAATGGATGGGCACCCCTTCAATTTCCAACTCTTTACCACCATGAAAAGAGCTGCCATAAATATTTTTGCACAAATAAGTCCTTCACCCCCTCTTTTTATGTCTTTGGGATATAGACCTGGCACGATATTTCTGGGGCAAGGGTATGCACAGTTTTATAGCCCTTTGGACATAGTTCCAAATTGCTCTCCAGAATGGTTGGATTAGTTCATAGCTACACCAACAGTGCATTAGTGTCTCAGAAATATGTATATATATAATATTATATATTGTGTATATTATACATAAGAATATATATTCTTTAAAATCAATAGGCAGTATTCTGTCATTCTTTAGGGTGGTACCATATATGAAGAAACAGAGGCTTTTTTAGTTTTTTATGCATTTTGGTACTAATACTATTTTTTAGAAGGAGCAATGTGGTACAAGACATAACAAGCTGATATTGGAGTTAAGAAAACCTGAGTTCAGGAGTGAAGTGGATACAGCACCGGCCCTGGATTCAGAAGGACCTGAGTTCAAATGCAGCCTCAGACACATAACACTTACTAGCTGTGTGACTCTGGGCAAGTCACTTAACCCCATTGTCTAACAAAAACCAAAAAAAAAAAAACCCTGAGTTCTAATGTCGCCTCTCACCTTTCTTGGTTATGTGACCCTGGGCAAGTCATAACACCTTAGTGCTCTAGGCTGCTCTCTAGGACTTTAATTTAAGTCTTTCAGAGAAGGTGCCAATCTACATCAGTGCAAGGAATTTCCTCACCCGGAAGTTCCCTATACCAATGAAAGTCTCCCTTCCTAACTGTACTATTTTTATTAATGGGCAGATGATAACTGGACTGAAAAAGATACAAAGATTTTGTTGAACTGCAAGCTCTGTATGAATTAACAGTATGACATGGCACCCCTAAAAGGCCAACCCAGACTTGGGCTAGATTAAGTAATGCCAAAATTCTAGAAGCAGGGAGGTGGTAGTCTCTCTGTGCTACGTCCCAATCAGACTGTGTCTTGAGCACTATGTCTAGTTCTAGGTTCCACAATTTAGGAAGGATATTTATAAGAAGCTAGAAAGTATCCAAAGAAGGATCAATCATGATGGTGGAGTCCCCTTAAGGGCACACTCTGCCATAGTATTCATAGCCCCATCCCAAGGAGCAGAAGTATCTGAACAAAGTGAAGAAACATCTGCAAGCTGTTGCAAACAATGCAAGGGTAGGCATTCAAACTGACTACATAGTCAAGATGGAGTGAAGTTTGCCTATCAGTTTCAGCAAAGAGGGGCAAGTTCAGTTTCTTATGGTTATCCAACCAATTTCTTACTCCATGTTATGGTCTTCTTTGTCTAGACAAGGGAATCACACCAGGTGGTTTCCAGGGTCCCGTCTGGTTCCACCACTCTACAGACCAGGTATGTCAGCGAGACACCAGTTGCAACCCCCTGTGCATATCTTTAGATTCTATATGGCTCAAAAGAATTGGAGAAGGCATTAAAAATATTGCAATGGATCTATAATTTTACTGTTATGGGTATTCCTGCCAATGATGCAAAATGCAACTCAATCTTCTTATGTGAATATCACCCATGGCTCCCAATAAGTTTGGCATAGGGGGTTTGGGTTATGTTTTGGGAGCCAAAAATCACTGTTGTTTCCTATTGAGACTGCAATCCACTAAAACTGAGATTTTTCCCAGATGATCTATTATCAAATCACACACACACACACACACACACACACACACACACACACACACCATCCCCATCACTAAGGCCATTTCCAAACCATTGTTTCATCACAACTGACTGAAGTCCATGTCCTGGGATATCTCTCCTGACCTGTGTCTCTATCATCTCTTAATCTTCAAGGCATTCTCTCAACTTCTTAAATCTCACACACACACACACACACACACACACACACACACATCCCAAGTATATTATATATTTTTTCATATATATATAGTCTGATCTTTAAAATAACCCTGTGAAATAGGTGATATTATCATCTCCATTTTTATAGACAAGGAAACTGAGGCTGACACAGTTTAAGGGGCTTGCCCAAGATCACACAACTAGTAAGGCTCTCAGCCAGGATTTGAAGTCGAGTCCTCCTGACTCCAAGTCCAATGTTCTAGCCGCTTCACCAACTGTATGCTTAACCTGCCAATGACACGGTCATGCCTGACAATTTATCATCACTTAGAGACACTCTGTTTCCAAGATTTTGAACCCTGGATTTTTCCCTCTTTAAGTATAACCTCGTTTTCTCCCCAAATCCCTCCATACTTAGCCAACATTTTCCCTACTGCTCCTTCAACCTGCCCCCTATTCTTCCAGTCCATCATTCTCCTTTTGTCTCTACTTGCCTCCTTGCCTAGCCCTTGACCTATGGTCAGTCATTTCAGCCATGGCCTTTAAGCACCTTGGAGTCCCACACCTTCACTCTTCCATCAAACCTGGTGTCCATGCCATCAACATTCCATCAGAAGTCCATCTTCATCCATGAAATATTCTCTTTAAAGAACCCTGCCACTTAGTTTCATTTCTGCCTTCAAAGTTTTTAAATGTATTTTTGTATATTATATACTTTGCTATTTTTACTATCACTGTCCTTTCTTTTGTGAGGAAGAAAAACATCTAAACTAAACAAACTGACATAATTATGTCAATCACGTCTCATAGCAGCAATATGTGACCCAACACCTCTCAATAAATTACAAAGCAATTGTTAAGTGCCTATTGCATGGCAAATACAGTAGGTTTGGGGGCTAAAAAGACAGTAATCATAAGATCCCCTTGCTTCGAGGAGTTTACATTCTATCTGGGAAATTAAATTAACACATGTAAGTGATGATTGTTGTCAATGATGACATCGTTATTGTCTGATGGTGTCAGTGGCTTTGAACTGGTCCCTTCTCTAATCTGGGGTCTTTTGTTGATGCGTTCTTTCTGCTGGCTTGCTTTCTGCTGGGATTTTCACTGACCTTTTCTCTGACAGGTATCTAGGTAGATAACTGTGGAAGAAGCCAAGGCAGTGAGAACACAAACTACTTCTGGGATCCTGGACTTTGGTAACGTCTGACATTTTCTCTAACAGAGGGCTCAATGCCTGAAAAGGAAAGACTTCACCCTGGCCTGGAAGCACCAGGCATGGCTTTAGTTAGCTGGATGGCTCAAGATTTATTCATAGGTCCTAATCAGGAAGAGGTTCTAATAGGAGAGGTAGCTGAAGAGGCCAGCAGGTGGAGCTGAAGAGATGAGCACAGAGCTAGAATCGGGGACCACCATGTTCAAAAGAAATAGAATTTGTAAAGTGCTTAGTGCCTGGCACACAACACACACTCAACAATGCTTATTCCCTTCCCACCATGAAATCCCACCATGTGCTGTTCCGGCACAGCTACAAACAGTTCAATGACCAGCACAGACTCCTCTGCCCCACAGCCACCAGGAGACCAGCACAATCACGCTCTGGGGAGGCTACGTGCCTACTGCTGCCATGAGACCTCCAGACACCAGTGAAACAACGTGCCCAGTGGAATTGTGATGATCAGAAGAGAGCAGGCCGGCGAGAGTGGTGTGGTAACATCCCCAGAAGACACCACTGGAGTTGCATCAGAGGCATGAGTTTATCGGAGGGTACTTGTGTACCCTGACAAAGCGTTTTCTACTTGTGTGTTCATCCTACATAGTCCTTATGTATGTATGCCCATTCTCCCCACGGATGGTTTGTGTACTGGTTGAAAAGTGTACCTTAGACTTGTGAGGAGAATGTTTATTGCAACTTTCCTCACTGTTATTTCATTTATTGCTTTTACTTTCAAATAAGTGTATGCTCTGGCTGACTAGACAAAAAATAAATGCATCAAAAGTGGCATACTCCAGCGATCTCACAACTGCTATGCATGAGGTCTGGTCTCGGCTGAGTATTGTTCTACTGCTAGTCTCTCAGAGCGGCTTCCAGAGCCAGCCCCCTTTATCTCTCTCAACCTCAATTTCTTCATCTGTAAAATGGGGATAATAATAACCTCTATCTCAAAGGTTGTTGTGAGAAACAAGGGAGACAACATATATAAAATGCTTTGCAAACCTTATTATTATTGTTCAGTCATTTCTCAGTCATGTCCTATTCTTCATGACCCCATTTGGGGTTTTCTTGAGTGATTTGCCATTTGCTTCTCCAGATCTGCCGTCTTCCTTCTCTCACAAACCTCAAAGAGCCATAGAAATGCTATCCATTATCATTATGGGCCTCCAATGGCACAGTAGACAGAGTGCCAGGCCTGATGTCAGGAAGACTCATCTTTCAGGGTTCAAATCTGGCCTCAGTCACTTACTGTGACCCTGGACAAGTCACTTAACCCTGTTCACCTCAGTTCCTCATCTGTCAAATGAGCTGGAGAAGGCAATGGCTAGTCACTGAAGTATCTTTGCCAAGAAAACCCCAAATGAGGCCACAAAGAGTTGGACACAGCTGAACAATTATCAAACGCATCATCATTTGGGATTATAGTAACAACTTACCTATGATATCTTACCTTGTGCATCTAACTTAAGAAGAAAGGCAGCATGGTACAGAGGTAGAACGCTGGACCTGGACTCAGGAAGACCTGGGTTTGAATCCTGCCTCAGCTAAGAGACTGTAAGCAGGTCCCTTAACGTCAGTTTCTTCCACTGCAAACACTAGGTTGGGATTGAGGCCCACTAATATCCTGCCTAACACTAAGTCTGTGATCCTATTCAGTCAGTCTCTCCAGGCTCCTCAGTGAACACACAGGGTTTCTTCGTGATTGTGTGTGTTGAATGTCCAGACACACAATTCTTAGCACAAATCTCACATCTAAATCCTAAGCACAGTAACTTCCCACACTCTTTGTGGTTGTTGTTATTGTTTCATTGTGTCTGACTCTCCATGGCCCCACTTGGGGTTTTCTTGACAAAGACCCTGCAGTGGTTTGCCATTTCCTTCTCCAGCTCATTTAACAGATGAGGAAACTGAGGCAAATGGGGGTAAGTGACTTGGCCAGGGTCACAGGGATAAAAAAGTATCTGAGGCCAGATCTGAACTCAGGAAGATGCGTCTTCCTGACTCCAGGCCTGGCTCTCTATCTGCTATATCACCTAGCACTCTCTGGTAATGTGTAAAAATTCAATCGTAGTTCTTTTTAAAAACTTATTTAGTTATTTCAAATCCTTTTTAGCCACCACAGGGAGATGGTACAAAGAGACTGGGTGGAAGAGGTTAGCAGTGAGCAAAGTTCATTCAAATAGCTTTCTGTTTGTTTTCCATAAATTAAAACAGTTTGCAACTGTAATCGCTCACGTAACCCAACACTGGGAACACGCCCCAATCTAACTTTACTGCATTTTTAAAATTGGCTGAAATAGGCTTAACTTTTAGTCCTGTTAAGGGATGAAATAAACCTCCTACTGCATTACTTCTGAGGAAATAAAGCAAACCTTCCAGGGGTAATCAAAAGTTTATCCAGGCCAGAACACTGACACGCAGCAAGAGGCAGTGGCTAGAATGTTGGCCTTGGAGTCAATGAGATTGAGGCGGGGGTCTTGCGCCTGACATTTGCTAGCTGTCTCACCCTGAACAAATCATTGAAGAAGCAGCTGGGTGACACAGTGGATAGAGCACTAGGCCTAGAGTCAGAAAGACGTGAGTTCAAATCTGGCCTCAGACACTTACTAGCTATGTGACTCTAGGCAAGTCACTTCACCCTGCTTGCCTCAGTTCCTCATCAGTAAAATGAGCTGAGTAGGAAATGGCAAACCACTCCAGTATCTTTGTCAAGAAAACCCCAAATAGAGTCACAAACAGTCGTACATGACTAAAACAACTCAACAATAACAACGAAAATCATTTAAACTCTTGGCATCTGAGTTCCCTCATCTGTAAAATAGGGCTAATAACTTCTAGTTTAAACGGTCATATAAAATGGAGTAGAAGAACCAAGCTCTCCTCTATACTATTAGAAATATCCAAAAAAAGGCATCCAAAAAAATCAATGGTCAAGAAACTTGCTTCCCAGTTGAAAAAAAAATGCTACAAGCAGCCGGTAAGAAAGAGTTCAGGGGCAAGGAATCACAGTTAGGTATATAAAAGACAATACTACACAATAACTTAAAAGGACAGCAGATCTTAGAATAAGACATTCCTAAAGGCAAAAGATAAAGGCTAACAACATTATGGCCAAGAATATAGAGATGGTTCAATATTAAGAAAATTATAAATCTATAAATTATAAGCTTATAAAATTATAAAAGAAAATTATAAATAAAATAGACCATGTTAATAATAAAAATGACAAAAAATCTTCATCACATCAATAGATACAAAAACATTTTGACAAAATACGTCATCCTCATTTTTGCTTAAAAATATTAAAAAGTATAAGAATAAATTAACTTTTCCTTGATACAATAAATAGTACCAAAGAAAAACTAAGAGTTAGAATTTTCTATAATGAAAAAATGCTAGAGAACTTTCCAATAAAATCAGGAGTAAAGCAAGGATGTGCACTGACATCACTATTGTTTGATATATTTCTATAAATACTAACTATAGCAATAGGCAAGAAAAAAATCAAGAGAACAAGCATAAGCAAAGAGAAAATTAAAATATTGCTTTTTGCACCTAATATGATAATTTTCTTAAAACACTTAAGAGATTCATTAAATTAAAATGATTTAAGAGTAAATTAAATTTAAAACAACAGCAGAATATAACATGGACCCAAAAAAAATCAGCCTTTCTGTATGTTACCAACAAATGTTCTCTGACTTGATCACCACAAGTGTAATATTGTGTTCAGTTCTGGGCACCAGAGACTAGAACAAACGTTGATTATCTAGAGAGTCTTTTGAGGAGGAGAGAGAGGATAACCAAGATTCTTGAATCCATGTGAGATTATGAATGAAGAAATTTGTAATGTTAGTTTGGAAAAGAGAAGATGCAGGGGGCACATGATAGCTCTAATTATTTGAACAACCATTATATGAAACACATATTATTTTTACTCTGTTTGGTCCCACAGAGCAGAACTAACCTGTAAAATTGCAAAGAAGCAAAATTAGGCTTGATATCAAGAAAAAACTTCCTAACTTATCTAAACATTTGGATGTCTTCAAGAAGAGGCTAGAAAATTCTTTTTTTTTGTTTTGTTTTCCACTTAAAAAATCCTCATCACATACTTTATGCCTCTAATTCAGGTATGGGTTAGACTAGATGACCCCTGAGTTCTGTCTAGCTCTACACTCTACAATTCTGTAATTTTAAGACATATTTACTGAATGAATGAAGTTCTAAAGATGCCAGGTTTCACAATTGTACTGCAATCTCCTTCAAGTTAGGCTCTATGTAAGCAACCTCTGGTTAGGATGGGAAACATGGCCTTAGGATCATGTGATTTTGGTATGATTACATTTGTCATTTTTCCATGGCCTTAACAACATTTGTTCCACCTAATTTCTCGGTCTGGTATTTCCTTAACCAGAAAGAGAAGAGGGAAAAATAGCTCTTCCCAAATGAATATGCAATCAACTTCCATCTCAAAAAGGCAATGACTGAGGATGAACTGAATATTTAGGTGGTAGTCTGTGAAACTCCATAATCATTGGATGTCATGTGAAATTGTATTATGCAAGTGGAGGAAAATGGTTTCCACTCTCTTTAGAACATCATTACTCTTAGTAATGACCCAGAAAATATTTCCCAGGGTGAAAACTAAGTACCCAGAGTTTCAGGGCTTAGTGCTTGGTTCATTTTATGGCATCTAAGTACAAGAAAGGGTAAGAGAATGAGGGGCAAAGCCTCAATTACTTTTAAAATGGAAAAGAGTCTTCTTGCCACACCCAGGGAACTCAAAACCAAGTAAACATTTTTCTCCTATGCTCCAAAAACAAAGGAAAAAAAGAGCAATCCAGAAAAAATGACACAATACACCAAACACGAGCCTGATAATTTTTCAGACAATTATAAGTAACTGAAAATGTGGCCCATGGCTGCTTACAACCTAATTTTCATAATGAACTTTCATCCAAGAAACTCAAGGCAACTTCCCAACATTTTGCACTCATATTCATTGTTACTGTTACATTTCCACCAAATCATAGCAAAATCTATTACATAAAACAGAATAAGAACAAAAGCAAATGTTTATTATACATGTCAGAGGGTTAAGGACTTTCCAGTGTTTCTGGTCACTTCTTGAGTGTTATCAAAAGTTCCAGACAATTTGCATGGCCAGGCACCAGTTACTTCAGGGCGTGATGGAAATTAATGGGGCAAATGAAAAACATATGCCCGTGTCTGTTGTATCTAATACATGCATTCAGTTAATGTGGGGGGAAAAAAGCATTAGAGATTGATAGAAATTAATCACATGGCCTTAAATTTTGTTTCTTCTTGGTCAAGAATGAACATATGACATCATGTATGGTCATTAATAATACATTCATCTATTTACCTTATTGTTGGCAAGAGGCAGCATGGGACGGTGAATTGCAAGTAGGCTTTGTAGTCAGAACGTGGGTTCAAGTCTGCTGATGATAAGTACTGGTTTTCTTTTGTTGAGTCATTTCAGTCATGTCTGACTCTCCATGACCCCATATGGGGTTTTCTTGGCAAAGATAATGGAGTGGTTTGCCATTTCCTTCTCCAGCCAGTTTTATAGATGAGGAAACTGAGGCAAACAGGGCTAAGTGATTAGTCCACACAGCTAAGAAAGTGTTTGAGGCTGGATTTGAACTCAGGTCCTCCTGACTCCAGGGCCAGTGCATCACCTACAAATCACTTAATCTCTTAGTACTCCTAAGAAACCCTCTAAAGCTATCACTTACAGACAAGTTATCAATCTATTCCATCTGAGAAAATTTCCACACTGGGGGATGCCTGCATTTATAAGGTCTGAACCAAAATCATTGTTGATATGTTCCAGCAGAAAATGTGTAAAATAATAAAGGTCTGCAATCTTGGTCCAGAAAAATGTATGAAACAGACTTCTATCCTCTCTGTGAAGAGGTAGGGGACTGACAATGCAAAATACTGCATGGGATGTTAGACGTAGTGGCCTTTATCAATTGGGTTTATCAATTTGTTTTTCTTTGTTATAAGGGAGAATTTAATTGGGGGAAGGTATATTAGGAAATGAATGATAGGAAGTAAAATGGATAATTTTGATGACATAAAATTAAAAAGTTGTTGCACAAACAAAACCAATGCAGCTCAAAATAGAAGAAAAGCAGGAAACTGAAGGGAAATCTTGGTAGCAAATTTCTCTGATAAAGGTCTCATTTCTCAAATATATAGGGAACTGAGTCGAATATATTAGAATAAGAACCATTTCTTTTTGTTTGTTTGTTTGTTTTTAGGCAATTGCGGTTAAGTGACTCACACAGGGTCACACAGCTAGTAAGTTTCAAGTGTTTGGACTGAGGTTAGGTTTGAACTCAGGTCCTCCTGACTTCAGGGCTGGTGCTCTATCCACTGCACCACCTAGCTGCCCCCAAGAAGCATTTCTCAATTGATAAATGGTCATGGCATTTGAATAGATGGTTTTCAAAAGAGGAAATCCCAGCTATCAATAGTCATATAAAAATAATCTAAGTCACTAATAATTTAAAAAATGCAAATTGAAATGACTCCAAGGTATCACTTCACACTCTTCAGATTGGCAAAGTACAAAAAAGGAAAAAGACAACTACTAGAGGGGATGTGAGAAAATGGGTACACTAATACACTGTTGGTAGAGTTGTGAACTAGTCCAACCATTCTAGAAAGAAATTTGGAACTCCACCAAAAATTAAAAAAAAAATCTTAAACCACACATACCCTTTGACCCAACATATTGCTTAATGTGTCTATGTGCCACACAAAAAGAGACAAAATAAAAGTGCCCAGCCAAGACTCCAGACCCTATGAAGAATAAGCCTAGCGTAGTAGAAATGCCATGCCCTACAAGGAACCAACCCAGCTGAGCAGGGGGCTGGTTCATCACTGACTCCATATCCCAAAGCAGATGTTGTGAGGTTGCTGCAGAGGAATACCAAGGTCCTGCAGCTCTCGAGGTATGAATTTCTGAGCCACGTGGGATCCCTATAAGTCACTGTTCTTTAAACTCTTCCTCATTCCTCCCCCTTGACTCCTGTGGGACACTGTGCTCCTGGTTTGGGAGAGAAACGCTTTGTAACCACTGTTCTTGAGTAACCCTTTGCTAAAGAACTGAGTGAACTGGCTGATTGGGAAGGAGAAGCAAACCAATGGGGAATCGTTTGCAGAGTTGGAAGGATAGCCAGGCACATCTGGGGAAGCAACCTGCCAGCCTGAGGTGGGGTTGGACAGGTGAAGGGAAAGGAGTTTGTTACACAAACTGTTTTTCTGAAAGAAACTAGCCTAGATTAGGGAAAATATCTGATGAGGAAAATGGGAATGGGAGATCTAAAAGAGGGAAGTAATTCCACCTCTCTGTACCTCAGTTTCCTTATTTCTATAATATAACATGATACAACGTGATAAACACGTATTAAGTGCCTACGTGCTGCCTTCGTGCTGGGGATACACTCTTACAATCTAATGAGAGGAAAAGAATATGCAAGGGAAGTGGGAAAAGGGAGGAGGCAGGAGGTACATGGTACAGGTGGGAAAGCTGGGGAATGATGACATCACAATGAACTTGAAACCTAGCAGAGCCCATGGCAAATGAAGAGATGACTGGGAGAGAGACAGAAAGAGACAAAGAGAAAGAGGAGAGACAGAGAGAGACAGAGGAGGGAGGAATGTGGAGAGGGATAGAGAGAGAGAAGAAAAAGGGGGAGAGGGAGAGGAAGAGAAAGGAGACAGAGACAGAGAGACAGGGAAGAGGAGGGAGGAAGGAGGAAGAGGATAGAGAGGGAGAAGGGAAAAGGGGAGAAGGAGAGGGAGAGAAAGAGAGAGAGAGAGAGAGAGAGAGAGAGAGAGAGAGAGAGAGAGAGAGAGAGAGAGAGAACGGGAACACTTTTTTTTTCTAATTTAAAAGCAGCAACCATTTATTTTTGTAGTCATAACTTGAAACCACGGAAACTGTAAAGTACGTACTTTGGCAAATTCAAGGCCTAGCACACCCGACTCAGAGTAGTTCTCTAGTTGCAGAGGTTTAGGATTATGTGACTGCATAAGAGTAGTAGGAAACTTTTATTTTTTTAAAGGTTTCTTTTAAAGGATTCACCAAATACTTGGGCCTCCCGAGTCCAAAGCCGAGGGTCCTTGTACGTATATTCCTGCCCCTCTTTCCGACTAAAGTTAATTCCAACCTCCCAATGTTAAGATTAAAAATAGACAAAGCAGAGAATTGGAAAAGACCAACAGTCATACACAGCACATTTTATGTGCCTTTTATTGGCACTGAGAAGTCACTAAATGCATTCAACTATTTTTTCTATAATTCACTGCATAGAAATCAATAGAATTTAAGACTGGAAGGGAGTTTGGTGAACATTCAGTCCAACCCATACCCCCAAAAGGATCTCCGCTGCCATATGACCAAGAAGCAGTCCTCCAGTCTCTGCTTGTGAACCGTCAATGAAAGGCTGGCCACCTCTTCTTGAAGTAGTCTCATTCTACTCTGGGATAACTTTAATGGTTGGGAAGTTTGTCCTGACATCAGACTCAGTTGACTTCTTCAAGATGTCTACTCATTACTCATCTCTGCCTTTTAGGGGTAAGTAGAGGAGGTGACTCAGTGGATATAACACTGGGCCTGGAGTCAGGAAGTCTTGAGTTCAAATCCCGCCTCAGACACCAGCCAAGTCATTGAACCTTTGTTTGCCTCAGTTTCATCAAATGTAAAATGGGTATAATAAATAACAGCACCCATTTCCCGGGGTTGTTGTAAGGACAAAACATGAAAATATTTGTAAGAATACATGCCACACAATAAGTGCCATATAAACACTAGCTATTAACATTATTTATTAAGTCTAGTCCGTCCTTCACATGACAGCTCTCTTAATAACTGAAGACAGCACTTCCCCCATGACCCTTCTCTTTTCCAGGGTAAACATCCCCAGTTCCTCATAGGTCACAGACTCAAGGCCTTTTACCCTCCTCTGGATACTCTCCAGCTTATCACTACCTTGCTAAACTCTAGTGCCCAACGCTGAACACAGTGTTCCAGATGTTACCTGACTAAAGCAGAGAACAGAAGGAACATCTCCTCTTTGTTCTTAGAAGCTATGACTTCCTTAAAGAAGTCCAAGACCTCACTACCTCAATCCAGTTCCCTTCTGATGACATGGCCTCCCTGGCCTCCTTTTCCAACACTGGTTGCACTTTCACACATTTCCTTGAATCTCTGGTCAAGGTAGGGGGTTGGAATCTTCCTTGCTCCCCATGACCACTTCTATATTCTCCCTCTTCCTCCATCAGTGACTCAGTTACCTCTCCTCCTTTGACATTCACTCAATCCATATATGCCATTCAATCAAAATTTTGGTAGCTACTGTCTACCGACCTCCAAGACATTCTCCTTCTTTTCTTAATGAGTTCAGTATTTGTATCACTGTCTTTATCTCTTAGTCAACTCCTACCCTCATACTAGGGAACTTCAGCATACATACCGGCACTCCCTCAAATACCCTAACTTCCCACTTTTTCAATTTATGGATTTCCCATGACCCACTCCTTCACCCCACCTCAAGTACACACAACAGAGATGATTGTTCCTTTGATCTTGCCATCACCCATAACTAAACCATTTCCATTATTCATGAATTCTGGAATTCTCTTCTCTGATCACAATCTGTTGTCCTTCTAATTCTCCTTCTGCCTTGCAACCTCAAATGTTTTCTTTGTCTACACCATGACTTCCTATCCCTTGACCCTCAGTTCTTCCATAGACCATCATACCTGCACATTCTTCTCCCTTCGCCATTTTGACCCCTTAGGGAACTAGTTCAACTCTATATTGTCCTTTTCTCTTGAGTCCCTCAGTTCCTAATCCTATCTCCAATTTTGCCCTGCCAAGCCTCAGCCATATGTTACTCTCAATATTCCACTGCCTTCACTTTGACTCATGCTGAATGAAGAATGAATGAACAAAGAGAAAAATGAAAAACACTGATGCCAAAAACACTGAAGAATTGCCTCTTGTCTTCAGCTCACATCACTTCTGCTGCTTCTGTCACTCTCTCCTCCTCCATCCCTATCTCACATGAAGAGATGACCTTGCTCCTTGCCAAGACAAACCCCTCTGTATACACAGGTGATCTCATTTCATCCAGTCTTTTTAAGCAGATTGCCCCCTTCATCATCCCCTCTCCCACTTACCCTCAATCTCACCCTATTTCTGGCTGATTTTCTGCAGACTACAAAGATGCTAATGTCTCCTCCATTCTCAAGTACCCCTCACTTCATTCATTCATTCCCCAGGAACTGTCATCCCACAGCTTTCCTCCTTTTTATAGGTAAACTCCTTTGAGAAAGCCATCTACAATAAGTCCCTTAACTTCCTTTTCTCTTACTCTGCCTTACTCTTCCTACCTCATCATTCAACCAAAACTGACCTCTCCAAAGTTACCTATGGTGTCTTAATAGCCTAATCTAATGGACTTTTCTCAATCCTCATTCTCCTCGACCTCTCTGCAGCCTTTTACATTGTTGATCACCCTCTTTTCCTTGATACTCTCTTCTCTCTAGGTTTCCATGTGTAAAAGAAGAAACTTGGAAGCCTCTCTGGGCAAAGAAACCAACCTTTATTAAGAGAAACAAAGGTGAGATCTACAGTCTGCCCAGTATGGTCTGAGACCCCAAGATATAAAATTCACTGTTATTTACAGGTCTCTTGATTCATGTATGGTACAACGAATTCCTCTAGAAGCTGATTTATGCAAGATTGCATTTTGCAGGTCTTTATGTCCTAACTTAATGACATCCTAACTTTGTATTTTCCATGATGCCTCAATCAGCCCCTTAATGTGTCAATCAGCCAGCCCTTTACAGGATTTTCTTGCTTTATCATTTTAAAATAAGAATTATAGGTATAGTTATTATGATTGCATACCTAAGATACATACTTTATAATGGTTAAGTTACATTTCTAAGGTTAACTAACACTGGGATTTTCCTGGGACTATATCATAGTTTGGTTACATACAGGTCTTTTTTTTAACCTGGGACTATGTTTTTACTATAAATCACACAGTTATTTCTTTTCCTGATGATTATGGCTGATAAAAGATTAGCAAGGCAATATGCAGCAAAGCACTCAAGGTAATGATTATCGATCTTTTTCCTTTCATATGATGCTATCTCGTTTCTTCTCCTAACTACATAAGCACTCATTAGTCTCCCTGGCTGGATCTTTCTCCAGGCCATGCCCAAAAATGGTGTTCAAAATGATTTGCTTGCAAAGCCGCTGAATCATATTGTGAAACATTTATGATGCCATGACCCCTACAAGAGGAATAGTCCTTGCTGGAGAATTTAATTCTACAGATTCAAGACTGGTTATAGAGGGTAATCTTTTAAGAGACTAGGAGGGAATGAGCAATGAGTACAAATCATAAAGAGGCAGACTGAAGCTTGGGGCGAGGGCAAAGTACAAAATGATGACGTGCAGTGGAAGGAGCTCTTGCTCTGAAGTCGGAGAATTCAGCTCAGAATCTTGGCTTATTACCTAAGGTAATAATAATTAAATAGTCATCAAAATAATAATAATAACTAGCATTTCTATAGCCTGCTAAAGTTCTCAAAGTCTTTAATAATAGCTAACATTTATATAGTGCTATATTATTTCATTTGCTCCTCATGAAAACTCTATAAGGGAGGAGCTGTTATTATAATACCCCTTTTACAGATGGAGAAATTGAGACTGAGAATGTTTAGGTAACTTATCCAGGTTCACACAGGTAGTAAGTGTCTGAAGCAGGACGTGAACTCAGATTTCTGGACTCCAGGCCCAGCCCTACTTTTCTGGCCCTTGCTGGTCTTGTGGTGACTGGTCTCATATGGCTGGTGGGTAAATAATATCTGAGGGGCAGGCATGCTCCCTACTAATAGCATTTGTGCTTATCTCTTCAGAGTCATCTGTTGGTCATCTCAGTTCCAGCATGACAGGCTAAAGTGGCTATAATCTCCCCCTTATCAGGACAGACTGACAATTATAGTCACCATGCTCACCTACCAAAAGCCAAGAACATTCTTAGGCTAAAAGTAAGTCTTTTTAACCTCTGTTCCTGCACAGGGATCACAGGCTTTGTTCCAGACAACCAGCTCATTCGCAAGAGCCTCTCTGGTTTAACACCAGAATGCATTTGAACCAGAACAACAGGTAAACTAGGGAGGCAAGGTCATTATTTTCCATCCTCCCAGCCTGTATTTTTTTATTGTGTGTGTCAGTCAGTAACAATACCCTCTTGTTCCATTTTGACCAGTGGAAAAACCTCATTGTCTCTCTGCATATATAAGATGCCCGTGGAATAAAAGTAAGCACTAAAAGAGAGGAGAGGAGAGGAGAGGAGAGGAGAGGAGAGGAGAGGAGAGGAGAGGAGAGGAGAGGGAGGGGAGGGGAGGAGGAGAGGAGAGGAGAGGAGAGGAGAGGGGAGGAGAGGGGAGAGGAGAGGAGAGGGGAGGAGAGGGGAGAGGAGAGAGAGAGAGAGACTTGGAGTATTGAACAATCAGCATAAGCTACAACAAAGTCTCTGACTTAGGGGATCAACCCCTGTACAAGAACCAATGGAAAAAAAGATGAAGCCTGACAGTACTAAATAGCTGGTGCTCAGGGCCGAGAATCTCCTGTTCAGAAGCTGGAAGGCTGCAGAGTCCAGGCTCTGATGATACAAAGTAGGAAAGCTTCTGCTGATCATAAAATCAAAGATAGTGATTTTTTGCTAAAAGAGCATTAACAGTGCCCTAACTATGGATTTCAGCCAAGAAAACAGCTTGGAGCAGTGGATGCTACACCCGAGAGGAGCAGAGACCCAAGCAAAGCAGAATATGGAAGCACCTAAGACTGGATTGTCCGGCAATGCTGAAGAAGTGCTATCCAGCAGAGAAAACGAGACCCGAGTCAGTAGGAACGTTCAAAGCCATCGATAGCCCTGCGTCACTGAATTGCCTTTCCCTGCGTTTTTCCTTAGACACGCTTCCATGTGAATGCCCTGGTCACCTGTGATTTCTAGGTGTTTGCCTCTCCACTCATGTTCTCTGTGGGTGTCTACTCTTCCTAGTGACAATAAGTGTATTTATGGGAGAGTATGCCCTGGTTTGTTTTTTTTAAGTTTTGGGTTCCAAATTATCTCCCTCCCTCTTTCATGATCCCCTCTCTAAGTGGTAAGCCATTTCATATAGGTGCCCCCTACATAAAACATATTTCCATGTTAGTCACGTTATGAAAGAAGAAACAGGCCAAAAGAAAAGAACCATGCAAAAGAAAGAAAGTGAACATAGTATGTGTGCTTCGATCTGTGTTCAGACTCCCTCCGCTCTTTCTCTGGAGCTGGACGGCATTTTCCATCACGAGTCCTTTGGAGCGGTCTTGCATCATCGTATTGCTGAGATGAGCTAAGTTGCTCATAATTGATCATCTCACAGCGGGCCCGGAGCGTGCCCCAGCTTCATGGTGAAATGTGTCGTTGCTGCTTTGATTACTATGTTATTTCATTAAATGCCTTTGGCTTTGAGCCAATTATGTCCTCCAGAGAACTACCAAAGGTAAATATGCGTTGGTAGGGGCTCATGAACTATAGCTTTCAGACCTCAAATGCACAGAGCACCTTGAACCTGAGTAAGTCATCTTCTGGGAATGCACCTTGACAGTCGGGGGACGCTCCCAGACACTACAAATACAATAATGATGGCCGACATATATCTACTGAAAGATGTCTTTAAAGTCTGCAAAGCAGTTTATATAAATTATTGCCACTGTAGACTCACAGCATTCCTATGAAGAATGGATAAAAAATGAAATTGATATAGCCCTATAAAGAGTACAAAGTGCTTTGCTTATATTATTCCGCTGGAGTCTCACGACCCTGAAGAAATGGAGGATCAAGCAGCTTAGTGATCTGCCCAGTCACACAGCAGTGAGTGTCAGAGGGAGAATTTGAACCCAGGAGTGGGTCTGGTACCCTGTCTACCACTCCACCCTGTGCTACAGTTTTAAGGAGTCAACGTTTTTGCCCAACTCCCACCGATGCCCTTTCATGCCTCCCCCACCAAAAAAAAAAAAAAAAGAGGCAACAATTAAAAAGTGACTCTGCAGCCTGACCGCAAGAATATGACATGACCAGGACCAAGCCCAACCCAGGCTAAACCTGGGGGCTCTCAAAGGACGTCTTAACCCCATTGAAAGGCAAAGGTGGAAATGCAAGCTAGATAGTACTGCATTTGGAGCAGCGGTCAATACATTCATCCCCACTGATCAGGGACCCCCTCCCCCATCCCAGATGGAATGAATGCCAGTTCCAGATGGTTTCTGTAGGCTGTTCTTCTTAGCATAAGGTCATATTGATGCATATCCAGATACAGGGCTCACTTGAAAAGCAATACTGGGCAGAATTTAGGGTTTCTTAGCACTTCGAGACCTGCCCCCTCTCTCTATCCCTCCCTCCTTTCTTCCCTCTCCTTCCCCCTTCCACCTCCATCCCTCCCTCTCATTCTTTCATATCCCTCTCTCCACCCCCTCCTTTATCTCTCTTTATCCCCTTTCTTCCTCCCTCCCTCTCCCTCCCCTAATTCCCCCCTCTCCCTCTTCCCTCTCCTCCCCTCCTTTCTGTCTCTATTTCTGCCTCTATCTCTATGTAACTCTCTCTCTCTCTCTCTTTCTCTCTTACTTCCTCTCCTCCCTGTGTCTCTTATCTATTCATGTGTTTCTGTCATCCTGTCTCTGCCTCTGTTTCTCTGCTTCTGTGTCTGTCTGCCCATCTCTCTCTCTCTTCCTCCCTTGTTCCCCCTCTCCCTTACCCCAACAATATCATAAGACAGAGAAAAAGCACTGACTGACTCAAAGGACCCATGCAAGCACCTTAATGTCCTTGGGCCTCAGTTTCCTCATCTGTAAAATGGAGGGGATGGACTGGATGGCTGCTCAGCCTCCTTCCAACTCTAAGTCAACCATCCCATGACAGTCCTCAGGGAGGGGCAAGCCCCCTGCCCAACATAAAAGGGCCATCTTTTGCACTCCTGCACAGGGAAGTTTCTGGTTCTCTTTCCAGAGAAAAGTGATTCTCCAGATGTGTCTGGCTAAATAAAAGAGGGCTTCAGTTGTCTGCCTCCTTTTTTTATTTTTTTGGTCAATGAACCAGAAACAATGACTGCTTGGAAGAAAACCATGGATATTTCAGCTTTCAGAGTTCTGCTAACTGTTCCTCTGAGCTCTAGTCTAGACACAAAATCTAAAGTTCCTCGCCTGTCATAGATAGTAAAGAGACAAAAATAAACTGGAAAATACTCCCACTTTTGTTTTGGTCTATAAAACTCAAACAGCAATAGAGTGCCTTGGTGGTGAGCTGTCTGAAAGCCAGCCAGGTCTAGGCACACAGGTAGTCCTTTCTTCCCTAAGAGGACTAATCATGTGGGACCCATGTTTGGATTTAAATATGCCATCTTTGCATCATGAATTATCATTATAACTTTTAGAATGATTCTTTGACTCATTCTCATTTAGTGTTATTACCATCTTGTATTTACCATTTAAATTATCATTTAATGGGATGTATTATAAAAGACATGTCTTACAGTGAAGTGGGGCTTTGGGAGGGGAGGATAAGTGGTGATATGGGCCTATCATTTCATTAGCATCAGACACTTCCAATGTACAAACTGCCTCTGATGGAACTCAGCTAAGTGAGAAGCCAGAAGCAAGAAAGATACATGTCTGGCTAATCAATGTCCAGTGGGACAACATGGAGGAAGGTGGTACCAGGTGGAGACCTCAGCACGGCAGCATCTCACAAAGGCCGCGTGTCCAGCCAAAGGGCATCAGGTGCATCGGTGCCAAAGGAGACAACGTGTAGTGTCCAGTAAAGGCTCTGAGCTCATCTGAGCAGCCTCCAGCAGATACTCCAAGACCTAGCCAGCAGACACTAGTTTACAATGATAACAGCTAACACTTACATAGACGGATGGCCCTTCAAGGTGTGCAAAGACGTTAGGTATGTCATCTCACTGATCCTCCAGCAACCCTGGGAGGCAGATGCTGCTATGATCCCCATTTTACCAATCAGGAAACTGAGGTGCCTAGAGTTGCAATAACCAGGAAGAGTCTACAGCAAGATTTGAGTTCAGGTCTTCCTGGCTCCAAGTCCTACACAATCGATGGTGTCACCACCTAGTGGCCTTTTAGTGCTTTTTACTCACCTTCCCCTAAAAACAACATTGTGTTTTATTTCAGGGCTTTCCTTAATCCTTTTCTTCTTTCACACCAAATCCTTCTTCAGATGAGGCTGTGCTCCTTCAGTTTATTCTTCACTTCTCCCAAATTCAGTCTCTGAGCAAGGAATTGTACTGGGCTGAGAATAAAAAAGACAAAGGAAGGAAGGAAAGAAAGAAAGAAAGAAAGAAAGAAAGAAAGAAAGAAAGAAAGAAAGAAAGAAAGAAAAGAAAGAAAGAAAGAAAGAAAGAAAGAAAGAAAGAAAGAAAGAAAGAGAAAAGAGGGAAGGAGAGAGGAAGGAAAGAGAAAAAAGAGGAAGAAGGGAGAGAAGAAGGAAGGAAGAAAGAAAATGGAGGGAGGGAGAGGGAAGGAAGGAAGGAAGGAAGGAACGAATGAACGAACTATTTATTAAACACCTACTATGTGCCAGGAGCTTGCTAAATGCTTTATACATTTTACAGATAGGAAATTAAGGCCAAGAGAGAGAAAGTGACTTGCCCAGGGTCATACAGGTAGTAAGTGGCAGAGCCAGAATTTGAACCTAGGTCCTCTGACTCAAAATCTAACATTTTTCCCCCACTGTGGAAGGGCTCCTGCATCCTGATACTGCTCTGCAGAGGCCTCCTGCCCTCCACTAGGACTTGCTCAACCAAATACCTCAAAACCCCGAAGAAGACGGGGTGTGTCCTGATCACAATCCCGCATCTGGTGCAATGGACCCCTCAGAGCCTTGGAGTTCAAATAACCAATTTGTTTAATAAAAATACATACAAACACCCCCAGGTAAGAGCAGTTCTGAGCCAGGTAAGAAGCGATTTGTGAAAGTGAGAGCCTGGCAAGGAGTTTGAGAGGTCAGCAGCCAGGTTCCCTGGGGTCTCAGGAGCTTCCCCCAACATTCTAAAACCTGCCCGTTTATTTTTCTTGTCCACTTGGGTACAAAGTTAACTCAAAGTGCTCCAGGTCAGCACCGTAGCCTCCTCAGTCTCTGTGATGACAGAGATTGAGTCTCATCTAAATTTTGTCTCTCAGCAAACAGCACAGTAAGGACTTTGCGCACAGTCAAAACTTCATAATGGCTTATTTGTACAATTTTGTATTGTACTGTAATATGTCGTATTTATGTCAATGTTCTACTTGATAGTCAGCGAGGGGGAGTGAATAGAGCACCGGGTCTGGAGTCAGGAAAACCTGAATTCAGATTTGGCCTCTGAAACTCTTGCTGGGCAAGTCAACCTGTCTACCTCAGTTCCTTCTCCTGTGAAATGGGGATAATAATAAAATCTACCTCCCAGAGTTTTTGTGAGAATAAGATGAATTTATTCAGTCATTGGATTCACATTTGTTGAAAGCCTACTATGTGTTGAGAACTTGTAGTAGGTGATCTGAGAGATGCAAAAGAGACAATGATACCATTCTTGCCCCTGTCCTCCTAGGGCATTACCAATTAACCTGCTTGGATTAAAGAAACAGTTGAGCGCAATTTAATTTCACATGCAACTTTGGTCACAGGTTTGGACAGCTGAGCCATAATTAACAGTTCTGGTGCCCGGGGCAAGCAGCGCCAAACCTGCCCTTGAGCCAACCTTATAATTCATGATATGAAAATAAGACTCAAAATTTTGGCCAATTTGGTTGAGGGAAAGAGAGGATTTGTCACTATAGTGACTCACAGGGGGCATTAGTAAAGACGCCAGTGATCTGGTGGCCTGTTTTAGAGAAATACTTGCTATTCAGTGGATAGAGTAGTGGGCCTGGAGTCAGGAAGACCTGAGTTCAAATCCAACTTCAGATATTTACTAGCTGGGCAAGTCATTTGACTTCTGTTTGCCTCAGTTTCCTCAACTATAAAATGGAAATAAAAATAGCACCTGCCTCCTAGCATTGTGAGGATCAAAGGAGATAATATTTGTAAAGTGCTTAGCACGTAGTAGTATCTAGATAAATGTGATTTATTATTTAGAAGCTAAACATCCTCTTGTTCAGTCATTTCATTTGCATCTGACTCTATTGACCCCCATTTGGAATTTTCCTAGCAAAGATACTGGAGTGGTTTGCCATTTCCTTCTCCAGCTTGTTTTGCAGATGAGAAAACAGAGGCAAACAGCGTTGAGTGACTTGCCTGGGGTCACACGGCTAAGTCACACAGTAAGTGTCTGGGGCTAGGTTTGAATTACAGGAAGAGGAGTCCTCCTGACTCCAGGCCCAGCACTCTATCCACTGTAACACTAGCTAGCTGCCTACTAAGGGTCCTGGATGAATAATTAAATATTTTTAAGTTTCTAGAATGCATATATTAAATTTTATACTCTCTAAATTTTGGTACCCTGGGACAAAACCCCCCTCACACACACCCTGCCCATCCAATTATAGGTTAGTCAAAGACCCTCCCTAGACACCTACATGTACATATTTTACCATTTCCACTTTTAATACTTTGTTCTGCAAGGTAACTTATTTTTCACAAAGGTGGGAGATGTAACGTCACCAAGGGCATCAGTTTTATAGTGGTTTCAAATCACTTTTAGAGCCCTTACATAGAGTCCTTTATTATCCTGTTCAAAAGCAGAGCCCTCACCAATTCCAGATGCCTCAAGAAAAACAGGAGCAGAGACATCATGCAGTCAAGTGGCTGTTACTCCTGGGTTCTAATTAATTCCCACAAGTCCCAAGAATTATACATTGATGAAGAATCAGATTAACACTAGATGTAGAAGTCATAATGTCCTTCACCAAGGACAGCAAGTAAAAATGCCTGTCAGCACAAAGATGGTACTTTTAAATTGACTTCCTCATGAAAAAAACATTAGCACTTTCTTGTTTATTTTCTTCTTTCACTCACAGACTTTGTTTTTAGCGACTCAGAAGAAAAAAAACCTAGAAACAAGACAGGCCTTTAGTATTCTGCCTCTAGAAACAAATCCATCTTTCAGAACCACATTCAACATATAAACCACTGGGTAAAGTGTTGTCAGATGCCTGATATTTAACACTGAAAGATTGTCAGATTGTATCCATCCTGCCTCAATACAGTATAGCAAGAACTGAGAGAGGGATTCAGGGCAGGAACAGGCTCACAAGAGCTGGTTGTTAAATTGTCAGTGTAAACATTCACACCTTGGAAATGGACAAACAAATGCCATAAATCAAGCCTTGGTATATCGTTTTGTTGTTTTCTAAACTTAAGAACAGAATAGCGAAAATGTTAATAGTGTAGATTAAACTTAAAAGCGTGTCCTGCGTGATTTTCTTTTTTCTTTTCAGAGAGCTGGTTGCTAAATATTTACCAGCATACCACTAGGTATATTTCATGCATTTGGTGCTACTTGAATATCCACTAATGTACTGAGAGTGCAACAAAGCAGAGATTTGCTGTGCATTATACCTAAGCATACAAATTCAGGGAACTGAATATTGGGGGTTTTTTGTTGATTTGGTTCGGTTTGGTTTTTTTGGCTAGGCAATGGGGTTAAGTGACTTGCCCAGGGTCACACAGTTATTAAGCGTTATGTGTCTGAGGCCACATTTGAACCCAGGTCCTCCTGAATCCAGGGACCCCCTAGGGAACTGAATATTGAAATAAGAATCAGGCAAGCCTACATTCCAATTCCACTCTTAATACACTTTCTAGCTAGATGGCCACAGGCCAGTCATTTAACTTCTCCAATGAGGAAGCCCTCTATGACTATACATTTCAGGACTACTGATCACCATTGACATCATTCATCTACAACCATCAGATCTTAGCTCTGGACAGAAATAAATGTCTATAGTAGAATTCTCCCAAAATCATTTCTATCCACAGCAACATCTGGAGTGAAATTACAGACCAGACGAACAAGAAGCAGCCACGGGGTGTTTCTTTATATCAAGTGGATATCATGACTACTGGGAGAAATTATTATTTTGCTATTATATTAATTACCAATTATTAAACTAGGTTCCGGGCTTTTTTCTCCTTTATTTCCCCATTTAGGGCCCTGTAGGTCATGACATCAGTCAGTCTCTGAAGGACATGGCTGATTGATGAGACTACCCCTAACACTCAGGGAACATGGGTTCCCTTGGGCTGCACCTCCCTCAACCAGGATAGGGCAGAGTGTAAGCAGAATCCAGTCTGAAGGAGATCTTGCCCCAAGGAGAACAGCCCTGTCCTCGGAACCCTTCACTAGAATTTAGGGTGACCCAGCTCATGAAGGAGAAAACCAACCAGAGTGATCCGGGTGGAGATGAATTCCATTGTCCAGATCCTAGAGGCCAGTGATCTCCTGATCAAGCCACATTTGCCCCAAGAGGCATTGAAGACTCCTAGCCCATGCCTTCATTAAATGTCTACCCATCAGTATTGATTCCCCCTGTCAGGGCAATGTCCTTTCAAAAATATTTAAGGCATTCAGAGTTTCCTTCAGGGGTCTCTGGTTACCGAGATAAACCACAGACGGTCAGGTTATTGATTATTAGCCTGTTTAACAAATTCATGATTAGTTATCCAGAAACTGTCTCTCGGGCTCTCCATTCACACTGCTCCTTCTTAAGCAAGCTTAGCCAGTGAAGTAGTGTGGTTGAAGTGGAAAGAATGCTTGGCTTGGGAATCAGGAGGCCTGGGTCTGGGTCCTGGCCCTACCACTGACTAGCTTTGCCGTCTGGGGCAAGTCACAAAATCTCCTGGGTCTATAAAAGGGGGATGATGATCTTTACACTACCTGTGTCGTAGAGCTGTTCAACTCAGCTCAACTTAATAAGCATTCATTAAATGTCTGCCCTGTGACAGGCATTGTTTTGGGTACTGGAGATGAGAAGACAAAAAATGAAGCAGTCTCTGCTTCAGAGAGCTTACATTCTGTGCAGCAGACAACAAGCACATGGAAAAATATATATGAAATATAGGCAAAGGTGATATAAGCTTTGGTTTCTTGTAGGATGGCTAGCTAAGTGTTCTCTCAGGCTACTAGGAGTAACTCGAAGGGGCCGGAGGGTTTTCTCATATTATTTCCCATAAGCCCCCATTAGGTGTATTTCCCCCAATATCAATCAACCAGTCAATACCTCCCCAATATCATTTTACCAACTAACATCAATTCACTTTTACAAAAGGACAGTTATTGGGAAGGTACAGCAGCATCTTAAGCTGAGAGCATTCTTCTTCCTCTTTACAGTTTCCAAGGAGAGTAGATTTGACCTCAGAGTGGGTGCTACAAAATACCACCACCACCACCAAGTTCCTGAGTGTAACATAGGAAAGAGATGAGTTGCTCCCTTATTTGCAAGACATGGCTTCTCAATTCCTGCTCTACTAGGGTCAATGAGTTTGCCCTTCAAGGTTCTCTCTTCACTGGACCTGGCTGTTGATTCTGCTTGCTAAAAAGGACCCTTGATGATTTTTCTGACCTTTTAAGACACACAAATTTGTATCCTGTATTATTTCATCTTCAATACCCATTTACCTAAGATGAAGAAAGAATGAAACACATTAGAGAGAGAAGGAAGGAAGGAAGGAAGGAAGGCACCATGGATTAACAACCACATGGTGATTAAGTAGGGAGAGAAAGCAGATACTAGCCCTCTTCCCACCTGGAGACCCACAGCTGTTATTGACTTGCTCACCACAAGGTAAGAAGAAGAGAGAGACAGACATAGACACAAGGACACAAAGAGAGAGACAGAGACAGAAAAAGAGAGGGAGCTCACTTATTCTAGTTCGTCGGCCTTCATGTGAACATTCATTCGGTTCTGGCTCAACAGTTAACAGAAAGTCATCCACTTGGGACAGAATGTAGAGTGTGTGAAGGAGAGTCCTGTGAAATAAGCCTGGGAAGAAAGATAGGCTAAAGCCAGACTATGGAGGGCTTCAAAATGCACAAAGAAAAGTTTGTATTTTATCCTAGAGGAAAGAGGGAGCCATTACAGTTTCTTGAGCAAAGGAGTGACATGGTTAGATTTCTTGACAGCTACCGATATGGCAACTTGCCATAAAGAACAGAGCTGTATAAGTATGAAGAATTACAGGAGTATGAAGTCTTCTTATTTGGGGGAGAGAATGCACCTTTTAAGAAGAATTACAAATAATAAAAAAGTCTCTTCCTGCTAGTAGTCTTTGGAGGGATGTCCCAAATGCCAAAATAGGAGAAATAGTCTGATATCTCTTTAAAATAACCACATCAATGGGGAAAGGGATTTTACCTTGCTCTTTTAATCCCATACATGTTTATAAACACATGCCCTCGAATCTTTCTTTAGCTTCATGTGTCTTAAAAGTCAGAAAAATCATCAAGGGTCCTTTTTAGCAACCAGAATCAACAGCCAGGTCCAGTGAAGAGAGAACCTTGAAGGGCAAACTCATTGACCCTAGTGGAGCAGGAATTGAGACGCCATGTCTTGCAAATAAGGGAGAAACATCTCCTTCCTATGTTACACTCAGGAACTTGGTGGTGGTGGTGGTGGTGTTTTGTAGCACCCACTCTAAGGTCGAATGTACTCTCCTTGGAAACTGCAAAGAGGAAGAAGAATGATCTCAGCTTAAGGTGCTGCTGTACCTTCCCAATAAATGTCCTTTTGTAAAAGTGAATTGATGGTAATTGGTAAAACAATATTGGAGAGGTATTGACTGGTTGATTGATATTGGGGGAAATACACCTAATGGGGGCTTGTGGGAAAGCTAAATTGAAAAAGAAATTGAAAATGGCCCACACAGGAATACCCTGTCTGAGACAGTATAGTATAGTGGATAGACTGCCAAACTTTGATAAAAGAAAGCCTAGATTTCCTGGAACTAGAAAGTCCCAAAAGTCCCACTTCAAGACACTTACTGTTTTTGGAACCCTGGGCAATTCACTTCCTTTATCCCCCTTACTTACTTTCTATAGCTCTCAGTGATACATTCCAGTGGAGGCCTCTCTAGGCCTCAGTTTCCTCATCTGTAAAATGAAGAAATTGGATTAGAGGGTCTCTGAAGTCCCTTCTAATTCAAGATCTATGATCCTGTAATATTCAATTTCCAAGGGTGCTTCATTGGTAAAGTCAATTGTTCATCAAGCTGAGATGTTTCACGTTTCATTTGTCTGCATGTTGTCTTCCCTATTAGATTTTAAGTTTCTAGAGGACAGGGACAGTCTTTTGCCTCTTTTTGTATCCCCAGCACTTAGCACAGTACCTGGCAAACAGTTGACATTTAATAAATATTGACTGACTAATTGATGTTCATAGTTTGACAACCAATCAGCCTTGGGATGTGCCTACCCTTGGTCATTCAGAAAGTATAGTGAACTCACTCCTGCTGCTCATATTGAAGTCCTTGAGAATTACCCAAATAAGCAGGATGAGCTGGTCTGAGCAAACTCGGCATGCTTCTTGGCAGGTGCAGACAGGAGAAAATACTGTGGTTTGTCTTTTGTTTCCATCCTTGGCTTTCTAAACTTTTATGAATTGTACTGGTCAAATTAGGGTAGAGCTGAGAAACTGGAGATTTTTCAAGATGCTATTTTCCACTATTTATCCAACAGCCTTGCAGCCTAGACCAGAACAGCAGTCAGCTCCATTCCATTTGCATCTTCAGTTCAAAGTCGGTGTCCACTCCAGATACTTTCTTCCTTATTTTCGGTACATCAGAATAAAGCCCCTGTGGAAGAATCCCCGGGCCCACGGTGTATGACCACACAGCGTGGGAAAAACAGCCAAGAGGATAAGGAACAGCTGTGATACATTGTAAAGCGCAAAAGACAAAAGGGAAAGGGAATGAAGGAATGAGAAAAAAATAGGGAAAGAGCTAATGCTTGGGTATCTGGTTTCCCTCAAATTCTTGGACGTGATTAACTCCTCTTGGGGAGCATCTACAAAATGGGGCTGTGCCTAATGACTTTGCCACACCACTGGAGTGCTAAATCCAAAGAAGGCAGCAGGCTTCAGAGTAGTCTCAAAGAAGCACAGAGCAAGGGTAAGGGAGAAATTCTTTGGGAATTCAATGCCTCCCTATTTACTTCACATGTCATTGTGGTGGTGGTGATGGTTGTTAGTGGTGGTGGTGGTGGTGGTCCTTTCAGAGAGGCCCAGTAACATAGTACATAAAGCCCTGAACTTTGGGTCAAGAAGAACTGGGTTCAAATCCTTCCACACATATTTGCTACCTGCACAACCCTGGGCAAATCACTCAACCTCTCTGTATTTCACCTTCCTCATCTGTAAAAGGAAGGGGTTGAATTCAATGGTCTCTCAGGTTCCTTTCACCTTTAAATAACAATTTTTTCCCAGTCCCTGCAGTTGTTACTACCCCCTAACATTACTCGGAATTCACATTCTATGTACCAGTCATATCCTCCCAATAGAATATAAGCTCCTTGAGGGAAGGGGCTGTTGATTTCACTCTTGCCTTTGTCTCCCTAGCCATTGGTACTGTGCCTAGCACATAGTAGGTGTTCAATGAATACTTGTGGAATTGAACTGAATTGAATGGATACACACCCTTCCTTTTCACCCTTGGCGTGGAGTAATGAAAGGAACAGTGAGTTTCTGCTAGCTCCGTTCCTCACTCTGTCCTGGCCAGAAACTCAGGATCTTCCCCTTCCAGACTGATTCTTTTATTAAGGTAAATGAGGCCCATCTTTGGCCTCCATTCTTTCCTAGTCTTTAATCACTGACTGGGCATTGCCTCAGACAAACTGGGAAAGACCTCAGCTTAAAAGGGCCAAGGTCTCCCACTGCATCGGAGCCATCACCAGTCATCCTAATCTATATCTTGCCACTGGACCCAGATGGCTCCAGAGGAAAGAGTGAGGCTGGTGACTTTGCACAGCCCTGCCTCACTTAAGTCCAATTCATTTGCCAGTCAAGACATCACCCTCCTGATATCATTGGTCCTCTTTGAGAGCTAAGGACAAACAACAATCCTCACTAGCACAGTGATCTTTACCAAGTCATGCAAGCTGTGCTAGGCATCAGTTTGCTCATCTGTAACTGGGAAAAATAATGGGCTACCTCCTTTATAAGATGCTATGAAGATCAAATAAAAGGAAACATTTACAAGCTTTATAACCACAAAGCAGTGTGTGTGTGTGTGTGTGTGTTGTTCTTTTCTCCAAGTGACTAGTCAGTTGCCCTTCATGAAAATTCCCCTCCTGCCAGACTGGTCTAAGTCACTGTTCCTGCCTCTGCAACCACGCTCTGCTCCCAGAGGGCTCATCCTCTTTCACACTCTTTTCTATCTTTTGAGGTCCAGGCCTTAAAGTCCTGCCTCCTCTAGGAAGGCTTCCTCAAGCCCAACTCACAATCATCTCTCCCTCCCACAAATGCACAGAACAGTTGCCTAGACCTCTCATTTGGCAATGAATCCTATTCTGCCTTGGGGTCTTCAGTTCAATCCAGTTCAACAAATTAGACTCCAATCAATAAAACTTTATTAAGCATTTTTGGTTGTTGGGTGCTGGGAAAGATACAAAGCTTGGGTAAGTTGTAGTCCTTGCCCTAAAGGAAGTAGTAGGGAAATAATTCACAACAAGAAGAAAGAGAAGAAGCCTTTATCAAGTGTCTATTGTGTGCCAAGCGCCATGTTGAATTCAAGAGATACAAGGACAAAAACGAAACAATTCTACCTTCATTGGAATTGACATTCTACCAGGGAAAATGGTGCATATATGTGAACAACTAAATACAAAATGTATGCAAAATAAATACAGAATAATGTGGAGTAGAAAAAGGTCTTAGCAACAAGAAGTATCATGAGAGGCCTCATGTAGGAGGTAACATTGGAGCTGAGTCTTACAGGAAACTAGGGACGCACACTGTTGTACATCTGGAGGCATCCTTCCCCTCCCCCAATTCACAGAAAAGATCCTCCAGGGAATGGCTGTCCCAAGTTCAAGATGCATTGTAGGTCTATATCCTCTAAAACCATGGTTCACAAGCCCCCACCAATGTGTTTATCTTTTATGGTCAACCATGGGGCAGAATTAGTTCAAAGCATTTAACAAAAGGTCACAGTAAAAAAAGATAGTAATAAAGCATTTCCCCCATCAAACTGTGGTGTACTTTTCCACAAACATACACAATATTAACAGGAAGAGTGGACACACTAAAGAAACCCATGTGGAGAGGTACACAAGCAACAACTATGAGTGAGCAGGAAGCGTGCGTGGAAGAGCACCCACACATAAGAGACATGTGAAACCAGGGTACACACACAGTACTCGGAGCACATATCTGCATGGCTACTCATGTCTTGTAGTGATGCTGTCATGCAACCGCTACTTGGCCTGCTTGCCTCTGCTTTCCTGGGACGCCACTCAGACAAATGTATCATCTCCACTGTTTCCTAGATGCTCCTCATCTGAACCGAGTCTCCACCAAACGCTCTTCTTCCCTGAGCCACATCCCACTCAGCTTCTGGCTCAGTAGAAATCCTTTCCCTTCCTTCCTTTTTTTTCCAAATTAAATTTTATTTTACTTTCAAATCCAAATTATCTCCATCCTTCCTCTGCCTCCCCCACTCATTAAGAAGGCAAGAAAAACAAAACCTATTAACAATGTGTATGGTCATGCAAAATAAATTCCCTCATTATTGGCTCTCTCTTCCTCAAGGAAAGAAAGGATATTGCCATGATCCATCAGCTTAAATTCCATGGCCTTTGTCCAGCTTCTTCAGAAAAGACAACTTTTGTATGGGACCAGCAAAAAAAAAAAACATGTCTTGCCCTCTCATGGTCTGGACTTTTCTTTGTATACCCAATGCTTGACAGAGTACATGGCACTTAATAAGTCTTTAACACTTATTAATTGACTAACTGAGTGTGACAAGCAGGGGGCATGGCAGATAAAAAACTAGCCTCAAAACCAAATAATATGTGGGTTCAAGTCCTGTCTCTGATACATACTGGCTTCATGGCCCTGGTCAGGTTATTTAACTTCTCAGTGATCACAGGCAACTCTCTGAGCCTTGAAGTTTCAGGGAAGATGCCACCCTGCTTTGGTAAGGCAGATTCCTCACTTGAGAATTCCCTCTTCCAATGAGATCACAGGTCCAGGCCCCATGTAAATGTCTATATTGCTGTAGACTCATGATCTCAATGATGTAGGGAACTCCTGGTGTGGAAACACCCTCCACAGATGCAGTTTAGTAGCTATTTTGTAACTCATGGTCTTAGAGAGTTCTCTGGTTCAATAAAAAGTAGGTCAACTTGAACCCAGGTGTTTCGGAGTACAAGTTGAGTACCCTATGCATTGTACCACAAATAAATCATCCTTTCCTCATTCTCCTTCTTGTAGACACCTGGAGGAGGAGGGATGCCATCTCTCTCACTTCTGTCCAGTTCATTTCCCAGTACATAAGAACTCAATGCCCAAGACCTGAAAGGATGACTTCATAAGAAGCATCATAGGATCTTAGGCCTAGAAGGTACCTTAGGAACCATCAAGTCCAACCTTTTCATTTTGTAAATAAGGAGAATAAGGCACAAGAGATGAAATGACTTCCCACAACTAGAAAGTATCTGAAGCAAGATTTGAACTCATGTCTTCCAAGCCCAGTTCCTCACGTATCATTTCAAACTAACCAAAGCTTGGAAGGCCTAGCCTGATGAGGCCTTTTAGCAAGATTGTCTATGGACAGATTTTTCCATGCAGCTATAAACAGCCCTTGAAATAGGCTGACGTTCAGAGATGTCTGGCTCAGTGGGGAATGTGGCTGAGCTTCCGATGAGCTAAGCTTTAACACGGTTGAAAATAATGTGCTCTTTGGTGACTTGCTGGGGCCCTCAGAAAAGCCAGGGATAAGATTTGGATTCACACCTAGAGCCAGCCTGGACCGGGTCTATCAGAACCCATCTCCACATCGGCAGGGCTTGAGTGTCTGACCTCCACTAGCAAAAGAGGGAGGGCACCTCGAGACTCACAGACGTAATATAAATTTTTTATAAAAGCTTGTGTTTCTAACCATCCACACGTTCCCTGTCAGGTCACACCTATACCCTCTTACACAGCATGTGGTTTCAATTGTAATCACAATGCACAATCATGTGAGTCTTACTGACTATTGACCTCACTTTTCACTGTGTTTAAATATGACATGGCCTGTGACTCCCTTTTAAGGGTCAAGTGTCTGGCATGCGCCAGCTCTGTTATGGGCCGTATAATCTTATAGATTATCCAAGCAGCAGGCCTAGACTCTTTGATGTCCAGAAGGCCTGTGTGTCTACAATATGGGTACTGTGCATGGAGGCTGAGGGAGAGAAATAGTGTTTGGTGAGAGGAAGAGGGGGTGGGGGGAAGGGCCCTGTTTGTTTAATTATGTTTCCTAAAGCAGGACCAGTCCATCCCTGGCTGCTTCTGGGCTTTCTAATGAATGGCAGCTGGAAGGCTTTGTTCCCCCATCCTCAAATAAAAGACAAGTTGTCCTCACTCATGTTCAATAGGAGACTTCTTTCACACAACCCAAGCTTCAGTTACCTTTTGGAATTTCACAGCAGAACCTAATAGCCTGTCTGTTTACTGAAATATATATGTTCACAGCTTCCAAGATTTCAGTCACAGGGATTAATGGTGCCCAGACTTCTTCACTTCTGGCAGTAGGTTTTCTTACTGAGAGAACACACAAGGTAAAAAGGAATTTGTTGGTGTCGCTCAAAAAAGACAAAATAAGTCACTTTGTTATCCCTGGTCATCCCCTGTTAATGCTTTTTACCCTACATAAATTACTCTGATTATTCTGCATATTTAATAATAAAAAACCATTGATGCTTCTGGACTCAAAAGTGGCTGGGGCAGCTTTGTCCTCTCTCTCTCTCTCTCCACTAAGGAACCCCTCTCAGTTATGAACCTATGCATGTTTATGGAAGAAATAGAGTCCTAGGGAAGTCTGACCTTCAAAGAAAGGGCTTTCCATTTTTGGTTCTTTGAACCCCATCCCAGAAGACCCAGGAGGAATTACTTAAAGCTTAAGATTTGGCTCCCAAAACAGAGAATGAAAAAAAAAAAGAACTCAATATGCAACGTAGATCAGGTATAGGACAGCTATTTATTTCCTAAAATAAACGCTCAACACACACAAGACCTATAAGCACACTTTAACAGAAAAATTTAAACAAGTAACAGTAACTTATAACTACTGACATACTCTCTAGGGAGTTTGATACTTATAACATCAAGACACAATGCGGTTAGCAGGAAGACTGAATAAACATTTTCTATTTCACCTCAGTTCTATGCTGTCCAAATAATTCCCTCTAGGTCTGTGTCTTCTGGCAAACCAGGCCCAGGCTAATAAGTGTCGGGAGAACTCATGTCTTCCTGTCTCCAGGTCCCATGCTCTATCCACTGGACCACCTAGCTGTTGGTAAGCCCTTTTGAATGGTATGTTCTTTTCCTCTGTCTTATTCTAGAGCTGGAAGGAACTCTAGAAGCCATTTTGTTTTAGAAAAGAAACGGAGACTTTGTGATGTGATAACAACTGAGATGTTACGTGACTTATCCAAGTTTACCCTGGTCGCAAGGGACAGAGTCCAGCCTATGGCTCCAGAACCAGATTTCCTTCTACAACGCCACAATGGCTCCCTCTCACATTTCATGTATACATTTACTTTCTCTGTAACACTGTCTATTCAGAACAATCAAAGTCCTGCTCAGCTCCTTTTCCTCTTTCCCCAAGGACACACACCCATACAGTGAATAGTATCTTAGAAAAGTCAGGAATTTTTGCAAACAAATGCCATGGCAGGAACAATTCCTCCTAAGGCCCCACTAAGTTCTCCTAAAACCTCGCCACCTAGGCTGAACCAGTTTTCTCCCTAAAAGGTTGTCCCTGATAGTTGATTGGTCTGGGAGAGTAGGTCTTGAGAAATTCCTGCAATTTCCTTGCTGCCTGGGGCATAAAAAAGCAGGTCCAGGAAAAGTTGGCACCCTTAGGACTTCATGGATATCCCACTGCCGTGGAAGTCAACACTGACCAGATGTGTTTCCATAAAAAGATGAGGGGGCCTGCATTACCTAAACCAGCTCTGTATCTTTGCTAAATGTCCTTTCCGTGTGATGGCCAAATAAATCCCTTATTGTTAACTCTTAGATGGCCTCCTAGTGTCTCATTTCAACCTTCAACCTGAACTATTGGCTCAGTCCACACCAGGCCTGGCCAGTAAATAAACTCTCAAAGGAAACGAGAATGTAGGGAGTTGGAGAGGAAGGAGGGCTTACAGATTCATCCCTCCCTTGAGAGAACAGGAGAGAAACAGAGAGCTAGCATAGAGGGAACCAACTATGTCCTCGGGTTCAAGGCAATGTTCTTGAGGAGGCTGAGACGTTCCTGCAGTGGTTGCTAGGGAAGGCTATGGGTGGAGCCTCCTCACACCACGGCAGCTACCTCAGCAGTGAACTCACCAAGCCCACAGCAGTCTTCCATTTTTCCCTTTCACCCTTTGACCTCTCTGTCTTTTGTATAACAGGTTTTTCCAGTTCTTCCTCTCTCTTTTTAGCGAAAGGAAGAGCCGAGCTTTTTGCCATAGGCTTTCCAAATCTCACTTGAATCTGCAATTCTATTCATATTTATTTGTATACATGTATTCATTTATTGGGGGCAGGACCTCATTTCTGCCTAGCATAGTACCTGGTGCATAACTGTTGCTCCTCCTTCCTACTCAAAGAGGACTGATGATGTCACAACATTGGGGTCAAGGTACAATGTGTCTGGCTGTAGCTGATCAGATTAATGTGAGCTCAGAGGACTCTACCGCAAGTTGGGCACAAATAGTCCACGTGAACATTTGGCGTGGAGATGGCTTTAGATTTGTGCATCTCATGTTTCCTTTATGTTCCCATGATGCCGCTTTGCTCACAGAGCGCCTTCTTTGATGTAGACACACCACGCTGTGCCACCGTCTCTCAAGTCTCACGATGGATACCAAAGTCCTTCAGAGAGACCTTGAGAACGTCCTTGTACCATGTCTTCTGACCTCTGGGTGAGTGCTTGCCTTCTGGGAGGTCTCCGTAAAATAGTCTTCTAGGTTAATGTAAGTTTGGCATTCAAACTATGTGGCCAGCCCAGCAGAGGTGCACTCTTTGCAGTAGAGTTTGAATGCTTGGCAGTTTAGTTTGAGAAAGGACCTCAGTGTCTAGTATCTTATCCTACCAGGTGATCTTCAGAATCTTCCTAAGACAATTCAAATGGAAGCGATTTGGCTTCTTGGCATAGAGCTGGTAGACCGTCCAGGTTTCACAGACATACAACAATGAGGTCAGCACAATGGCTCTGTAACTCTTCAGTTTGGTAGGTAGTTTAATACCTCCTCTGAAACACACACTTTTTTCAGAGCCTCCTAAAAGCTTAGCTAACTCTTGCAATGCGTACATCAACCTAATCATCTATGTGGACATCCCCAGAAAGTATACTGCCAAGGCAAGGGAATTTATCCCCAGCATTCATAATTTCTCCATTTGCTGTAACCAGTGGCTCCACATATGAATGGTGTGATGCCGGCTGGTGGAGAACTTGTTTTCTTGGTGCTGCCAGGCCAAAACTGGCCCAAATGCAGAGAATCGATCCATACTTTGTTGCATCTCAGCCTCCGGGATTGAATCGAGTCTTACACAGTCATGTGCAAACAAAAAGTCACACACCAATTCACCCTCCACTTCAAGTAGCCTTTTCAAGTAAATTATACCATCAAGTTCCACTCTTGTGGCAAAGTGCCTGGTGCTGGTTCCACTTAGCAATGATCTAGAAGGCGGGGGATCTACTGCTCATGTGGAAGCTGACTGGAATCTTCTGGGTAATATGGCAAGAAGAGGTTATCCCCCAGGAAATCAAGGATGCCTCCATTGTCCATTTCCATAAAGGAAAAGGAAACAGGTTGTCCTCCAACAATCACAGGGAGGGGGTCTCTCTCTTAGTCATTGTTGGTAAGATTTTAGCCAGAGTCCTCCTTAACAGGCTGATCTTTCACCTGGAAAATAGTCATCTACCTGAGAGCCAGTGTGGCTTCAGAACGGGTCAAGGAATGATTAACGTGGTGTTTGCCGCCTGACAACGCCAGGAGAAATGACAGGAGCAGAACAGAGGTCTGTACACAATAGCCATCAGCCCGACCAAGGCCTTTGATAGTGTCAGTTGTGAGGGCTTGTGGAAGATCATGGTGAAATTTGGTTGCCTGGAGAAGTTCGTCAGTATTGTTTGCAATTTCGTGACGGCCTGCTCATACGGGTTCTGGATAATGGCTGATAATCTCACACTTTCTGTGGTGTCAATAGAGTGAAGCAGGACTGTGTGTTTGCTCCTGTGCTTTTAGTATGATGCCTTTAATGAAGAAAAAAATGGCATCAAGGTGAGCTACCACACTGACAGTAAATTATTTAATTGGAAAAGACTACAATCTAAAACTAGCACATAGTAGTTCCTCAATAAATACTTGCTGCTTGATAGATTATGGATGGATGGATGGATGGATGGATGGATGGATGGATGGATGGATGGAAGGATGGATGGATCGATGGATCGATGGATGGATGGATCGATGGATCGATGGAAGGATGGATGGATGGATAGATGGATCGATGGTTGGATGGATGGATGGATGGATGGATGGATGGATGGATGGATCGATGGAAGGATGGAAGGATGGATGGATGGATAGATGGATGGATGGATGGATGGATGGATGGATGGATGGATGGATCGATGGATCAATGGATCGATGGAAGGATGGATGGATGGATAGATGGATCGATGGATGGATGGATGGATGGATGGATGGATGGATGGATGGATCGATGGATCGATGGAAGGATGGATGGATGGATGGATGGATGGATCGATGGATGGATGGATGGATGGATGGATCGATGGATGGATGGATCGATGGATGGATGGATGGGTGGATGGATGGATCGATGGTTGGATGGATCGATGGATGGATGGATGGATGGATCGATGGATCGATGGAAGGATGGATGGATGGATAGATGAATCGATGGATGGATGGATGGATGGATGGATGGATGGATGGATGGATGGATGGATGGATCGATCAATGAATGAATGGATTGATGGATGGATAGACAGACTAAATATTCAAAAAGCAGCAAAGTATATTGCATCTGATCAAATGAATGCCAAAAGCAGTTATAACACTGGGGATACAGATAAAAAATAAGACTGTTAAAAATAAGGTGCTCATGTTCTAATAGAAAAAGATAACAGATATAGACAATTTCAACTTCAGGCCTAATGGAAAAACCCCACAGAACTTAGGATGAAGTGGCAAACTAGATGGTAATGAATCTCCTTCAGTTTCATTTCCATGGATAAACCCATTTCATTTAAACCATTTTATAGTGCCAAGGACTTTGGTGAGGTCTCTGAGTGGAAGGAGAAATGAAATGAAAAATTCAAAGGGAAAAGGGTCAAGGGGAGGAGAAAAAAGGAAAGGGAAAGATGAGTACTGCAACCAGAAGGTCACTAACAACAATCCAGGTTTCTATTTGAAGTTTTCCTCATTTTATTACAGAGAAAGGAATGCCAGGCAACATCTTGCTAACCCCAGGGCCCAGGAGAGTCACACAAGGTCTACTGGACTGCCTCAGTATGTGACTCATCATTTGTGGCATCCTTTGAGTGCCTAAGAAATGGAAATTCAGAGAAGATACCCGACCTGCTGCCTTGGGGCAATATGGCCATTTAATCTGAAATCAAAATGTTTACAACAAAAAGACCCAACCATAGAGGATTGTTAAAAGCACATTCAGCCCCAAATAATGTTTTCTCCATTCCCAAATCACGCTCCCCCTCCAGGGAGCCACACCCTGAACATGAGATGCCCTCAGACCGGTATGGCAGTCCCTCAGAGCTAACCAAAAGAATCTGAGCCCAAATGCTTTCTGCAATTTTTTCCTTTTTCTCCTACCAAGCCAATCATCGAGAAAGCAAACCCTGTTTAGTGCAGGGCTTCCTCCGATGGTCTCCAATTATATCTGATTTACATTTTCTAATTTGATTAGTACGCACCAAACCAGTGTTTCCATCTCTGAAACTGTTTGGAGCAGCCCTTTTCTCCAAAAATGTCGAGAGGGTGATGACCACCAAAGGGAAAAAAGTACACATGACATACTTTTTAATTTAATCTGCATCAAAGCCATTTTCCCCATCACTTTGTTAAGAAAATCAACAAAATAATAAATGAAGCCTTGATTTGTAGCATTGTCTGTTTCCGAGGCAACCTTAACAATTGTTAGCTCCAACACGCCCCTGCCTGTGAGCCTGACAGGGTTCCCACTTAGCTGATTGACCTCAGGTGAGGCTAAATACATGGTGAGGCACCACTCTAGAGTCACCCCTTCTAACACTGGACAAAAAGCAGAACTTCTCAATCTGAGCCAAGAAGACAAAGTGAGCCTTTCACAGAATGTTAGATTGTTGGAACTGGAAGAGATGACCTATCGCCTATTCTGGCCCTCCAGTCTTAAAGAAATGAGGGATAGAAGAGGAAAAAGTACTTACCCAAGGACACAGCAAGATTATAGCAGAACAAGTCTAGAACCCAAGGTCCCAAGTATGGTACTTGTTACATTCTTCATATTTCAATACTTTGAAAGAAATGTGGTTACATCAGTGTGGACACTCCATCCATCAGGCCAAATTACAACCCATCTGTACCTTCTCATCCTATGCTATTGTTAATCATGTTCCTCTAGAGAACCACTGAACAAGCCAGGGCCTCCTTCAAGGACACTGGTGAAGCTCCTGGGCCACTCATCTGTTACTATTGCTCTTGCCCATGTCTTTTCATAAATTACATATTTCCTCTATGTGATCTTGCATCCCTTACATTGTAGTTTATGTACCAACATCAGTTGCTGAAAATGAAATGACAGAAAAAGTCTACAGAGAACCTGATTAACCCCTGCAAATTAGCTCAATATACACTCTGACATTTGGTGATTTAGTGCAAAGGCAAGAAAAGGTGAAGATGGGGAGAAATCATAAGAAAGTATGGTTCAGCAAGAAGGAATGAGAACAAAGATTTGTCGATTAAACAGAAGCCTTGCACCTTTATATCACAAACATTTTCTTCAAGAAAATAATAGTAAGGTGCTGGACATGCCCAACAACAAAGACTAGCAGAAAGAATAAAATAAATTACATGTGAAATAGACAGGAAAAGTCACGTTACATACATGCCAATTTTCCCTGAGTCAACTGTCTATGTACAGTCAGACAAATCAGCTCCTCAGAGCTAAGGCCACAATTAGCAGAAAACAAGAAAAACGATCATGAGAAAAAGATATGGTACATAATTTAAATAACTCAACTCTGAACCATTTAAACAAGTAATTGACAAACATTGGAAATAGGCGATAATTATGATAATTTTATACAGAAGCTTAACCAGTGTAAATTAATTACCACAACAAGGAGACCAAAAAAGCCCCAAAACACCTTGCTCAGCAAACATCTGACTTACTTGCAACAGGGGAGAGATAACTGCCAATAACAACACCAGGCTAGAATATGTGTATGTGTTTGCAAAATTGGGGGGAAAGGATAACATATAATTATAAACAGCATTGTCTCATACAGCAGAAAGATGCAGTAAAGGGTAAATCAAGTTTAAAGAAAACTTGACAAGGGGTCCAGTTAAACAAAGTTATCCCAAGGGCATTTAAGGATAAAAATACAAAAAGGACAACAAACAGAAAAAGAAGAAAAGATTTGTAAAAAGCATTATAACAAACTGTTTTCTCCATCAAGGACAGTGGAATCACCACAGTTGGACCCAAATATCATAGTCTTGGCTGTGCTTTTAGAGGGGGGAGTCATGTCACTAAAAAAAAATGAAACCGAAAAAGTAATCAGATTGGATCAAAAGCGTATAGAGGAAACACATGCTGGAGCCAGGACAACTTTTAAGGTGTTGATAGGCCCATATACAAGGTATCTGAAGGAGGGGAAGATTCTAAAAACATGGAAGACATTCTCAGACAGCAAAATGAGGTGACCAAGAGAATACCAGCTACAACTGACCCATATCCCTAATTTACCAACAGTATAAAGCTTTTATGAGGGTGTAAAATCTTTAGGCAGCTAGGTGGTGCAGTGGATAGGGCATGGTCCTTAACAATCTGGATGATCTAAGTTCAAATAAAGCCTTAGACGTTAGATCTGCGTGATCCTGAGCAAGTCATTTAATCTCTCAGCCTCAATTTCCTCATCAGTAAAATGGGGATAATAACTCCAAGTTCTTCTGAGAATCAAGTGAATTAACATATTGAAAAACACTTTGCAAACCTTAAACCACTATGTCAATGTTAGCTATTATTACTGTGAAAGTGATCCATTCATAAAGCAAGGATATCCTCAGTAGGGAATAAACTGTCTGTCTAACGTGAAATTCAACAACGGGCCACATCTTTACCATTTCACAATTAACTGAAAGATGTAGAAAATATAACATCCCACTTCACTTATTGTTTGTTGACAATAAAAAGCATTTGATTCAAAAGCTCTTTTCCAAAATATCTCCCATCCATCTGTGAACATCATTCAAGATGCCTGGAAAGCTATCAGTCAAAGAAATTATTCTTTTCAATGACTTTCTATTAATAAGTGTAGAAAGAAGCAGCAGAGGCATCGAGACAGGTAGTGCCGAGAAAGCCAGAATGAACTCAGACAAGCTTGTCAGAAGGTGGAGAAGCCAGGCTCTATTCCATGAAAGCCAGCATGAAGGTAGATAAATGATCCAGAAACTAAAGGAGGCAAAGTTAACATCCATGCCACGGAAGCAAGTGTAAGCCCCCGTGAATGGACCCCAAACCAACCCACCAGTATTCTGAGAGGGAACAAAGTGGAGGGGGCATCTCAAACCATTATGTATATCAGAAATCAGAGACCTGAAGCCATATCCCAAGCCTGGTCTGCCAAAGCAAAATCAGGGATAGAGCTGGCCCCCATATAGCAGTAGATAGGGAGATAGGATCCAGTCATGCACTCCATAGACCACTGGGAGCCACAAGAGAAGAAAAGGACAGCCAGCAGCTGGACACCAGTGACAGGGAAGCAGGACAGGGAGAGTGAAACCAACGTGACCTCCAGTATCCCAGGGGAACCTATCAGGGCCACAGCAGGGGACAGAACAAACTCCTCCCAACTGGGAACTGCAAGAAGTAGACAGTCTGTCTGAGGCCAGAGCTGTTAACAGACCAGCAAGAAACTGAAATTGAAGCCTGGGATTGAAGCAGAGGATGGAATGTCAATGGGCTGAACTCAGCCAGGAAATGGAGGCTGGTAGCAAAATGGATTATAAAGCAGAATTCAGCACTACGTTATTTACAACACACTTAAGATGTAAAGATTTACACAGAGTCAAAATGAGGGGATAAAGCACATTTATTACACTTCAGGCAGATTTCTTTAAAGCAGAGTTAGTGATTGTGATCTCAGATAAGGCACCATTTTAAAAAAAAGACAGTTAAAAGAGATAAGCAGGGAAATTTTCTAGCCATGTTCATACCATACCACCTGTGCTCTAGCCATCATCCCCACTTTGGACCATAACAGGTCAGTCAGTCAGTCAATAAGCATTTATTAAACACTAACCATGTACAAAGAACTGTGCTAAGCCCTAGAGATACAAAGAAAGGCAAAAATCAGTCCTTCCTCTTAAGGAGCTTATATTCTAACGGAGTAGAAACATGTAAACAGCTATGTACAAATAAGCTAATGCAGGATTAGTTGACGATAACAAGCAGAAGAAAGGTGCTAGAATTGAGGATCAAAAAAGGCTTCTGTATGTAGATGGTAAGATTTTAGCTTAGACAAGGAATCCAGGCAAGCCACCAAGCATGCTGCCCAGTCCTACTTTTCCTTTATATGTCGCCTTCTTCCATTGGAATAAAAGATGCTTGAAGATAAGGACTATCTCATTTGCATGTGATGGTATGCAAAGAGATAGTAGAATGCCTAGCACATAGTAAGCGCTTATAAATGCATTCTCTCTCTCTCTCTCTCTCTCTCTCTCTCTCTCTCTCTCTCTCTCTCTTCTCTCTCTCTCTCTCTCTTTCTCTCCTTATCTGTATCTATCTAAACTATAGTATGCTTAAAGGCAAAATAGATAATGAAATAATATCAATATTTAATATATGCACCAAATGGCATAGCATCTAGGTACGTGTAAGAAAATTTAATCAAATTACAGAGAGAAATGGACAGCAAAATAATAGTTAGGGATCTCAGCATACCCCTTTCAGACCAAGACAAATCTAACCAAAAGATAAATAGATAGGAATTTAAAGAAGACCTGAATAAAATTTTAGGAAAGTTATATATGATAAACCTCTGATCACTATAAATGAAAAGAGAGGCAATAGACCAATTTTTCAGCTGTGTGATAAAGATTAATGCAGTGAGCAATCATGACTCCATAAGAATGAGAATGCATCATGCTTCAAACCTCCTCACAGAGAGGCAATGGACAAGAAGTGCAGACTGAGGAATACTTTTTAGACACAGTTAATATGTGAGTTTGTTTTGAGTGACTATGCTTAATTAATTACAAGGAAGGGCTTCATTTTTGTTTTATGCAGGGGTATAGTTGGGAGGGATACTGAAAAATAGTAATAGTAATATTTAAAAAGGGAGAAGAAAGGAAAGAACTTCAATGAATCACTAAGAAATGAGCAGAAGACAGCAGACATTCAGAAAGGGACTCAGACAAGCAAGACAGTGCTGGAATTTCCATGTGAAATTTGAACTGTGCAATATGTGTGTGTGTGTGTGTGTGTGTGTGTGTGTGTGTGTGTGTGCAAAAACAAACTACATAATGAAAGTTCATAATTTCATATCCTTTGTATTTTGAAATGTTTGTGTGTGTTGATGTCAGTTAAGTTGATAACAAAAGATACTTTTAAATCATTTTCCCATTTTCTAAATGCAATCCACCACCACCACCACCACCACCCTCCCACTCTCTACCCACTATATTCATTGTCCATCTGCAGCACCGATACCAGTTGTTTTTTAACTCATGTACTACCTTGCTGGACTGGCAGCATTATCATAGGGTGAACAAGTAATTTTTCATCCATTTCATTTTTCCTGTATGCATTCTTAAGTCATTATCTTCTGGATAATCTTGGGTTGACAATGCGTGACTAGCAATGCGTGACTATTTGGGATAGGTTACCCCAAATGATCTAGCAACCAGCCACTTCTATGCCAAGGGAAAATAGCACCCTGCATCTATGGGTTTCCATGTTAGGTAGACACAACTCAAAAAAAAAAGACTGGTTTCTGTCTACCTTTTGTGAAGAGTGCACATCTCAAATAAGCTTTGAAATATATTTTTTAAATTAGTTCTTCCTATCTTGCCCAGACTGTAATTCTACTCTAATCAACATGGAAGCTTTGACTTGTTCCCTTTCCAACCTGAGTCGATGCACTCCTCCTTTGACAACCCCATTTCAGCTCCCAGGGGCTCAGCATATTAATGACAAAATTAGCATGAATAGCCAATCAGCTTATCTCACCAGAGATCAGAACAACTGAACTCAAGAGACAGCCAGCCTCAGTCTTCTTTGCAGGGAGGCTGTGTGCTATAATGCTGGTAGGCTCAAAACATTGTATTCCTACAGTATCACTTCACCTTTCTAGTCTTTGTTTCTTCACAGTAAAGTTGGGGGGGGTGGGCTAGGTCTCTTCCAAGTCTAAATAACATGATGAAGTCCCACAAATCTTCAGAGATATTTTGACACATGTCTGAAGGAAAGCTCTAAAAGCAGATAGGGCAAGATTTAATGCTACCATTTAGTTCCCTATGTATTAGCTAAAATTCAATATTTTTGCCCAATTAATAGAAAGGAATGTGCCTAGGAGCATGGTTACCATTTATATTCCCCTCACAATACTAGGGAAGTTGGAAAAATGTATGTTCACAGCTGAATAGTCAGGCAAAGCAGAGCCCGGATGTGGTTGAAATGGGACTTTTTTCCTTCTAAAACATTAAAGCCTTTTCAGCCCCACTCCATTCCATGCTTTGGGGAGATCAGATTTAAAGCCTTGTCCTGATTTAATGATGGAAATAAATCTCATCATAGAGATAAATCTCCTCACTGTGAAGACACTGCATGGATATATAAAATTGGTTACTGGCAATCAGAGTTCCCTGGGCTCATGGGAAACGTATGAGAGGAAAAACTCAGTGGGAAAGTTATGATCACGGTCGGAGGTTCTACATTCTCAGAGGTGTGTAGTCATGTCTCCATGGGGAACTCTCCATCTGGAACCTAGAAGAGTCAGCCCATCCTGGGCCCTGGGGAGCCCCAGCACTTCCTAGAAGAAAAAAGAAGCCAACAACAAATCCTGAAACATTATCCTGGTAAACTTATAGGAAGTTTTCCTAGCTATAAGCCTAGAGTTTGGGTTCTAGGAGCCTAGCTAGATTGTAGGCAAGAAAATAGTCTCACCCACCAAAGCCTGTGTTGTCTGTCCTCAAACAGCTTACATTCAATGGGGATGGAAGATACGTATACACAAAATAAATAAACACAAGGTAATTGTGGGGGGTAAAGGGGAGAGAACAAGGATTGATTAAGAACCAGGTATTACACTCATCACTTTGCAAATATCGTCCTGTTTGATCCTCACAATAACCCTGGGAGATAGATGTTACTGTAGTCTCTATTCTACAACTGAGGAAACTGAGGCAAACAGAATTTCAGTGACTTGCCCTGTGTCACCCCGATAGATGAAGCTGTCTCAGCATCAAGAGGAATTAAGAAAGACTTCATCCGGAAGGTGATTCTTGAGCTCAGCTTGGAAGGAAATGGGGAGATTTTGAGAGGCAGAGGTGAGGGAGGAAGGGCATTGCAGGCAGGGGACACTGGGTACATTAAGGTATAGAGATAAAATGTCATGTGGAATTTTCAGAGAGTTTTTGTTGACCGAATAAGGTCTGCTACGGACAGTTCTTGAAAGCACCCAACCTTTCCCCAACCCTCGACCCCTTTCTTTTCTTTTCCCCATCATTCATCTCTTCTTTCTCCTATTCCCTTTCCTCCTCAGCGCCTCATTTCACCTTTTCCTCCTGCGTGGCATAGAACTGGTAGTGGCAGCCATCAGGGAGAAAGATATTTCCATTGTTCCAGGAAGCCAACAACAGCTTGTTCTGAATTCCCTCTTCCCTGGGTTTCTTAGAATTATCAATGATTCACACTTACTACTTGAACAGTGTCAAGGAATAACTGTCCATGACTCTTGGAACCATTCCAACAGAATACAGAATATTTTAAGATGCCAGAAAGAAAAGTGGAAGGTAGCCGTGGTTGAGTGCACATACCAACAGGCAGGGCTCTGAAACCTCAACAAAACATTGCCCTCAGGACCATGCCCTAATACAGACTGAAAATGATGCCCTGTTACTATCAACTTCAACCAATCAATCAACCAACATTTATTAAGCACCTACTGTGTACCAGACACCATGCTAAGCACTGGAGATACAAAAAGAGACAAAAGACAGTCCCTGCCTTCAAGGAACTTACAGTCTAATGGTGGGAGACAACATGCAAACAAATATATATGGAGTAAGCTAAATACAGAATAAATAAGAAATAATTAAAGGAGGGGAAGCAGCGGGATTAAGAAGGTTTCCTATAGAAGGTGGGATTTTTGTTGGGACTGAAAGGAAGCCAGGGAGGTCAGAGTGGAAGAGGGAGAGCACTCCAGGAGTGGGAGACAGCCAGAAAAAAAATGCCCAGAGCCAAGAGATGGAGGGTCTTGCTTGTGAAAAAGTCAGAAGGTCCCGTGCCACTGGATTGATAAATACGTCTTGGAGAATAAGGTACAAGGAGACTGGAAAAGTAGGAAGGGGGCAGGTTTGAAGGGCTTTGAATGGCAGACACAGCATTTTGTATTAGATC